>NW_009646734.1:44329-49841 GCF_000708025.1 Charadrius vociferus
GCTGAAGTTAAAGTATTTAATATACTGGGTGTGTTTTTAAAGGACATAGGGTAGCCATTTTAGTCATGGGTTTGGTGAAAGCTATCCTACTGTCTTCAAATTCAACAAAGTTAGATTTGGATCTTCTGACTGAAGGGCCTTGAGTCAATCTGTAACTCCCTGCCTGGAAGCACATTCCTACTTACCCGTGGAAATCTGTAAATGCAATAAAACATAACTTTAGCTTTCATCGTTGATTATTTTAACAGACCTGGTGGTGAACTCAATCCAGGAGAAGATGAGGTAGAAGGGCTCAAACGCTTAATGACAGAGGTCTGTTTTCTTTCGTTACATTGCTATGCCAGAATGTTGGATTATTTTAGAGTTAACAGAATAAGCCAAAGCATTACAGTAGTCTCCTTATTGCTTCTGTTATTTTGGTGCTTTTGTGATGTTCTCAGGTAGTTAAATGAAAACTTTCTGCTTTATTTGGTATCTGCATCGCGGGGGTGACAGAGCGGTCTAGTGGCTGACCTCCTACCTGCTGCTCAAGCCCTGTGTTCATTTGCAGCTTTGCTTTTTGGCTGGCGTCAGGCAAGTGAGTGTGCAGATGGGCAGTAAAATATGTTGCGGAGCACAATCCATGAGGACTTGCTTTTGAGATAGTTTTCCTAGCGCACCAATTAACTTTCCATGTTCTTCGCGTACCCTAAATTAATTCTGTCAGGTAGCGTAACAATGCATTTCATTCTTCCCATTGGTCTGATGGGACTCAGTTCCACTGAATACAGCGTGGAATTTGAAACGCTGTCTAAAATGTCCTTGTCCTGTCAGGTGAGGCTTTTACTAAAAAATGTCACTTCATACAAAAATGCTCTAAAATTCTATTAAAAGCTGCTCCAGAGCAGTTCTGAACTACACCAGACCCTTATTACAGCAAGTCTTCATGCTTCCACTGTATGTTTTCTAAAAAAAAAAAAATTGACTTGGGGTATCTAGAGTTTTGACTGTAACTGGATTTTTGGTAGATACTGGGTCGTCAGGATGGTGTTCAGCAAGACTGGGTGATTGATGACTGCATTGGTAACTGGTGGAGACCGAACTTTGAACCTCCACAGGTGAGTACTCATGTTGACTTTCATCTTCTTCAGTCAAGTATTGATCGTTCTTGCCAAAGTCTTCAACCTACCAGTTGAACTTTTTGAGTACCTGCTGCATGAGCAATTGGTTTTTCTGGTTTTTACCTATTTCATCTCCTTTCTGTGGCTGAGGAGAAACTACAAACCTTTTCGTGTGGAAACTCCTCTCTCCCTCCTCACGCCTGTCCTGATGGATGAGAAACCACTGGCTGTAATAGCTTCCAGTCCTGTGCTGAGCCAGACGCGCCATTTAAATCCCTGATTTAGCCACAACGGAAACTCCTGTGCTGCTGCGTATGGGACAGAGGCCCTGTGAATAAAATAGTCTCGCTACCCTATTTCTAAATGCTTTGATACTGAAAATGCTTGCTCAGTTTGCTGTTGTGCGTTTCTCTCTTGTTGGGTTGTTTTAACTGCTCGTGAGTACTGGTACCTCTTTAGATCCTGTCAATAGTTGTGACAGCAACAGCATTCCTTTCTGAGTACTTTCTTACAAAAGTGGTTTTCATTATTTGATGACACGAAAGAACAATACACGATACGTTGAAAGCTTGCACAGTGCTTGATAATTTATAAAGTCGCAGTTAAGATTGCACAATATTTTCAAAGCTCTGTACAACCAATTTTTATGTTTTTCTTCCAGTATCCCTATATCCCAGCTCATATTACAAAACCAAAAGAACACAAAAAGCTTTTCTTGGTCCAGCTTCAAGAAAAGGGTAAGTGTTTGTTTGTAACAAAGGGTTGTATTTACAGCAATGCCTAAATGCTTGCGTTTCACACAAGGAAATCCAGTAGCAAGCTTGTGTTCATATGCTTGCAGTTGTTTATAGTTGATCACTGAAAAAGTTAAATGGTGATACCGGTTTTCAAGATAGGTGATCCTTTAAACATAAACTAGTAAATTTTCCTTCCTGCTCCTGCAGCAGTATATGTACAGCATATAACCCCCTATTTAACTAGAAAATGAATAAACCTGCTCTAGTGCTCTATGTAGTGATCTTGTTTTGAGGTGTGTGTGTGGGGTGGTGATACCTCGGCTGAATGTGTGGTGGTTTTTTTGTGTTAACCAACTTGTATTTCTTTTTAGCTTTGTTTGCAGTCCCAAAAAATTACAAGCTGGTCGCTGCACCATTGTTTGAGCTGTATGACAATGCACCAGGATATGGACCCATTATTTCCAGCCTTCCTCAACTTCTGAGCAGGTATATTATGATTTATTTGTATTATAGTTCTCACGTTTGCTGTGGGAAACCAGAGCAAGGCTAGGCACTACAGAAACCAGCAGCTATCCCAAGGAGCTTAGAATCTACCTCAGGCAAGATGTGATGGACAATTTAAAGGCCCCGATCGTAACGGAACAGCTTCTTGCAAGTGTTGTTAGGGACAGCGTGAGAGT
Source organism: Charadrius vociferus (assembly GCF_000708025.1). Lineage (NCBI taxonomy): Eukaryota > Metazoa > Chordata > Aves > Charadriiformes > Charadriidae > Charadrius > Charadrius vociferus. The sequence goes on from NW_009646734.1 coordinate 46,847, forward strand.
GAGAGCCAAGATGTGTGTTTAGAGCACTGAATGAGGCGTGCATGTTATCTCAGCTTTGTGCTGATTAAATGTGGTGGGTTTTTTAGAATCTGTATAGTAGAGTTTATAACTTGCAGCACCTTTGTAACACAAATGTCTGTAGGGACAGCTCTGTTGTTTCCTTCCTTTTCCCAGTATACTCGTTCTTTGGCTTTCTTACCTGAAAATGGCTTGTACCTTGGGTCTCCAGAGCTCTCTAGTCTTACTGGTTTCTGTTACTTCAGCAAATGTTCCGGCATCCCCCGGGCTGTCAGCTCTTACTTGGGGAAGTCATTCTGTCATCCACCTATTTTAATGAAAAAGGTCTGTTAGCAGAATGTCAACGCTGGTATTGCCCATAACAGGCTTGTATCGTGCTATGTTTTTTTTCCTCTATCTAGTCCCAATTTTGGCAGTTTTTCTGGGGGCTTCTCCCTCCCCCTGTTCTAACAACAGCAGATACTTTCTCCCGAGTATCAGCAAAACCCCGACGATTGTGCAGCCAAACGCCAGTTTGGTGTCAGCGCAACAGACGCTTCCAAAGGAGGGACATCTGGCAGTCGAGAGGGATGCTTGCTTTCACCGTGTGAACGCTGTTTGTTGTGAAACTTAGCCGAAAAGAATTAGCTCTTCCGTTGAGTGTGTCCGTCTGCTACCTTGGAGAATATAATGTTGGCCCTGATAGCAGAAATGCTGTGAAAGCGTTGCTGATGGGGGTACATAACTCTCACTCTTTTACATCTATGAAGCTTTCTTAAGAGAGGAAGTGTTAATAATTAGTTCTTCTGCAGCCTTAAGAGATGGGTGTGCAATGCTAGTGTAGCATTGGCTGTTAAGAATGATGCTTCCTGCTATACTATAAAGCTGTCTTATTAAAAAATTCCCTCTTGTTCTGTCAGATGGAGGCTTATCAAGAACAGAAACAAAACATTTGCTTATTCCAAAATGTCGCTTAAATAAAAAGAATGAAAATATCTCACTTGGTATAATCCTTTTAATTTTAGGTTCAACTTTATTTACAACTGAATTCCCATATACCTGAAGAGTTTGATAGAAGAAGCCGTCTCTGTGAGCACAGCTTTAAAATGTAGAGAAAAGAATACGTGTGACACAAGGATTTTTTTTTTTATGTCGTTCTTTGAAGGCCACTAAACTTTCTATTGTATGAATAGAGAAGTGAATCTCAACTGTTTAGGTAGTGGGATGGCAATGTGATATCAATGTTTTAGTCACTTTTCATTGTAATACTCACCAAATTTTTTTTGTACAACATTAAACAAAATGGTTAAGATTCTGTTTGTTTTGGGTTTGTTTGTATGGAGGGTGAATGGGGATTTGCTTTAGGCTGCATGCCTACAAACCTCCTACTTGTAGGTATACAAGGTATACAATGTAGGTATTACATATTTTAAATTTTATTACTTTCCTTCAGGAATACAGAAGATCTTGGAAAAAAGAGGAGGATGTAACCAGTTCAGGGACCATTTGGATGCTCTGGTCTGCATCCCTGAGCAGAGAGTTATTTGAGGGAGAGATTAAACAGTGTAAGTAGGTGCAATATAATTTTGAGTCTTTTTTTAAACTTAGAGAACTGTTTTGAGGGAGTAGGAGTACTTAAAGGTGAGCGAGGCTTTGTTCAGAGCTTACCAGAACTGATCTGGAAGCATCACTGTTCGTACAAGGCTTGGAGGAGATAAGGTGCATCTTCTCCCTCTGTGCCCCCTTAAGAAAATATCCCAACAAATTCTGTTGGACTGGCCTGAGATCCAGTTAAAATACGGGAAGTGAAATAAATTTTGTATATTTTTCTATAGCTACAGGACAGAATTTGGGTCACGTTGAAATGTTTTCCTAATGCCATATACAAGTGGTTCCATGTTATGCCGAGCTGTTTCAGTAGACCAGTGTGCTGTGTCATCCTGCAAGGGATGCTCCTACTTCTTCCTCACCTCAACATTTCAGTCTCTTGCAGGTACTAAATATCAATCTTTATAGGGTTTTCTGTTTTTCTTTCTTTACATGCTTGGCTAAGCATCAGTTTGACTTGGCTGCCTCCTCTCCTAATGCTTTTAGCCTTCCATAGTTTTGCTTAACTCTTTTAAAGATTTGGTTCCAAATTCTGCCTCTCATCAGAAGGTGCACTGTTGCTTGTGTGCTGTCCTCATTTATGAAGGCATCGTTGGAGAGTGGCCGCTGCCAAGAGAACTGGGATTTGCCACAGTGCTTGGCTCTGTTGCCAGCTGTACGGGTAAGCTATGTGCAGAACAATTGCGACAGCTTGGTCCTTCAGTCAAAGTGAAGCTCTGCTGTATGGGATTGATACTGAAGGAATAATGGAAAATTGAGTGGTAGGGCTGTTTGTTTTGGTCCTATGGATGATAGAATCACAGAATGGTTTAGGTTGGAAGGGACCTTGAAGATCACCCAGTTCCACCCCCCCTGCCCTGGGCGGGGACACCTCCCACCAGCCCAGGTTGCTCCAAGCCCCGTCCAACCTGGCCTTGAACAGCTCCAGGGATGGGGCAGCTGCAGCTTCTCGGGGCAACCTGCCCCCGGGGGTCACTGCCCGCACAGGAAAGAATTTCTTCCTCATATCTCATCTAAATATCCCCTCTTTCTGTTTAAAACCATTCCCCCTCGTCCTATGGCTCCCCTCCCTGATCCCGAGTCCTCCCCAGCTCTCCTGGAGCTGCTTTAGGCACTGGAAGGGGCTCTGAGGTCTCCCCTTTTCCGCCTTCTCTTCTCCAGGCTGAACCCCCCCAACTCTCCCAGCCTGTCCTCCCAGCAGAGGGGCTCCAGCCCTCCCAGCATCTCCGGGGCCTCCTCTGGCCCCGCTCCAACAGCTCCGTGTCCTTATGCTGAAGACTCCAAAGCTGGATGCAGCATTCTGTGGAAATATGGCTGGAAAGCCTGGATGGGTGGTTAGCAAAATGTATGGTTTCTTAGACAACTGCCAGAAGTTAAAGCCAGCAGGGGA
>NW_009646734.1:50682-72306 GCF_000708025.1 Charadrius vociferus
CGGCGCCCCGAAGGTTCAGCCATGGTGGGTCGGGGCGAAGCTCCGGGGGGGTGTTTGGCTGTGGGGCCCGGGGGGGGGCTGCACCTGCGCTTGTCCTGCTCGGCTGTGTGAGGGACCGCCGGCTCTTCCCAGCACGAGCTTCGCCTTTTTTCTTTTCTTTTTTTTTTTAAATAACACTTAAAGTCACGCAGGTAAGACGAAGTGTTCTCACCGTTTAAGGAAAAAAAAAAAAAAACAACAAACAAACCAAACAACTCTGTATCTGTTTGAAGCGCAGACCTGGCAGTGGCTCGGGCATCTGGGCTGGGTCATCCCTCTCTCTGGAATAAAGGGGCAGCGAGGGGATGTCAGACACCGGCAGAGCTGCTGCTCTCGGGCTTGCAGGTGTCCGTCAGTCAAAGGTTGGCGTTAGTTGGGTGTCCGCTTTACAGCGTGCCTGCTTCGGACGGAGGCGCTGGTTTCTGAATATACCGAACATATTCAGCCTGTTGAGACTCGGTCTCAGGACCGTAAATTAAGAGCTCTGGGAAAGTTGATTGTATGTCCTTTAGAAATGACAGGGTGAGGCCGCTTCATCATCACCCCCCTCCCCTTTTTAGTGTTCTGCGTAGGTCAAAAGTTAATTACAAGTGTCTTTGTCAGATGTTAGAAGCAGTTTTCCCAGGCCCGTGTATTCTGCCTCTTGCTGCTTTGCTTTAAAGTCGTTTACCCGGAAAGATTTAAGCAGCGTTGTTGCAGAAGGGGTGTCTGCTATTCAGTATGTTTTGGGACAACGTCCGAATCTTATTCCTGTAACAACAGATTCAAACTGGAGTTTTCTCATTTGCCGTATGTTAAACAAAATAAGCATCTCGGTAATCTGCAAGTTTTGTGCTCGTGTTCCTTGGTGCTAAGATTTGCTAATCTATATAAAACTATTAATCATGAAGAGGTAAGTTTGTTTGATGTACTGGTGTATCCAACTGACCATGTTAGTGTTTACTGAAAAAAGTTAAGTGACTTGCCAGCTACTGTACATGTCTTGGAAGAGGCCAGGCTTAAATTTCACCAAAAAAAAAAAAAAAGGGCAACTAAAACTATTCTGTGAACAATGGTTGGTTTTGTTAGACTCGTTCTTTCCCCTTCTCTCCCTCTCTTTCTAAATAGGGCAAAAGTATTTGTTGCTGACTGCTTTCTTTCTTTCCAGGTGCTAGTGAACACTGCCTGCTGTTTTCTGATGTTGGTTGCTAAGCTAATCCAGTGTATGGTGTTCGGTCCTCTTCGTGTCAGTGAGAGGCAGGTAAGACAGCCCTTTGTTGCCTTGGATGTCTGCAGTGGTTCATAATTGCTTCATGTACGACCGGGGTGGTTTTCTGTATGGAATTGCTGAAAGCATGCAAGAAAAGCAACAATGTACATCTTACCATTTGGACGTGTCTCTTTTGAAAATGTCCAGCAAAACCATACAGAAAACAATCTGCCCAGGAAGCCCTTCATGGTTAGCTCGGATACCCACAGCCGCAAGCTTCCAGTTTATTTCTGAAGGGAACTTTTCTTTTTTGCTCTTGCTATTGTATGTTATAAGCCCCTGGTCAACTTGAAAATCCTGCTTCCTTAATGAACTTTGTCAGATTTCTTACAAGTGCGCCTCACTATTTATAAAGTGTTCTTCCCTATTCAGTTTGCGTTTGGCAGCATTTCTCCATTGCGTTTTGTAGTTAGTTACGAGCGCTGGCAGGCTGAGTTCCCTCTTGTACCTTGTTTTGTGCCTTGACCGCTGGAGAAGCGCTTTCCATCCTCAGACGCTGAGCGGGCAGTTTATCTGCCCTCGGGTTTCAGAGGGAGTAGGCAGGCATGTGTCCAGAGGAGGGAGGTAAGCGGGGCTGAAAACTCAAGCTGTTTAGTCGTCTTGGGCTAGGTGAGAATGTTTTTAAAAAATTCAGCAAGGGAGCCATTAAAGCCCAGGCTTTTTAAAAACAGGATCCTGCAGAAGATAAAAGCAGCAGCAGTCGTTTGGTTAATGTCTGTATAATTTTTTAAAGAGAAGAAAGGCAGATGCTTAAGTTGCTCTGTGTAAATGCAGTAGCAGTGTTTTGAAGCATGTTCATGTATTAAGAACAAAAAAAAAAAAGGGTGTAAATGCAGTTCTTTAGGAAAAATGAGGATTTTTGACATGCAGAACTGAGGCACATAAGGCTTCATTAATAGCCACAGATCTCTCGAAGCCCATTGTATTTGTGATTCATACCTCATAGAGCCCTGAGTGAAGTGTATCAAAACCAAGGCGCTCTCAAACAGCATTGGGCCAGATTTTCTTTCCAGTTTGTGTTGGCTGTAAGTCTGTGGAATTTTAACCAGTGATAATTTCCAGGATGTTCTCTACCCTCTTAAAAACCTGAAGTGAAAAGCAGTAACAGTGTGGATCCACGTGCGTTTGGACAGTGGGAGCATGCTTCAGTTCTCATGTAAAGGAAAGCTGGTGATTAATTTTGGCGAGCCAAAAATGGCAGCATCACGAAGGAATTCTGGGCCTGTCTTAACTAAACTCCTGGTGACTTCATCGTGTTCTTTAACAAAACATTTTATTTCATAATTCTTTTTATGCCCAACAAGCTGGCTTGCTCTCTACTGCTTGAGACCATCGTATTGTGTCTTTCATACTGCATGTGCGTGGGAATAATTTTTTTTTCATTGCTCATCCATCTCCTTCTCCACTGTAGGCATTGTGCTTTTTAAGAGCAGACTTTGTCATCTCTTCTTAATCATCTGTACTTTTTGACAGGTTTTTGGAAGCAAGGTGCTAGGCTATTCGGGCATCTTGTCTAACTAACCGTGGCAGTTTTTCTAGCAAAGAGGTCTTTGTGTTTGCGGCCCAGTAGCTCTGTTGCTTGAGCGTGGAGAATCAAACTGAGATCAAACTTGGTTTGCGCTAAGTGCCGTTCTAGAAGCATGGTAGAAAACTGCGTTGTGCGCTGTGTCGCACAGTTATTCTACGGTGGTACAGAAGACTAGATAGGTACTAAGGACTACTAATATTTCTAATATGTTTTTAATTCAGTGAGGGTAACAAATACTATTCAAGATGCATATGCAGTTGGCTTTTGCTAACATACTGTCATGTTTCTACTTCCTTTTAATTTTTTTTTCCTTTCTCCTTTTCCCTCTTTCTCTCCCCTGCACGTGGATTGTCAGTCCTTTCACTACAGTAACCAAATATCTTTCTTTGCAGCATCTCAAGGATAAATTCTGGAATTTTATTTTCTACAAGTTCATCTTCATTTTTGGTGTGCTGAATGTTCAGACAGTGGAAGAAGTGGTGATGTGGTGCCTCTGGTTCTCTGGACTTGTGTTCCTTCACCTTATGGTTCAGCTCTGCAAGGATCGCTTTGAATATGTAAGTTTTGATTAAGGCCTGTCTTTTGGGGCATGCAAATTCTGTTTCTGGTTTGGGCACTGGCTCATGATAGGTTTCAAGCAGATCATTTAGACCTTTTCCCCACCCTGCAGCGCTGAACACATGCACCTCCCCATAGCTTTCAATACTTGCTTTAAAGTGCGATGTCAATCTTACTCCTTCGGTTTTCCCTTCAGACAAATGGAGCTGAAGATACTAATTTTCTTTGATAAATTGCGTCTTATATGTGCCCTGTAATTACTGTTACATAACTCCACGAGATGTCTTTATAGCTCTCCTTAGTGAAGAAATCTTGACAACAGAACATCCCTTAGACTGGTGCCCTTTGGTATTGGTCCGTAAAGCCTGTTCCTGTGGATTCTGTGCTCGGGTTTCAAGCTCGTTTACATCTACCAAATACTGACTGCCGATGTCTTTACAATATACAGTGCAATTTTCTCCACAAGCTATATCACAGTTTCTGTTAATACCAGGGATAAATTCAGCAGAGACGCAGAAATTGAAGGCTGGGCGAGGAAGAAGGAACTGGAATTTGAACCATAAATCTGCCCTTTAAACATCTATAATGGATGTGCATTTTCCTCATCTCCTCTGTCCTGGAATAAAAGTTTGAACTAAATTGAATCCATGAATTTCCTTTTGGTAGCTCTGTGCTGTGTAATTTTTTTAAAATTTTTATTAATATTCAATATAATGCCTGTTAATTCACAAGTAGCTAAGCACTAAACTTGAAAGTAGGTTGGTTGTGGTTAGGAAAATTGAGGCAGAAGTGAACAAGGCAGTCATTTGGTATTTTCAACGTTGTTCAGAAAGCTGTAAAAGAAAAGAGCCCGTGTGGGAAGAAATCCTTATTATATTCCTTCTGCCTTCAAAGCACATATCATAATTCTTTACTTGGACAAATGGTGCTTGTGTGATCTGCCTTGCAAACTCAGGGGGATGTGGAACTGACCCAGATATAAACAAGAAAGAACCAATTTAAAAACAAAACATGGGAGTCAGTTTCATCAGTCCGACCAGAGTGAAGCTTTGGGCAGCTTCTTTTTCCCTTGTCCTGTTCTTCCCCTTTCTGCCCTGAAAATAAGGGGATGGACTGCCTAAATACTCTGCCACTTGGGTCGTCTTTGGTTTAGGCAGCCTAGGTAGAGCCTACTGTTAAGGTAGTTTAGAGAATTAACGCACTATAAACGCTATTGAGAGGCAACTGTTTTCAGTAGACTCTGTCCAGCAGTCTCTAGCTTCAAGTTAAGTTTATGGGGGAGAAGTCTCTTTCTTCGAGAAGAAAATGACATTGGAAGAACTAGAGGCTGGAAGATAAAGCTGGACAAATTCAGATCAGCTGTAAGGTGAAAAATCGGCAGAATTATTCTCATTGCTCAAAGACTATCTATAGAGGTTAGGGGTCTTCCCCAAAAGCCTATTTATCCTAAGCAGGTGCTGCGGATTTGGTGCAGAAACTGCCGGGTGAGAAAGCGTCTGTGGTTTTCTTACACAGGTGATCTAAACCTTAGAGCAAGCCATCGTAATGGTCCCTTCTGGCTTTAAAAGCCTGGTGAATGTAAATGACAGCGAGATGAACGGGACTTCGGGATGGTGTGTGGTTTTAGCTTTGTTCTGCGTCATTTGCGTGGTTTAGGTCTTGGTTTTATTCTAGAAAGCAAAAGTTTTTCCTGAATGAGGACTTGTTTGGGGAGGTGGCTGCGGAAGGCAGGGTGGATGAAGTACTCCATTAAACCTCTTGTGCATTTCTGTGTTTGTGTTGCAGCTTTCCTTTTCTCCTACCACACCCATGAGCAGCCACATCAGAGTCCTGACCCTGCTCATAGCCATGCTCCTGTCCTGCTGTGGATTGGCAGTTGTCTGTGGTATCATTGGCTACACCCATGGCATGCACACCTTGGCTTTCATGGCAGCAGAGGTGAGACTTCCTTCATACGTGTCGTGGTTTCTGCTTTGCTTTGCACCCCTCGCTTGGGGATATCTTGGTTTTCTTTTAGTTTCCCTCAAGGAAGAAACTCTGAAGATGTAAACATGCCCTCCCCCGTTTCAGAGCGGTTGCCAGATTAGCATCCTTTTCTCGTTAGAATTTAAGCCTGCAAAAAATCATCATCTGAAGAAGAGAATGAGAGGTTAAATCCGTGAGATGATGCTGAAAGGAAATGGCAGCCTGTGAAAAAATAATGGTTGTGCTTCATGAGCGTTGCAAGAAGGGTTAGTTGAAATGGCCGCTAGAGAGAGGGAGAGAGTGCGTGTGAAAGTGTGATGTGCACCTCAGCCTCTTTCTTTGAGGTTGTGTTTTCTATTTCATTTCTCCCAAAAAGGAATGAGACTGACATCCTTTCCTTAAGGCATACTCATGGGATTTGCTGATGTTTGTGCAGAGAGATGCATCTCAGCTGAGATGAGCAACTCCTGTTTGTGCACTCCTGAACCCGTTGCAGTGTGGAGTAAACATCAATGTTTGTGGAGTGAACATCAGTATGGTTTTGATGGTATGGTGCGTTGTTGCGCTCTGCCTGAGGAAGTGATAATCTCAAACAAAGGGGTGGTAATCAGTATAATTGCAAGTAAGTCGTGTTATCACATTCTGAGTTCAGATAACAAGTGGCAGGTACGGTTTATTTTTCTTCTATCTTGAATTCCTACTTGGAGTTAGTGAGGAGGAAAGAAAACAGTAAGAGAATATGATGCTGGTCACATCACAGTTCAGTTATTTAATATGTCAATTTACTTTTTTAAATACGCAAATATGCAAGGCCAGATTTGTAATTGCATAGTGGAAGGGTATTGAAGATTTGTTGGTCTTTAATAGGTGGGGTCTCGGTGGTGGTGTGTGTCTTATCTTGCCTCGGCAGAAGCATGTATCAGCCTCGTACCAGCATGGGGTAGGTTTATCAGGGAGTGTTGCAGTGCCGGAGCATTGCCTCGTTAGCGCTGCGCCATGTGGCGGTGTACGTGGTTTGGGTTGCAGGATGGGGCCCAGCTATTTATTTCAGTGGGAGCTATTCTCTCCGCTTATTAACAAAGGAGTGGCTCAGTCAGCATAAGCGTACGGTGCTCAGCCAAGCCGTGGATCCACCCAGCCTGCTGTGCTGCTGGTGGGCAGCAGAGCAGGTTTGTGGGGAACGTATAGGAAAGGGTCTCCTACGCTTCCCTGCAGCAGCTGGTGTTTCAGGACGTTCCTGAGCTGGGGGTTGCACAAGCCTGTTGGGTTTGATAGCCTCAGATGGACTCTGGAAAGTTGTCTGATCATTTATTGAACTCATTTATACTTTGGCCTCCGCAATATCCAAAGGCACATTTAACTCGGCTTTCGGTACACAAAAGAGCTCTTTTAGTTGTTCTGAATCTTTGGTCTGGCTATCATTTAACACATTATGGTGAAAAACTACAAAGAATCATTCCCTGTTTACTCTAGTTCACACTATTTGGTATTTTGTAGACCTCTCTCCTGTTCCCCTTCTGACTGTTCTTCCAAGCAAAAGACTTCTAGTCTGTTTAATCTTGCCTCATATGAGATTGTCTAATATCTTGCCCTTTCCCGAAAGTTTTTAATGTGCCCTATATAGGTTGGATGACTGTGAGTAGTGTCTGTGATTTTAATAGCCAGCGCTCGTGTAAGTGGCATAAAATATTTAGGTTTCTGTCTGTACGGGTACCAGCAGTGACACCTCGTGGTGGTCCTCAGAGTCTCAGCAAAAAGCATTAAATCTTGCAGACTAAAATGTTTGCCTGGTGGTGGCTTGTGTGATGCTGTTCGAGAGGGACCCTGCCAAGTGTCTTCCATTAGCGTGTATTTAATTACATTAAGTTACATTAAGCTATTCATCTCTCTCTCCTGACTCTGCAAACATTGATTTCGCTCGATGCCTCAGGGTTTTCAATAAAGCAATATAGATGTTTTTCTCGGGTTTTAGTTAGGCTTTTCCTTGTTCTGTGCTGTTTGTCAGCGTTTTCTTTCCTGCAAAGGATGGATGTGAAATGTGCAAATGCCCAGGGAAGGTTGAATAAGGACAGTCCGTATTTTTGTGTAAACATTAAGCTCTTTTGCCTTCATATATGGTATTGGAGAATTATAGTTTAGCAAGTAATGGCCAGTCTATCTTTTTACCTGTTTTGTTGTAAGAAGGAATTACTGCATTTCTATAGCGGCCGTCCTCTGATCCTGTTTCATACAGCTCCGTTAAGGCTGTATAATGATAGTGATATTCAAATCTTAGAATTGTACCTACCAGATAATAGTGTATTTTCCTGCAGAGCTTCTTACACCGCACCCGTTATCTTAGGGTTTGAGTGCCTTCCAGTCGTGTGCTAATCTGCGTGAGTAGTGTCTGCGGGTATCGCGGCGTCCCTGAGGGGTGAGTGTGTGCGTAGTGCAAGAGCTCTTGAGGTGTTGGTCCTGAAAATGTCCTGCTGTACATTTAGAACCTCAGATTACGGAGTTGTGTAACTTGTGATGCAATGTTTTACTTTCTGCGAAGTATTTCTTGTGTCAGGATGTTGAAATGCATTTCTGGAAGCAGCGGAGGAACCGGAGATTAGCATCTTGACCAAATCTACACTAGCTCGTCCTTTTAATTTTGATGCTTTTGCTGCCTCAGCATTAACCAGCGTAAATCATGTCTTGGCAATGTTGCCTTGGTAAAGTTGCAAAGATTAGACTCCAGATTTCTACTTGACAGATGTCTTCCTTATCGGAGACTTTATGCCACGTGTACTGGTTTTGACACAAATTTGTGCTCAGTGGCATATCCATCCAGCAGCTCAGGTAATCGTTCTGCTTCACCACTTGCATGGTTAGAATTTGGACATGTTTACTTTTTCTCTGTGGTCTGCTCAAAGCTTCTCCGTAGCCAAAAACCTGGTGTGAACAAGGGGTAGTGTCTTTCTGGTACCCCCCCACGTGTGGGGTCAGAGGAGACAGAAGAGGGTCTCATGCCGTACCTCGCAGGAGCGGCTAGTGTGCAAATTTAACTTTTTTATGACAGATGTTTGTGATGAGAACAGCACACCATGCTAGATGACTTGCTGTTGCCTTCTGGACTTTTTTTTTTTTTCTGTTATTTGAATGATGTGTGCGTCTTACCCTGAAGCCCTTTTTTGGATAAAAGATGGCAGTGGTGTTTAAACAGGAGTGCTTATTTTAAAGCCAAATAGTAAACAGTTGGCAGATATGTTGGATATTACTGAGGGTTAAATAGGCATCAAAGCATTTGAAGAATGCTTTTTATAAATAGAAAAAAAATTATTTAAACCAACTGTTTTGTTGCTATATTGGGAAGTTAGTGGTTTCGATAGTTCTTCTGTACTGCTTTTAATACTTATGCTGAAGGCACGCCAGCAGAGCAGTTTTACAGACGTGGTTTCAGTTGCTCACTGTAAATGCCCTGCATCTTGGTGTCGGCCCCTGCTCTCTACGGGGTGGTGTGGGCAGTCTCTGAAGGGGGTTCGTCCTGTCCCGTTTTCTTTCACTGGGAGGATGTAGCGAAGGGATGTGGGCCTGACAGGTTCGAGAGAGGTGATGGGGCCATGTTTCTAAGATGATAAGGGCCCATGGAAATGTGGCTAGGTATTCTGGAAACAGACCTTTCTGCTGACTTGTCTTTACGCTTCTGATCTGCTTACGCTTTCTGATATACTCTTTTTTTTTTTTTCTCTGTACTTAGCCTAGAGAAGTAAGTATGATTAAAGACAGAAGTTACTTCTGCAGTGTTCACATCTCAGCAAAGGGGAAAAAATATTTGAAAGTGTTGCCATGCTTCTTCCTCAAATTCCTGCGGCTTTTTGGTTCTTCAGATTTTGCTTAAGCAGTGGGATGAGGAGCGGCGTGCTACCTTCACCTGAAGGTAGTTGGTGGGGTTGTGATCTCAGCACTCACTGGGTGATAAGAATTGAAAAACATAACGCGTCCTATGTAGTGGGGGAAAAAGTGAGACTTAGCCACAGTGATGCTAGCGGCAGCTCCAACAGCATTGCGTGCTTGAGAACAGTTTCTTCTGTATTTATGCGTAAGCTTCATGTTTGTCACAGGTATGTTGTGCACGCAGTCATCTGTAGTGACCGTTGGTTCACAGGAACTTGTTAAGCTGCAATAAATGCATTTTGTGCGATAGTCCTTCAGCTCCTGTCTCAGTACCACTCTCTCTGCCAGAATGTTGTTAACATACCTTTTTTTTTTTTTTCTCTTTTTTTCTCTCCTGTATTCTGCAGTCTCTGCTTGTGACAGTCAGAACAGCTCATGTGATTTTACGGTGAGTACCTTATGTTTTGCAGGATGGTTGTTCGAGGAGGTAGTGCATATAGCATGTTGATTTAAGAGGTGTGTGTAGTTACCTTGCTGAATTGCAACTGCATGTTTGGAGATGGGCAATGGTGGTTAACCTTAGCCAGTACTATTTTTATGCATGAATTCTGTAGTGCATGGATAGCTTTAGTGGGTGTTAATAGTTGAGGCATGGATTAAAATGGATTGGTGCTGCTGTATGAAGCTTGATACGTGCTACTTAGTGTCATCCCACTGGGTTTATTTTAAGATCTTAACCTCTGGAACTTTTGCTCTGAAAAAGGAATGTGCACGTGCAGCTGTAATACACGTGTGTATGCATATGAAGAATGTGACGTGTAGCGCAGAACCTCTTTGTCCAGGTCACTATTGGCATTTCAGGTCTGTCACCAAGCTGTAATGCCTCACTTCAGAAAAACCTTGTGTGCTGAAAAGTGGGGGTCTGCAGTTACTATAATCCCAACATTGGTTTTTGGTACATGCAGGAGTTTTTAGCAAACGCTACCTCTTCTCCATCAGCTGGTGGGTGTCTTTAATGCCAGTGTGGGCTAAGCATTGATTGCCTTTTGGCTTTTTAAAATGATGCTGTTTGAAACCAGTAGCATTAAAAAGTCCCCCAGGAAAGCCCAGAGTGTGGGCATTGGGCTTAGGAAGGGCAAAGAATCCAGAAGTTGTTTGGAAAATGGATAAAATAATTTGAATGCTAGAGATGTTATTTAACAAAAAAGATAGAATAATGTTAATTTCCCTGCTCTTGCAGATATGTAATTCATCTCTGGGATCTCAACCATGAAGGAACGTGGGAGGGCAAAGGCACTTACGTCTACTACACAGATTTTGTCATGGAGCTAACCTTGCTTTCACTGGACTTGATGCATCATATTCATATGCTGGTATGAAATACTGGACATAATGTTGAGCAAATACACAGACCTTAAAATTAAGGGGACTGGATATATGTATTTTATATAATATTTTTTTTTTCTTTGCTTATATTATGAACCAAGTATTAAAGAGGAGTTCTTTAAATAAAGGGGAAAATGTAGTGTGGGGGGTTCTGGCGTTCTTTCCCCCTGTGTAATTAAGAGTCCTCACAAATAACTTTGTTGTGGAGTATTAACTACCATGTAATTATCTGCTTAATAGGTGTTTAATTAGCTTTGTTATTGAGTAATATCAGACTGAACTATTTTCACTGGCAGGGGACATTAAGCTGAGCAGGACCAAATACAGTTTATCCTTATTATAAGTGCTTTGCTGCTTAAATTGTATCTGAACGTGTAACACGTAGCAATACCTGTGAACACGTATGGTTAGTCCACATGGTCTCAACAAAAGAAAAATTCTTCGTGGTTGGTTTCTTGACTTTTTTTTTCTCTTAAGACCTGATGCAGCTTACTGTGGCTGCCTCTTGGTTCCCATGGCGTTTGTTTCTAATCACCATTTTGTTTTTTTCCTCAGCTGTTTGGCAATATCTGGTTGTCAATGGCGAGCCTGGTGATTTTTATGCAGCTGCGCTACCTGTTTCACGAGGTTCAACGAAGAATTCGGCGGCACAAGAACTACCTGCGTGTGGTTGGAAACATGGAAGCTAGGTGAGTCTCTTATTTGCTCTGGGATCTTGATGTGGATCTTGGAGAGAGGATCCTGATGAAGAAGCTGAGATTCTTTTACGTTCCTTTGATACACCATGGCATGGTGTAAGCTGGAGAGATGCAATCTTGCAAATCCAGCTTTTAAAGTTGGTATACTTAGGGTATGTTTTTACCCGTTTTATTTGTTACAGGGGGACACGCTTTCGGGCTGTGACAGATATGTAGGATTGACTTTTATAGTAGCAGTATTACTGGTAGCGTATTACTGGCAACAAGAGAACTCCCCTGTCCAGTGTTTATTCTCCTGTGTTCTCTTGCATGCTACCTGAGATGGTGGGGTGCATAAGCTCTGCAGAGCTCTGCCTGTTTCAGTGGTCAAATATTGGCTTTGGCTGTGATAGAAGTAAATGCTCTTAATTTCATTAGGCCATACTATTAATTTACTGCCTGAAATTAAATCAAAATATTCATTAAAACCTGCTCAGCTTTAAGTATGTATTTATTAAATCTGAAGCCAACTTCAAACAGACTCTATACTTGTAGTTGAGCTGAGAATGCCTTGGGATTACTTTATTCCTTCCCTCGCAATGAGGCAACATAGAGAAATGGAGAGGCCTACTGAAACCTAGGGTTGTGCCAGGGGCTACTGCGTTTCTGATCCAATGTTTTCATAACTCAGCTATGTCCTCAATAATTTTAAGAGCAACAGGGAGTTTTACTTTTTCCGTATATTGCTGGACCATTTTCGTTCTGGACTTCAGTGGGTTTGACTGGCTCTGATGCTTGCTGCTGTAGTCCAGATGGAGAAGACTCTTTTATAGAAATTCCTGAAGTTTTTGTTGTGAAAAGTAATTTAATGGCTGTAATACCAGGTTAAGAGCTGCATAATGAAGTTCATCCACAATGCATTGTTTCTTTTCAGTAAGATGCAGCTGCTAAACCCCTTTAAGCTGCTCACAAAGCTGTTTGAGTTGCGAGTGCCTCAGACTTCTTGTCTGAGCAACTTGGTGTGGTTTTGTCATTCTGATTGTTCTGGAAGAACCACATCCTAGCTTCCTCCTGAAGCTGCCAATGGCAGCGAGCTCCCTGCCTTTGTGTAGTTGTTCTTCAGGTGTATTCCACACCAGCAGTACTGTGAAATGTTGCTATACCACTTGTCTCTATATTGTCCGTGTTTGGGTACTGTGTAGTAGCTGCTTGCATGGCTCTATAGTTTAAAAATAAAAAAAAATAAAAAAATCAAAGACAAGTGGGGGTTGGCAAAAGTGAAGGCCAAAATTAGTCAGACCGTAAATGCTTATGATCCCAAGAAGACATCTTAATGGGTACAGCTATTAAAACTCATTTAGAAAAATGACATAAGCTAAATCCATACAGGTTATAATTTGAGGTTCTCAGTCTAATGATCATACTCCTTGGAAGATACTATGACAAAGCTTTTTGAACCTAGGATGGATGCAGAGATGTGCAAAAAATGTGCCTGTAAGAAGGCACGGGAGGGACCTGTGTGGTGTGTCTTCCTTTGCTGTATGAGTTCAAGTTATGGAAAAAACAGCAAACCTGCCGGCACACCTCTCCCGAGGAGAAGTCAACGTGGAGATAAGGTTTTCTCAGCATGGGATTCTCTAGACAAGAGGCCGTGCCGAGCTGGTGTAACCATTACTTCTGTCTCTTCCTTTTTCTCCCCTGTAGGTTTGCAGTTGCAACACCAGAAGAGCTAGCGGTCAATAATGACGACTGTGCCATTTGCTGGGACTCCATGCAATCCGCACGCAAACTCCCTTGCGGCCATCTCTTCCACAAGTACGTTGCTGGGGCTGGAGAGGGTGCACCTGACTGTAGGAAGGACGGGATATATAGGCACGTCTGAAGGTTACAGCAGGATGACAGGGAACGAGCTGTTGGCAAAGCTGCGATTGCTTACTGCCTGGGTCATCTTGGTCTGCCTGTAATAACAAAGTACAAGTCGTGTTCGCTTCAGTCGTTTTGATGTTTGAGTTGTTTCACCTGGTGCATTCTTTTTCCCCCCAAGCTAAGAGCACGCATCTTGCCAACTAACAAGCAGATAGTGTTGAGTTCTGGTGTCTGAGTTGCAAGTCCGTACCCTGCCTTGCTGTGTAACTGCTTGGTAAAGCACGCTCTTTTGCCCCTTACTTTATCCTACGCATCGCCTCTTCCACGAGGGTGTGTTGGTTTTCAGGTGAGGAAGAAAAATTGCAGTTATATCCTGAAGTACCTTTCAGATACCAGCTTGAAAGAGAAAACGGGGAATATTTTTATATAGTGCATCCTTGCGTGAGTCCTCCAGGACAGTTGTGGAGGCCAGGCCTGATTATATGATGTCATGGGGGGATGAATCCATCAGGGCTGTAAAAGAGGGTAACTAAATTAGGTGAAGAGGCCCCTCAGCAGCTGGTAGCTGCAACTGGGAGGCTCTTGACCAGAGGATCACTCTCTATACGGTTTCTTACACTCACTCAGTAGTGAATAGTAGCAGGTGCTTGTGGAGACAGTGTGCTGAGCTACGTGCATCTTTTCTGAGATCTTTTGTAGCAGTGCTTGCATTTTCATGCTTGCGCTTAAAAATTAGGTGCGGGGTTTGAATCAGGAGTTTCTGAAGCGCCATGTGATTAACATGCGTGGTCAGTTAAATTGTCCCTGTGGTGTAATATGAGCAAGTCACTTTCTGCAAATAGCTTTTTACTTTTCTGGTAACTGTCAAACCAGAGGTTATAATCTGTGTGCTAATTTGTTGTCATTTATGACAAACCTTGCCATAAATATTTATCTGTGTGCCAAGAAGTCTCTAATGAGATAATGTGCCTCCATAGCAGAAAATCCTCTTCCAGTGCTACTGAATCATATGAATATTTAATCACCTACTGAGCACTTGAGAAGCCCAGGGTCTTCTCTTCAGAAAGTTGTTTTCTCTGTATCTAAAAGAATCCTTTTGGATTTTTTTTCTGAAGCTACGTTA
Source organism: Charadrius vociferus (assembly GCF_000708025.1). Classification (NCBI taxonomy): domain Eukaryota; kingdom Metazoa; phylum Chordata; class Aves; order Charadriiformes; family Charadriidae; genus Charadrius; species Charadrius vociferus. The sequence continues at coordinate 64,932 of NW_009646734.1, forward strand.
CACTTACCTCCTTGGTGCGTTTAGGGAGGGAATGTCTTACAGTGGATGACTGACGCTTGCATATAAAACCAGATGTAATTAATAACCCTATTTACAACTGAAGAATGGTTGTAAATAGGGTAAATGGTCTCCTTATAAAAGCCTGGTGATTTTGCCAACAGGCTGAACACTGTGTCCATTCTCAATCACATGGGAATATTTTCATAGCCATTTCTTTGGAGTAGAAGAGAAGACAGCAAGGAAGATTCACATTGCTGACATCAACTCTGTGCCTAAATATTAAAGAAATTTAATAGAAGTAGGTGTCTGAATCTCTTAGTCGCTGTTGAAACTCTCTCCTTTATCTTTTAGGAAGCAGTCCGTCTCAAAAGAGTTGTTGCTTTGAAATGTCCCTGACCTTGGCCTGTTGTTGTTAGTTGTCCTTCTGCTGAGGCGCTGTAGGTGACCGAGCCCCGCCTGTGCGGTACAAAATGGGTATAACCGCGGCTGGCTTCCTGCGAGCCTTTTGGGCTTGGGGCTGATGCAGGCTGAGGGGGTTCGTGTCCATTCCAGCATCTCAGTGGATGAGCCGGTGAGGAGCAGCAGCGTGGTGGTAGCTTCTGTCACCCCGGGTGTTTCACAAGTAGCCTTTTGAGGATAACTCTAGTAGAGGTTTGAGTTTGCCGTGTGCAGGGTGGGTTTGCTGTAGTGATGGAGATGAAGTTGGGCAGCATCGGCAGCGCTAACGTGCTGGCTGTGCTGATGACCAAGGTGGTGGAAGATGGTAGATTTTTACTGTAGTGCTTTGTTTTTTTCTGAGAAACCCATCACGGATTTCTGAACACTGCGTATCCCTCCATTTAAACATGATGAAAAACACTTTGGCGATATATCTGTATGCTACAGCTTCAGGAGTTGTGCAGAGCGCTTGTGTCCTTGACTTTGCTGTAGGGCTTTTTCCTTGCTCTGTCACCCAGACCTGTGATCTGTGCCTTTACTCCATTTGCAAATACACAATTTGGGAAACAGCTTTATTTGACCTTTTTGTATGTCTCTACCTTTCTAAAGCGTTTTGAGAGCTTCCGCTGGAAAAAACCCCCACCCTGCAAGTGTGAAGTATGAAATTCAGTTCTTCCATAGTGAAAATTATGTTTAACATGCCAACAAATACCACAATTGGGTCCTATCAATCTGAGTCCAAAAGTAAGCACAGCTCTGAGTGTTTAAACCTGCATTTCAAACACTTTCTGCATGACAGCAAACGTTGAGAATTAAGTAAATGTTGTAACGCACAGCACTGGTTAGTATTGATAAACCTGCACAGGGAGTTTGCAGAGTGGTTCTCACTTTGGTGGTGATTTGGGTATTGATATTTTTGAAAAAGTATTTGACAAACTTTGGGGGTGCCATGGCTGCGTCACACTGGCAGAACTGCTATGAAAATGTGTCAGTATATATTAAACACTTGTCCAGTTGGTTTTTGTCCCTTTTCAGTTTGGGATGGTGAGAGAAATGCTTTGTTTCCCCTTCCAAGCAAAACTTGCTTGTTCTGAGCTAGAGGGACAATAAACTTGGAGAGTGTTTTAAGTTTGTGATAAATCTGCGTGCTTTTTTATAAAAAGCGAAGAGTTGGGTGTTTTTCAGCTGAAAGACATAAGAACCCTATGCCAGAGTCATCAGGAGCTCATCAATTTATCTCTGCTCACAAATTATCTCTGAGCAGTCCATGTGCATTTGTTGATGTTCTGTACAGAATACGCTACCGCTGCTTGATGTACTCCTGATACTGATGTCTTGGAAAAACGCTGCAAGCTCACCGTAATATTACTGTTGTCCTGTCAGCTCATGCCTGCGGTCCTGGCTGGAACAAGATACATCTTGCCCCACCTGCAGAATGTCTCTTAATATCACTGACAGCCATCACGTGAGGGAGGATCACCAAAGGGAAAATCTGGACGAGAACCTGGTCCCCGTGGCAGTAGCAGAAGGCAGACCGCGCTTGAACCAGCACAATCACTTCTTCCATTTTGACGGTGAGCTAAGCAGATTTGACAGCTGATGCCGTTGCCCAAATAAACGAAGGGGACAGCCTTCTGTAGAAGGGAATTCTGTCGATGCTTCAATTGAAACTTAAACTGTGCCTCTACTTGAGTTTGTCAAACACGTATGTTTGTTACAGCTCTTTTGCAAGAGTTCACGTAAGCGTCTCTGAGGTTGTCCGGAGCTACAGAGATTTCTTGAAAGATTTTGTGCAAGTGCCCCCTTTTCCTTGATTTGGTGCGGTTAGCAGCTTTAATGCTGGCGTTTATTCATTGTGTGCCATGTTGACCAACAGAGCAGGAAATTCCCGTGTCCTGTTTTGCTACCAGGTGGCTGGTGGAAGAGGAAAAAAACCTCTGTGGTGCAGCCTAAAAGTCGATCATTCTGCTATCCCTAGCTAATGGGAGGTTGTCAAAAATCCATTCGCTACTCCATTTACAAGAAACTTGCAATGCTCGGTCAGGTGCAGAATTCTGGAGAAGATTATTCTTAGATGGAATCATGTAACCAGGACGGTTTTACATGCTGGTTCCAGTGACTTCAACGGTGTGTTATAACTACTCACAAAGTGATTGTGATTTCAGACCACAATGAGTTCTGTGTGCACAGACAAACTTGTTCTGAAAGAGACCATTTCCACTGCTTACCTTCCAAAGTTTTATAGTTTTGGTATCGGCGTGCGCTTGTCTTCCACAGTTCCCAGGTTTTTGATGGCAGTCGTGTTGCTTCTCAGTTGGTTTCGCTAGTGCAAATACTCAGCTTTGGGTGCTGTCCTTGAGGAGCTCCCATGGTGTAGCTGAGACGCTGCAAACTTACATAGCGACCTGTTCTCTCTCTGTGCTGGTTTTGGAATCTTTGGAGGAGTGTGGGAGGAGAATAACGGGCAGAGAAAGGTCAGAAATTTCTAGGTACACTGAGACTGGCTGATGGCTTCTTGCTTGGTTTCCACTTTTGGGGTGCTTTAGGTCTCCAAAGGACATTTCTGTTCAGAACAGCACTCTGTTTTTTGATAGCTGTCCTCCCCAGTGCTCTCCTGTGGCTTGGAGACCCACAAAATTACTGTGGAGACAGAAGGAGAAGTGGCATAGAGCAAACACTGGGTTATTTAACTGGAAAAGCAGAAGGAAGAGGGAGCCAGCCTTGTGCCCCACTATGATCCTAAGCACACAATTGCAGCAGCAGTCGCTTTGTTCAGTTAGTCTCTGTCCCGTTGTAATAATATTGTCTCAGTGATGCCAGCCACGTATAGCTTGACCCATTTTGGGACCAGATTCTGCCTGTTTAGAAGCTGGTCTGTTTTTAATTTGAGTTATTCATGTATTCCAGAACTGAATTTGGCTCTGGATTATTTTAATTTTCCCTTTAAGGGGAACATTAAAACAAGAAAACAAGGATATGTTGTTTTCTTGATCCTTTTCTGGCCCTCAGATTGTTAAGCCACTATGACAGTGTGTTTGAAGACAGTATCGGCTCTTACTGATGTACTGCAGCCATCTCCATGTTTGGGAGACCTCAGGGTTGGATTGCACTGCAGAACTCCCCGTACGTACCTTGTAGAAATAGGAAGACTTATGTTGAATACATGTAGAAGTACTTCACCTGCTGAGAACCTCGTATTCTTTCTTGACGTTCTTGGTGATTTCTTATTCTCAGGCTCTCGAATTGCCAGCTGGCTGCCCAGTTTTTCCGTCGAAGTGATGCATACTACAAACATCCTCGGTATCACGCAAGCCAGCAACTCCCAGCTTAATGCTATGGTAAGGTGGCTTTAATAGTTTGTACCTCAGCCTTCTTATGATTTGTGTTGCGAGGGGAAGATATGCATGTAAATGGAGAACATAAAGGGGAAGAAAGTCAAAACAGTGTTTAGATGCTACATGAAAGCTAATTTTTTGAGTGAGAAAAGCTTTATTTTAGTGAAGTTAGGGCTATATGTTGGTTCAAATGTGCAAACGTAAAAGAACAGGTCTGGAGGTAAGTAAACGAGGGAGAAAAATTACTTGTACTTTCTGTGTAGATAGGCAGACTTTTTCTCAGCTCACATAGTGCAAGTTCCTTAGCTTTTTTCAGTACTGATCTTCACTCACAACTTGCAGTAGCAAAGGGTGTGAGTCTGTAACCAGAGAATGTCACTGTTGGTCAAGTAGTAACTGGTCAAATCCATTCTATAGCTTTTGATTATTTTTTAATATTTATTTTTAATAGCACTCGGCTCCAAGATAGCTGGTTTTGTTTGAGTGTCTTGTCAGTGTGAGATGGGGCTCTCTCTAACGCAGTCACCTCTTGTTGATTCATGATGATGATAGGAGCGTTGAGGATGAAATCCCAGGTTTGTTGACTTCATGCATAAACACTCTAATGTAGTTCAAAAAGAGAAGGATACGGCTGCGTGAAACCCACTTAGTTCATTTAGTTTAGGAAGTGCTGTGTCCTTTGAGTTCTTAAAGCTGCTGTGTGCTGTAGTATCTTAATAAATGTTCGGTGAGGTGTCTCATGAAAGTGATGAAATTTTGTGAGTGTGAGATCTCTCCCATAGCCTTCGCTACCGGTTAAGTCTCAACAGGGTAAGGCCCCAATTTTGGGGGCGTAGAGGCAGGGCGGGCAGGGAGCGGTAAGGTGTTGGCAGATGATTTTTTAGTTAAACATGTAGGAACTCTCCATCTTAGGTCAGTTTAATTTTTCTTTTATTGGACACGGTGGCACAAATGGGCTTTTCTTAAGGATGAGTAATGATTTTTTTAGCATTGTGGATTATTAAAAGTACAGTAACAACTTAGATTAAAATGTCTACTTTAATGGAAAGGCCCAGGTTAGCAAACAACTAAAGTTTTACACATTTGCAATAGAAAATAACTGAAATTCTCCTTTGTGTTACTGAATAAAAACCTAGGGAAGTATTTTGAGGGAAAGGTCAGAGGCTGAAGTGCTAAATCAGTTGTTTGGTCACAGGTTAGTACAGTGGAGAGTTTGGTTTGCTATAGGTGCTTGTGTTTCAACTCACTGTCAGCTGGCACAGAGTTTTTGCTTTGCTCTCAAAACTCCTTCTATCCTTCTTTTCTTATTGTTGTTGTTCTCAATTCCCACCCCCGCCAGCCTCTAACTTTCAGCATTAGTTAAAATAATAGATTTTAATATTTAATGAAGTCTAGCTGGTGGCCTCTAAAAGCGTATTATTTGTCTGCCCTCTTACTTTTATCTATTTAATTTGGATATTATTATTTTGTAACTTGAAATTCAGTAACAACAATTCCCTGACAACTCAGTTTAATTTACTTGAGCTTTCAGACCCTATCACATTGCGTCGTAGGCAGGGTGGCTGGAGAGAGTAGGTTATTAAAACCTATTCCACTTGTCCTTACCATTTTGGAAGCTGTCTGGGATAAAGAAAAATGGTTGTTGGTTTTTTTTTCAATGTTGATCTAACTTTCAGTCACTTCATGTGAATTTTGTATAGATCTTTATTAAAAAGGCTGTCCTAAAAAGAAGGTTGGGAAGCTTTTGAAGGCTTTGTGCATCTACAAGCACTGTTCAGGAGCCTCAATTTTCAGGACCGTGTGGTGTCTCTATAGGAGTTGCAGTTTTGCTGTTGGCTTCAATGGAGTCAAAATATTGCCCTGTAAGCCAGTGCCAGCATGGGTTTTCTTTCTCGTGTTTGTCTTTCTGCGTGTGGGTTATCATATCGTAAACAGCATCTGTGAGCTCTTCATTTTTTTAATCTCTTTCTGTTGAGATACTTTCCAGCTAACTTTTATTTACTGCTGCTACTGACTGTAGAAACCTTGTTTTCTCCAGGCCCATCAGATTCAGGAGATGTTCCCTCAGGTTCCTTATCATTTAGTTCTACAGGACCTGCAGCTAACTCGTTCTGTAGAGATCACCACTGACAACATTCTCGAAGGGCGCATCCAGGTACCTTTCCCCACGCAGGTAAGTCATAAGACCGCGCTCCTAAAATAACTTAATTTCTTACTTACCACAGAGCTGAGCCTGCTAATAATGAGTGAGGGGAATGAGGCAAGATGAAGCACTGGTGAATTCAGCTTAGCTTAATGCAATATTCTTCAGATATTACCTGTAGGAAGATGTTGCGGTTGGAAGCACCAAACCAATTTTGGCAGTCTAGTCTGTTATATCTCCACGTTGCAACATCTGACTCAATTGGAAGGTTTCACAGTGGTGTGTGATTGAGGTATACGCATCTATTCCTTGCTGTGGCCCTTAGAAGAAGGCCTTTTAATGTATTGGGATGGGTCTCGGGTGTGCTTTGGCATTATCCGTTTGTAATAGGCATTCTTTTCTTTACGAAGGAAAGTCGGAGTCTATCGCCCATGCCCTATAGCTTGCCCCTGAGTGATGTGACTGGACTGCAGCATGCACAGAGCGCTTGCCTATAAAGTCTCAAACACGTTACGTAGTGCCCAAGCCGAGTAAAAAAAACCTTGGGATTTGTTTTTCCTTTGTTTAAATCTCTGTCAATGCAGTATATTCAGTCATGTACCAAAAATATATTGAAAACATCCTAGCTAGACTAGAGACAAATATTTGTTCAGTTAAAGCAGCTGTTCTCGATGGCTCTTGTGCAGAGCCTTTAGAACATTTGCAGTTGATTTGTCTGCTGACAGATAATTGAATTGTACCACTTAGGAAGGTTTTCTGCAAAGAAAGTAGTCGGCAAAATGATGCCTTGTTCTTAATTAGTGATAGCAGATTTCAGTAAATCAGTCTGGGGACAATGTTTCTGTTAATAAGAATATTGAATTCGGGTTCTGCGCACATCAGATAGTACTGTTATCTGGAGTCTGCGTGTGGGGAAGCAGAGAGAATTCTCTTTCAACACAGTGCATTCTGTTTATTGCTAACTTATCTGTTTGTAAATTGAACATAACACATGACGTTGCAGAGGGCAGAGTTTGAATGCGTTCAAAGAACTTGTTTTTGTTTTGCCATTTCATGCCCTGTACTAAACCCATGCTGTTTGCATTGCAGCGTGCAGATAGCATTAGACCTGCATTGAACAGTTCTGTGGAACGGCACAGTACTGATCAGGAGGATACTGAAACTGTCACCCAGGTAATTTGGCACAAAAATGGGCAAAACGCCCAATTAGAAGCTGCATGGACAGATAAGTGCGTTTCGTTCCGTCCCAGGTCAGGTTGGTGGCAGCCCTTCCTCATGTGACACGCCAGAGCTAACACTGTCAGGCGACTGAAGAGCATGGTGCTCCTGTAGAGAATTATCTCTGTGATTTTCTTTTTCCTCCTTGAAGGAAAGTGCTCTCAAGTGACACAAAGAACAGAAAAAGATCATGTCTCTGTTCACGTCTGGTCAGGCCTGTGCCCATTTGTGGAATCGGAAG
>NW_009646734.1:72318-83081 GCF_000708025.1 Charadrius vociferus
TCGGAAGAGCAGGATGCTTTGCTCTTCCCCTTCCTCTTCCCGTTCCCATTCTGTACGTCTCCAGACACTTCCCTTAAAATAAGTAGGATTGCTCTTCTGGGTATATGAATTCTTTTGTGTTCTGGAGGAAGCACTTGGAGGCCTGGGGAGCTTTGGTGTGAACGGAGTGAGATACAAGCAGGACCGAGAGAAAACAGTCCTTTCACACATAAAGCACAATAATGGGTTTGGCTGTTGTTCACTAAGGGCTTTATTAAGCAGCACGTGCTAGCTAAAATGTGGCAGGAAGAAAAGAAATTAGTCTGCAAGTAAGGTCTCATTCCGCTTTTGTTTTCTCTGACTGTAGTAGCAAAATCGTGAGGGTTTCTGTTTTATAAACCTCGCTTTCTGCTGGCCTGGAAAAGAGGGAATTTGGGAGGTGTGTGACTTTCTGCTTCTGCCACCTTTAATAACCTGAATAGCCAACCTGTTACTCACCTGGAATGGAACTGCGGCAGTTCCCTCGTTAGCAGGTTGCAAGGCAGAAGACCCTTTAATTTGGTTTGATGCTGCCGTTGAGGCTGAAGAATTGCTGATGGGGATCGGTACGGGTGTTTGATAAAAGCCTGGGGTAGGAGATGCAGAACTGCAGGAATGAAAATCTCGATCTGGGTCTAGCAACTCTTTAGTAACTTTTGGGGTTAACCATTTTAACTTGGTGGCATTTTCCCTGTTCTTTGAGTAAAACCTCTCTTTCTACAAATGATATCTAACTAGTTTTCCTTGGCTTGGTACTGGCTTCAAATCCCGCTTCGCATGATTGTATTGCTGCTCCCCTTTCTTCCTTCCTGCCCGGTGCTACCTCTGTCTCTGTCCTTCCTTCTGCAGAACTTGAAAAACCTGGGAGTGGTGTTCATACCTCCTGTCATTGAGCACGTGCTCTCCAAGAGTGACGTCGCCTTGCTTTGAATTACAGCTCAGCTCAAAGGGTGTGTTTTAGTTGGAGCGAACGGCGGTTTGGATAGAGAGTGTATTTTTGTTTTGTAGAGTAGCACAGTGATAGCCTGGAGATACGGGAGCAGTTGCGAAATCCCGGCAGCTGAGCGGAGGTGCTGGTGGCTCTGCGTGTGAGATGAACTGATGGCCCCTGCGCAGGTTTTCCTGGATGGGTATTTACTGTGCCAAACTGGGATTCGTAGGCAAAGGCCGAAGTGGGAGACCGAGATTGCTGCGCACGGAGAAGAACTTGCTGCTGGGTAGCGTCATGGAAGCTTCAGTGCTGCTGTCTTCCTCCCGCCTCGTAAATGCTTCGTGCATTTAGTGTTAACTTAGGGTGGCTTCAAATCAGGCTGATCTCCCTTGTTACACAGCCACAGAGATCTGCCTACGAGTCAAGCTTGCTTGCCTCCTTGCTATTGATAGTATTTCTGTTGTGGAGAGAAGACTTGGGAGCCTAGGGGCATCCTTCCGCTAGGAAACGCCCGTCACTTTCTTGTCTCTTTGGGTTTGGTTTCAATTTTTAACTGAGTACCTGGCGCATTGTAGGCGTTCTCTTTCTTCTTGCCAGAAGAATATGTTGCTGTAGTGTGTCCAGCTCTTGTCTACGTGAAAAGGTCTAGCAGCAAACAAGCTACTTCAGCAGGTTGCGCTTGATTTTTTTAAGAAGCTTTTTAAATGCAAGCAGGAAGGGATGTAAGAAGCCATTGTCATCTCCTCTGGGTGAGACTTGAATTTCCAAATAGTGGATAACTCTTAAGTGGATAACTTCACACCTTGCGCCACAGTCCCTGAGAAACTGTGGCAGCTCTAGTTGCGTTGTGCTGCAGCCTTAGAGTAAGTTTTACAACCTTTCCATCTCTTGTCTTCTTTTTCTTTTTAAATCAGCATACCCACTGAGAATCTATGGATCTCCAAGACCAAGTAGCACACCCTCTGGAGTTCTGCTTCTTGGGAATAACATTTCTTAGGGGCGCTAATGTGCTCAAATAAAAGCACCCTCCTTCATGAGTGGTGTTGGTTTTCCTCTGTGTCATGTGTCATATTATAACTTAATTCTATCTACAATTCAAAGATCTTAAGATAGAGCTAATGACTGATTTTTATAAATCTTTTTTTTCCCTTCCCAAATGTAGCTTATGGTTTTGGGGTGTCAGTGCTGAGATAACGTAAGGGTAGTTTAGAGACACCTCTGAGCGCCATCATGGTATAAATTATGTTAAAGGTTTGTGAGAGAATGCTCGAAGCATTGAGTGCTTCTAACAGTCCTGGCCTGTACACTTAGGAAGATGCTGTGCACATACTTTTCTCCGGTTGTGCATATGCTTGTTTTTCCAGTGTTGGGCACAGTGCTATACATGCTCGTGCTCCCTCCTGATCATATTTGCCCTCCCTCCCCTCTTTTCTGACTCTGCTGGTACTCCCTGTAAGAACAGATCCCAGAGCAGCTCTTGCCACTTTCTGCAAGCTTGTATTTCTGTGTGCTAAAAGGTATTTAAAGATTATCCTTTAAATTTTTGCGTGTGTCTGTTTATGTGTTTCTGTAATCCTGGGCGGAGGTGGGGTAGGAGGGCTCAGACCTAACTAGTAAGTGCTGTTGGAAAGCTGACGCTTGCCTGGTGCTGCTCTTGCCCTGTCCTTGCTTGGGTACTTGGTGACTCTGTTTAGGGACACTTCTGAGGCATCCCATGGCTTTCATGAAACTAATGCTTTTTCTCTCGGAGCCTGAAGGAGGAGTAGTTTCTGTAGCGTACCGGTTTCTGCATCTGAGATCTGCTGTCGTACCGAGGCTTGTCATAACCTTTACTGCAATTAGTTTTGATATTTTTGTCTCTAGAACCTCCTCAGTAACCACTTTCGTGTTCAGATAGAAGAACAGGCTCTGGATATTGATTTTTTGCATCTTTGTAACGTTCTGAAAATAAAAGCTTAGGTGAGCTAGCTTACATCTTCTGATAGAAATGGCCCAGGGAAAAAAGGAGAGGAGTGGTGTTGCCTGAACATCAGCCGTAATGAGTGCCTTCCTCCCTGCCCGACCCAGCAGAGCTTCCCTTTTCCGTGCCCACCCGTGTGGGAAGCAGCAGTCAGGTTGCTCCGTATCTGTTCCTCTGGATCTGCCGGGGTCATTTTGCCCCCGGGTAAAATCCGTGAGATCGTTCTGCGGCGCTCTTGTGTCCTCCTCTGGGATGTGGCATTGCTCTGAGGCAGCGCAGCAGTACCCCATCGCGTTATCCCAACGCGTTCGTGTGTGTGATGCGGGGAGCGCTTCCCCAGCGCGCTCCGATTTACGGGTCTGGCTGAAATAGGCTGAAGACGTACGTGTGTTTGAGGGTGCAGCGTTCGTACTGCTCTGGCTTGCGCCCTGGTATTCCTGCTTGGTTCACCTCGTTGCTGGGAAGTGACATTTCTCTTGGTTTCTGCTCTCTGAAGGCATTGAGCTGGGGAGATGGCGTTACCCGTACGTCTCTGGGGCTTTGGAATGACTCAGCTTGTTTTGCACATCAGCTGCCAAAACCCGTGCGTTGCACCTTGTGGTGCTGCTGAGCCCGGGCTGATGGGACCTGGGTCCCCCTGCGGTGCCCACGTCACCGGCCACGGGGGCTCCCACAGCAGGTATTCCAAATGCCCAAAACTAGGTGGTAGGAGCTGACTTGGCTAATACCTCTCTGATGCATCCTGCTTGTTTGAGTAATCCCCCGGGGAACCAAAGGCTGGCTAAACCCTTAAGCCTTTCGTCGAGGTGATTTGTTTCTTGACGCTACCGCGCGTAGTAACATCTCGCTTTGCCATCGCAGAGCTGATCTGATCGTATATGACAGGATGCGATCAGGATACGCTGTTTCACCTATGCTGGTTCGCCAGTGTCATCATTCATCAGCTCAATTTTCGCGTTAGCGTTGTGGGCCAGCTGTCAAGGGTGAAGAGGTACTACGTGCGGGGCTGCCAGCTTCTTTTATTGACACGCCGAGCTTGGGACGGTTGCCAGCCCTGCTCCGGCAGCCCGAATACACGATAATTTGGGTGCTGCAGAACCCGGTGAACCGAAACCTCATAAATTCCCTTCTCAAGCACGCATCCTCTGCAGATACATTTGCTATTCTTTCCTTAGTATATGCATTTCTGCTTTTTTCAACTCTTTACTGTTGCATTGCCTGTCAAGTCAGCTGCAGAATCTGACTATTTCAAATGCCCCATTTTCATAGAGAGTTAATTATGAGTAATTAAGGTTTGGCTTTGAGATTGCTTTCAAACGTGGCATAAGAGATACAGCGTTCTAGAATAGAGGCTCTTTGAACGTGGTTTGAAATAGCTTTGTTCTTTATTTTGGCTGGGGTCTTCAAAGGAGCCCGAGGGATCAGGGTGCAGCAGGTGAGAGTCTAGTTTCTTCCGATGCCTCAGAAAATGACAGTTCTTTATAGCTTGCTGATTGGACGCAAAGAAGCCCTGCTAGCGAATTTTGCAAAGACTTAGGACTTTTTCCCTTTTGTCTTAGGCTGAGAGAGTGCCGCTTGAACTCAACTCGAGACTGGAAGAAATGGTGGAATTGAGCGAAATGGAAGCGGAGCCCAGTGAAGCGGAAGACTTTGAGGCCAGGGGCAGTCGCTTTTCGAAGTCAGCTGATGAAAGGCAGCGGATGTTGGTTCAGCGGAAGGAGGACTTGTTGCAGCAAGCTCGAAAGTACGTTCCTTCCTAAAACTCCAGCCTGGCCGCTCGGTTATAGTCCCCCAGAATGGGTTTCAAAGGGGTTATGCCCACTGAGAGCCTGGGTTTGTGCAAAGAGTAGTAAGAGGAGTGAATACGTCTGCTACAGCAAGCTTGGGGTGCTGCTAAAGACACCCGTCGCTGATAAACCCAACTCTGAAATAGTGCCCTGTGTCCCTACGTGTACGCAGCGTCCAAAGCTGTTGACGCAAAGCTCTTTGAATCAGAGGATGATTTCTCCAGGCTTTAGTCTGAGCCTATAATAAGCGAGAACACGTTCCTTGTGTTGAGTCCTCTTTAGCTTGTCTCCTGGCGTAGGCGTCAGCCCACCCTGCCCGTGCTCCTGCAGCTGAAACGACTGTCAGGCACCGCTTGTTCCACATCCGCAGCGAGTGTCTTAAGCACGAAGCAGCACAGGGTTGACAGGTGACCACGCCAGAGGAGCTCACAACCAGCAAGTTGACACCGCCAGAGAGAGAGTGACCAACTTTGTTTCTTTTAGCCCAACTAGTAGTAGGTGTTAGGTAGAGTTTAACTTTTTTTGCACGCGTTCCAGTCACGTTGGTGAACTTCACTGGCATCCAGTTGCTGATAAAAAGGGAAGGAGGAGTGCGGTGTGGATATGGGGGGACAGAGATGGGGGTGCAGGGATGGGGTGTCGAGTGTCGCAGGGAGACTATTGAAGCGGTCTACAGAAACCACGCTGAGTTATGTGTCCTTTGGTGTTACCGGGCTACCTACGCTCTTTTTTTTCTTCCACACTGAAATGCGTTCGTATAAATAACTGGTGGGGATATGACACCTTTAAAGAGTTTGTCTATAAATAGGCTTGCTCCTAGAGTCATTTTTAATTTACGTCTGAAAAATGTCATTTAGGGAGACAAAGTGTTTCAGACTTTCTGCTTTACTGGTTCCCTTCCTGCACGGAAGAGCTGTGGAACTGCAAATGACTGTATTTTGTCACTAGGTGTGAAAATTCATTGGGATGTTAACTCTGGCAGCTGCTTCCTTGTAGTTTTGCCTTCCCTCACGCTTTGCAGCCCTAGTGCCCCTTCATGTCCAAGGCTTACTCGTTGCCATCGGGGCGTGACTTCTCCTGGGGGACACAGCCGGCGTCTCACAAGTGGTGGAATGGTGGGGACGGAGAGATCCAGTGACTCGCCTGCAGTCTGGGTGAATTGCTCGGAGTGAAGAGTAGAGCCTTTAGAACTGGCTCCCCTCCACGGGCGCAAGGATCTTGCGCAGACACTCAGAGCTTCTGCCAACTCTCCAAAGTCTGTCGTGGGTTATATGGGCTTTTTTTATTTGAGTACGTAGCTTGTGTGCACTTTTATTGAGGTATTTTCCCACTTTCGGTGTGCCTTGCGCCCTCCCTTCCTTTGTGGGTGTACCGGTGAAGTGTTTTGCAGAGCCAAAATGAGCTGGGCTCTGCTCACCCATCTTTTCCTCTTTCCTCTTGCAGGCGTTACTTAAACAAATCCTCCGATGAGGACCTGACGGCAGAGAAGCCCTCTCCTCCGCCTGAGGGAGCGTCCGCCGACCCCGTCACCCTGCGTCGCAGGACGCTCGCTGCCGCCGCCGAACGGAGACTTCAGATGCAGCAAAACTCATAGCGCTCGTTGCCCCTCCTTCCTCCTCCTCGTGAGCAGTGTTGAATAAAGAAATTAAATACAAAAAAAAAAAACCCAACCACCCTGCGCTTTCTATACCAGCAGGAAAGTGTCTCTTCAGAGTTCAGCTGGCTGTGCTGCCGGGCGAGCTGGCTGCCTCTCTGCTGTATAAAGCATGTGGTCTAATAATGTTTGGACAGCTGACAAATTAACCTTTTTTTTTTTTTTTTTTTTTTTTTTTTTTTTTTTTTTTGACGTTGATCCCCTCCACAAACAAAAAGGCAATTTCTAAAGCCACGAGCGTGATTTCTGCAGCTAGCGTGAGGTCTTGGGCTGACTGCAGAGCAGAGGCTGAGGAAAGCGCGTCCCGAATTAGCAGCTGGTGGGTGCAGGTCGCGGAGGGCGCTGCCGTCTATCAGCTCGAGACCAGGAGAGTTGTTCCAAGAGAGAAGAAAGCTCAGAAATTCGCAGCAAACCCGGCGTTAGACGAGCGGGCGCTCGCTCTTCGGTCTCCGTATCGAGACTAAAGGGCGTTGCGTAGGCCGGCTGGAAGGGCTGGGGTGGCATCGCTGGAGGGTCAGTTCTGAGCCGGGATGGAAGTTGTCTAGCTACGTAACGCAGGAAAAAAAATGAATTCATGAAGTGTGCAGCAAAGCGCCGATTCACATCGATCCCAGCGTAAAATAGTTTGTCTACCACTGCTGGGCTGCTCTGCCCTGGCAGAGGTCTGGCTCTGGTCTCTCCCCAGGGCCGCGTTGTTTTCCTTGGCCAGAAAAACAAGTGAGAGACGGAGGGGAACCCAGTGAAGAAGAGGGGGCGTGAGGCGAAGCGACAGCCCCTCCATTCAGTGTTACCGTACGCCAAGGGGAGTGCCAGAGAAAAACCTGCCTGTTCTGGACTCCAGAGCACCACGGACGCGACTTCGTGGAGATAGCTCCGATATCTTGCTTTTTATTTCATTTATTTTTTTTTTTTTGCCCCACAACTTCACCGTGAGTTTGTTCAGAAGGACTGGAGGAAGCGGGGCAGCCCCAGGCTGGCTGCAGCCCCACCTGCCAACCTCCGATTTTTCTAAAGAGCTTCCGACGCGACATCCACGCGGAGCCGCCGCCGCTAGCTTGCGTAGCTGAATTTTACAATGGCAGTGACTTAATTTTGAAACTTCTGAAGAGTGAGTTCTAGTATCGCTGTCCTTTAGAAGGAACCCAGTATTATCTAGGATTGTTGGTAACTTTTTTTTTTTTTACTGTTGGTTTTTAGGACGTTTGAAGGTGAATTTAATGAGAGGAGTTGCGTCGATGTTTAGGTGAAAATAATTTATTTCAATAAAACTCTTTGGGAAGCCTTACCTTGCAATGCTATTAGTAAACTGAAATTTTTTTTGAGATCTTTGGTTTTGCTCCGAGCACAGCTGTTTTGTTTTTATTGTTTAAAAAACAAATTAAAAAAAAAAAAAAAGAAAAATAAAATCTTGGTCAGTGTTGGAAATTGTTTGGAAATTTCTGTCGCCTGACTACTTGTGTTCCTGGTGTGCGTTCGGTCTGTAAACGCGGCAGCCGCGCTTTCCCTCCCCCTTGGGGTTCCCCCGTTCCGTCGGGAGGGAAGGGAGCGCAGCCGCCCCGCACCGACTCCGGGAGCGTTTTCCCAACCCTCGGCTCGTGGAGCGGTAATTGCTCTGGGAATTCGGTCGTGCTGGGAACGTGGAAATGGCAGAGAAACGGTGTCTCGAGGGACTGTAAAAAATAAAATGGGGTTTTGAACCGTGGGGCAGCGTACGGGGAGGGGGTGGGAGCTGTTGTGCGTGTGAACAGCAGAGTTTGGGTCTTTGGTCAAACAGCGGAGTCGATGGACCTCTGGAGTGCAGGCGGGAGAGGAGAGAGCAGACCAGAAATCCTTCTTGGGGAGGGTCTGGGTTTCCTTGAGTTTGTCCTTGCTGCATTTTGGGGGGATTTGGTACAGGACGATGTGTTTTGTACACAGTGGTGGGAAAAGACGCCAAGGTTCATCGCAGCGGAGGGGATGTCTGCAGACAGGACAGGGGCTTGACCTAACTTGGGGCTTGCCAGGTCTCCACCACCTTAGCGTGTCCTCTCCCAGCCTGCCCGCCCTCCCCGGGAGCTTTCCTTCCCCCTCCTCGAGCACGGAAGGTGAAGATCCCCCTGGTTCCCCGGGGGTTGGCCTGGCAAACCATCTCCCTTCTGCTGCTCTCTGAGCTGTGTGGCATCTCGGCCACCCCAAATTCCACCACTAAACAAGAATTAATAATTAAAAAAAATCAATCCTTGATTTCTTACCTTGGTGCTGGCCTGGAAAGGTGCCGGTAAAGCAGCTCTTGTCGGCCACCGCATGCTGAGGGACCCTGCTGTGGAGTGGAGGCCTTTGCCCAGCAGCACGTCCATGGGGAAGGGGAATTGGCCACGAGCGTGTCCTGCGGAAACCCCTCTTGCCCACCATCCTGGACAGCTCTGGCTGCAACGGGGACGAGTAGAGGTGCCGCTGGGCTCGGGGGGTGCGGGGAGGCTCCTGGAACTAGACCAAGGAGGGGTGGGGATGTTCTAGAGACTCTTGGGCTGTTCTTTCTTGACTTCTTTCCTCTTCTTGTTGGGTTCTGGACCCTCTCCCGGCAGCTTTTCCCTTTGCTCCCTGGGGAGGGGGCCCCGGGCAGCCGTGGGATCGCAACCTTCCCTGCGGCACCGTGCCACAACGACCCGCTTCAGCGATGAAAGGCTGCTTTGTGCGGGGGAGCACGTGGACCAGCGGTGGCCTCTTGGCTGGTGCCGCTTCCCTGGAACGGGAGGTCACCCGAGGAGAAGCCTGACTGGCCTCCCCGGTGCCAATACGAGTTACTTCTGGATGTAGGAACAGCAGGAACCTGAGGAAACCACGTTGGGCCAGAGACGCTGCTGCGCCATGGAGCAGCTCTTCCAACCAACCTTGGGCGATGGGTAAAGCCATGGCTGAGGGGTTCCTGGCCATTGGGATGACCTTCCCATGGCTCCTTCCCCGGCTTTGCCAATGGGCCGCGTGATCCCACGGGGTTTGGAGACGTTCCTGTGGGTCGGGAGGGGACGGCGAGTGTGATGCCAAGAAACCGGCTGTGCCACGGGGCCACCGGCTCTCCTGTGTCCCACCTGCCATCACGCTGCCCGACGCTGGCGCGTGCGGAGCCGGGGGCACCTGGGGTGGGGGATAGTGCGAAAAAAACCCTAAATTGCAGGAAAAAAACAAACTGGGGGAAGGAAGGGGGGGGAAACCCCAAACCCACCCCAGTCAAAGCCTGAATCGCTCCTGCAGCAGGGAGAAAATCTCAACTTTCTTGGAAAAAGTTCTCTCAGGGGGAAAAACTCACTCATTTGGGGGTTTCTGGTGTCACCACAAGATGAAGGGCTCCCCCCGATGACCATCTTAACATTCCCACAAGAAATACAAATATTTTCTTGCTTGGGGAGGGTTTTTTGGGGGTGGGGATTTTTCCTCCTGGTGATGCTCTGGAGCTGCCTGTGCGGTCCACGAGGGCTTCCGATGCCCCATTTACACCCAATTCTTAACTCAGTCCCTCCCGCCCACTCCCTTGGGAAGGAAGGAGGCCGGCAGGCGCGGGGAGGGGGGAAAGAAGCAGGCGGAGGCGCGGGAGGGGAGAGCCCGGGGTACAGACAAACATTCTCTTTATTGAGCTACACATGAATTTTTCCATTAGTCAGAGAAAGAGATTGGCAGTGTGTAATATATCACAGAAACCTCACTGATTGGTAATAGAAAGGCTTAGAAAGACCTGGCGCTTTATATATATATATATATAATATTTTTTATTTTTTTTTATTTTTTTAGTTTCCTCTTTATTTATTCATTTTCTTTTAAACAGGTGTGACTGCTCTTCTTCCGCAAAGGTAACTCGTAAAAGTGAAACCGTGAAGACGTCTGGTTACTAATCAAAGTAGAAATGACAAAGGATTGGTCATGAAAACGGTGGCTTCAATGTAAACACTACATTCGATTTTTGTTGTTGGTTTGTTTTTGTTTTTGTTTGTTTTTTTTTTTAAATCATTTTTTGTGGTTTTGTGTGTGTTTTTTAAAATTTTTAAATTATTTTCATTCTTGCTTTTTTTTTCCCAAAGGTTGTTTTTTTAAGTTTTTTTTTCTTTTTTTTTTCCCTTTTTTTTTAGGTTTGGTTGTTTTTTTTTTTTACTTAAGTGAACCTTTTTTTTTTTTTTTTTTTTTCTTTTTTTTTTTTCAGCACAAACATCCCCACATGAGAGAGAAAAAACACCACTGACTAAACGGGAGAGAGGACCCGGGGCGGGGAGCGGTTTTGGGGGCGGATTGGGAAGGGGGGGAAGAAAAAAGCAGCACAAAAAAAGCATTCACTGGAAAGAGTTAAAAATGAATAAAACCCAAACAAAAAAAAAAATTAATACCCTAAAGAAAATCAAATAAAATAGAATATCTCTGTGTGCCTCCCCCCCCGCTCTGCCCCGC
>NW_009646734.1:83737-87935 GCF_000708025.1 Charadrius vociferus
GCGGCCCCCCGACGCCGGGGGTTACCGGGGGGTGCCCGGGAGCTGCGGGGACACCGGGAGGGTGCGAGGGAGGGCTGGAGCCACCGGGGCCGGGGGGAGAGGGGGGGGTTCTGCCCGCAGCTCCCACAGGCAAACTAAAAAGGTGGGTGTGGATTTATTTATTTTTTTATTTTATATATATATATACGTATATATATAATTTTTCCTTATGCCTTTTTATTTACCAACTTGCATGATTATGATTACTTTTTTTTTTTTCTCTCATTCAATCTGTTATTTTTTTTCACTTCGTTTCGCCTTTGTTTCTTTTTGTTTAATTATTCTTCCCCGCGCGTGCGCACGTACGTGTGTGTGTGTGTGTTGCATGATTATGATTACTTTTTTTTTTTTCTCTCATTCAATCTGTTATTTTTTTTCACTTCGTTTCGCCTTTGTTTCTTTTTGTTTAATTATTCTTCCCCGCGCGTGCGCACGTACGTGTGTGTGTGTGTGCGTGTGTGTGTCGTCTGTGTGTGTGTGGTTGCGTTGGGGGTTTGGGTGGGTTGGGTTGTTTTTTTTTTTTTTAATTTTTTATATTTTTTTGTTGCTCTCCTTGAAATTACTGCCACTATTCTAGTTGATTTCAGTTGGTGAGGATCAAGTCCTTCAAGCTTCTGAAAGTTTTAGTCTTTCTGTGTGTTTGATCTTGATTTAATGAAATATATCACTGTATCTTTTTAGGTATATATTAGCAAAGACTCTGATTGAAGGTACACAGTGGAGTAAAGGATATATAGCCTTAACTAAAAATAATCTGATATGCACTGAAGTGAAACCTCAGGAAAAGCAGTATCTTAAAAAAAAAACTTTTAAATAAATAAAATATTTGAAAGCATAGCAGTGCATAATTAAGGCCAATTGTGTACCTCATTATCTCTGCATAGTAATATCAATATCAGATTTGTGCCACTGAGGAACCAGCAGCTCTATTATGTATTTTCATTTTCAGATTCACTGTTAAAGGTCTCTCACTTTCCCTTTGATACTTCAGAATTTATTTAACCAATTAAGAAGAGGGGAATTTAAACACAAATTTTCAGATACAGCCAAGGCTGCTGAAACAGGAAATTCTTTGAGAACATGTCAGATTGATGTATTTGTTTCATATTTAGTGTCTGCAATTATAAAAATAATCTTTTTACTAGCCTTTATTTTGCCTGATCATATCTATGTAACTCTGCCATGTTTTGGCAGACTATAGCGCATTAAAAGCTTTAGAAAGTAAGTTTAAAATCTAAATGCAGAGAGGTAACCATGACTGAATTACTCTCCTGGGAGGAAAATGCTCTTAGAGTGCCTATTGAAATCAGCATTATCATTTCAATACATGTCAAATATGAGTCATTTCCTAGTTTAGGCAAAATTTCTTTATAAATCTTTAAATCTTCCAGTTCTTTCAAGAAAAGGTTAAAGTACTTATGATTTAATGAGACCGCTTTACATCATAACTGTTTGACTATCAAGAGAAAACTTGTCCTTTCTAATTTGTGAAATCCTTTTATTTTCTGCGCAAGTTTTTGAATACTTTAAAATCTATATTAAAAGCAAAGAACCTGAGACTTAAAAGCAGGGAGGAAAACACGCTCTGTGTATGTATTACTAAATAATTATCTGGAGATTTATTTTCCTTTTCCAGCTCGTCGGTCCCCCTCCTTCACGCTGAAGGAGAGGAGAGGTGTCCCCCTCCCTGGGGTAGCGGGGATGTGCTGTACAACGCCACGTGAGGTGTTTTGGGATGTCCCACCGGCTGGCTGGGCAATAAAAGTACCGTGGCTTTTGTGATGGAGAAGCCTAAAGACATCCGGTGGAAATGCCGGTGCGCTTGTGCCGTGGGGGAATGGGTCCTCGTCTTGATGGGGGACCACCTTGTCCCCAGGGTCTGGCATCCGGGGTGGGTGTGCCCCAGGTGAAATCGTTCAGTATTGGTACATTCAAGTACTTGTAGGGCTGCTGGAGCCTCTGAATCGGAACTGATTTTCAAAAAAACCTTCGGGACTTCACGTGGGATATCTATTCTTGCCCTATTTTCTCGGGTTTTGTTCTTTTTCCCGAAGCGTTGTTGGTTTCACTTCAAAAAGTGTGATTCTCTTGTGGTTTCACAGACTTCTGCTGTAAAGGGGCTCTCTCCATCCCCGACTGTACCCTGCGCAAAGACGCTCCTGGGAGGATGCAAACAGGAGATGCAGCTTGGTGGACCATGTGTCTCAGCTCCTTCAGCAGCAGCTTCTCAGGAGCCTTCAGCGATCAGGCTGCCTCACATGGTGGGCGGTCGGCTCTCACCAAGGTTTCTCCTTTCCACAGATCCCTGTGGCCAGACCCATTAAAGCTTGTCTCCTTCTTGACCATCTTCTTGACCATCTTCTTGACCATCTTCTTGACCATCTTCTTGACCATCTTCTTGACCATCTTCTTGACCATCTTCTTGACCATCTTCCCTCTATCCCATCAGCTGGTCGTGCACCCTTGCCGCAAGAACTGACCACGCGCAGGACACGACCCCATCCCAAGAGCAGAGTGATGGAGCTGCACCGCAGCTTTTGAAGGTGGGCAGAGCTTTTGTCCCCCCCCTCCCCACCCCATAAAGGTACCCTGTCCCCTCCACCACTCTGCCCATCTCCGGGGCGAGAGGTGGGTGTCATACCGGGCCGCGCCGCGTCAGCCCTGGCACGTACCTGTGTATTCAGGGAAGCAGATGGTCAGAGGCGATTTCTTGATCTTCTCGGCAAATAGGTCTTTCTTGTTGAGGAAGAGAATGATGGAGGTATCGATGAAGAATTTGTTGTTACAGATGGAGTCGAAGAGCATGAGAGATTCGTGCATGCGGTTCTGCAACGGGGAGCACGGAGGGAGGAGAGGGGAGAGAGAAAGGCAAAGAGAAAGAGAGAGTTAGAGGAGAGGAGAACATTTTCTCTGAATTGAAACGCTTAGAAAGGGGAAAAAAAAATATCTTGGAAGTGAGACAGCGGTAAATGTGAGATGGTTACAAAGGTGGAGGAGACGGGGTGTTGGTCTCCTCCCAGGCTGGAGGATGCAGCTGAACCTCTCTACCGGCTGCTCCAGCAGTGCTCACACCTGAAGCTTCAAGGAAGAACAGAAAAAACCCCTAATTTTCTCATCACCTGCATAAACCGAGCAGTTGAGGAAGGAGCCTGCAGCTTTCTGGTCGTCTGCGTCTCTTCAGGGGCCGGGCACCCCTGAAGCATCCCTTGCAGAGCCGAAATAAGGGACGGACAGATGGCACCAGCCAGCAGCTGGGATGCACTGGGCACAGGGACTGGGATGGAGGGAGTTTTGGCCATCTCAGGGTGGTCCTACGGACCCGCCTGGAAGGGCACTTGTGCCAAGCGGCACCGTTGTGGCAAGACTGATGCCAGAGCCTGGGGCAGGTCCCATCCCAGCTGGGCCCTTCTGCCCCTTGAAAAATCTTCAGCCCGTCTTTGGAAAGACCGTGGCGGTGGCCGCGTCGCTGCTGAGAAGTCCCAGCGCTGCTGCAGGGAGGACTTTGTCAGCGGTGCCTCTGCCAGGTCACCGCACAGCTCTCTGGAGCGTGCCCGGCTTGCGGGCTGCCCCAGGGGGGCTTCCAGCATGGGGGAGTTTTAGCAGGAGCATAAATAGAGGCAAATCTCTAAAAATTGTAATTTTAAAAAAAACCAAAACAAACCAAAAAACGTCCTTTTACACGTGGACCAAAGCCATATAAACCCATTTTTGCCCATGCTACGCAAGTTGTTACCAGAAAGGAGCAGAGAGAGGACAGGAGGTGGAGGAGGAGGAGGTGGTGAGGTTGTCCTGCACCGAGGTGCCGGGCACCGTCGGGCAGAGAGTTTTAGCGCTTCACTGGAGCGGCGTGATGGTGCCGCTGGGCAGGACGGGTACGGCTCTCCAGGAGCTCTCAAAATTCCTCTCCGTCGTGAACTTGCTCTTGGAATAAGCAGAAAGGCGTTCCCTGCTGCTCTGCTGGCGGCTTTGGGAGGCACTCGAGGCACTCCCTGCACCTCTCCCGTCGCCGATACTCACCTGGTTGACTCCTCCGACTTTGCAAAGCTGCTGGTGCGAAAACTTGGTGAAGTTCAAAGCCACCACCAGCCCACACCACGCTCCTCTCCGCAACCCCGTCTCGGGGCTGAGACCCCCCTCCCCGAGTCCTGGCTCGGCTGCT
>NW_009646734.1:87952-91529 GCF_000708025.1 Charadrius vociferus
TCAACCACCCCCCCCTCCAGTCCCCCCTTTTGGTTTTTTGGTGGTTTTTTTTTTTTTTTGGAGGCGCAGCAAGGCGGAGTTTTGGAGCGGCCGAAGATTCGCTAGAACACACGTGTTTCCTAATGAAATGATGACCCAATTACACATTTTTTGGAGTTTTCCATGAATGTTTTATTAGTGAGTCATTTTTATTAGCTCCACTTCAGCTGCAGCTTTGCATGCAAAATTTAGCAGATGTCTGATTTCATCTTGAAAGGCTTTCAGATTGCTCTGTCGCTTCCCCGACAAAGAGTAGCTAGGGATGCCGAGCAGTCGCCTCCCAAAGCTTCGGGATCATTCCATCCTTGTCTTTTTAGAAAAAGTAAAAAAAAAAAAACAAACCCAACCCATCTTATTCACGGGGAAAACGGAAACCGTCACCGAAAGAAGTGGCTCTTCTCGACTCGTGGCTGCTGCGAAAATGCCAGTGCTGGAGATTTTCATGGGAAGTATCTGGGTGTGGGTTGTTTTTTTTTTTTTTTTTCCCTCTTGTCATCCCATAAATGTATTATATTTAAATAAAGGACTGGTGGTGATGGTGGCGGAGCCGCTGAAACATAGCACGTGCCTGGGGGAATGAAACTGCCACGCATGAGGAAAATAACCCTGGTGACTCCTGAGCCCCGGACGCCTGCGTGTCATAGAGGAAATTTTTAAAAATCCCCAATATAAATATACAAAGAGAAACCCTCTCGCTCTCAGCCGTTAGTTTTTCTCAGAGCTGGCCCGTAACTCTGATCTGCAGCACGGGACGTGTCGGGATATGTGTCTGAGGATGGGTCCAGCTGAAGTTACACCACCGAAAACTGGTGAAGTCAACAGGAACAACGGTCAATTTTCCTTTGCTGAGGTTTACGGAAAATTTTCTCTTGGTTTCTTCAAGTCCTTTGCTTCTATTTCACGCCCCAAATAGTGGAAGATCTTCAGTTCAAACATAGAAGAACAAAGCGGCCCAAGTGTTATGTTAAAGGGCGGGGGAGATGCTCCAAGTACTGTGTCACTGCGGGTCGGGGGGAGCACAATTTGCTGAATTGAACCAGAAAAGGCTCTTTTGCCGCTGCGCTGGCGAGGCTGGTGTGGGAGGTGGTGGCAAAGAAACGCAAAGCTCTCTGCCTGTCATGGATTTGCAACCGAAGTACTGGGGGGAAGCAGCGGGGCAGTGGGGATGCTCTGCCCCGCCGGTGCCTGCGCTGAGCATCACCGCTGACCGGTGCCGGAAGGACAGACGGACGCCAGCGTGGGGTGGAAAGTATGACAGCGCCGGAGGGAAAGTATGGACGGTCGGACATAGACACACGGGACATGGGGAGGGGAAGAGTCTGATTTCAAGAAGCTACAGAACACACGCAAACCGCGGTGAAGTTATTCTTTTTAAAAACAAAAGAAAAAAAATTCCCACCACATACTTACATAAAAAGCGACTTTTGCTTATATGGTCTTCAAATTCCTTATTTCCAGGCGAGTGAGGCTGTGGGACGCGACTGGCACCGTGGGTGCTATCACACACCGGTGTGTGCGCGGAGCAGACGTAAGGCAAAGAACGGGCTGGAGAAGTTGGACGCGTTCAAGGGAGACACAATAAAAACCCTCTCACACTAGAAAAGAGCTGGCACTTTATTAACATTTTGTAACTAATAAATACATTACCGACAGCCAATAAATTATTACAATAACTAACGCTCTATTAAACCAACGGACAGTCACTCTTCGTACAAAATTACAGTTAATACAGTTTGGGCCATCAAACATGCAGGAGAAACGATTCAGCGGGACACCAGCAAAAGGAAAATCGTGGCGGCCTCCGGCGATCCTTCGGGAAGAAACGTTGTGGGGAGCCCAGAGGCAGGGTGACGGTCACTGTTCCCTTCTCGAGCCGAAGGGGGGAAAAGGGAGGAGGAGGTAGTGGTGGGGGAATAGGGCTGAGGATGTTAAATTAGGGACTGGGCTATTTAACGGGGCAATGGCTTGGTCTTTCAACAACTGTATTTGCTCTCCCAGTGCCACCGGGTTGCTCTGGCACTGGAAAAGTTGGTGAGACTCGGGCAATGCTTAAAATAGTGTTTGTTAGCGGCTGTGATCTCCTCTTCCCCCCCTGGAGCAGACCCGGAGCCCCTCGCCTGCGCTACAGGACGGTCAGGATTTGGTCTCGACATCCATTTCCCAGGCACGGGGTGGGCGATGGGGCCGGGGCCATCCCAGCCCTCCGCCTCCTCCCGCCTCTCTCGTTCCCATCCCCGCTGCGGCCACCGCCTGCCGAAAACTGAGCTGCCCCCTCCGGGAGATGGAGATGATGTTTCCGTCCTGTATCCCCAACCCGGCTCCCTCCCTTCGCCTCTCCACCCACCGCGGCGTGCCGGCCGGGCGGCTTCGCTCCTCCTGCTCTTATTAACACATCAGCGTTTGAGGGCGGCACCAGCTCCGCTCCGCAGCCACGTTCGCAGCGTCATGTCTTATATAGGTCACGTACCTATATCTGTCAGCGTCAATTATCTCCTGTCGTTGCAGGAGCTCAGAAATGATAATGCACACTCAAGTCTGGGGGCGTTTTGGGAGAGCGTTTCTCTCTGCTCTTTCCCCCGGGGAGGTAGAGGCGAGACTGCGGTCCGCTCCTTTGTGCCACCCGGACCACGTCTCTGCTCGCTCGCGCGTGCGTTGGGGATGCCTGTGTGTGATGGGTTTGGGTGGTGCGGGATGATGCTCGGTAGCATCATCTCTACCGACCTCGACGCGTCCGGCGTCGGATCCGGTTTGAGTCTCCTTGGAAATGGCTGTGGAGTTTTTGGTCGTAAGCCTGAAGACAAACCTGGCCCATGACAAAGACACAAACACACTAGGACTAAGCTTCTCTAATCGACTTGACAAACGGTCAGCCTTGTTCCCAGGAACTCAACAACTCCCCCTGGCTCCAGGAGATAGTTTTTTCTTGGCCACAAACCACTGGGACACATGGCCCAGGCCAACAGGGCAGGACTGGTCCCTTTTCCCGCATCAAGGGCACGAACCCCCCCGGTGGGTGATGTCTGCCAAACCCTGCGCTGTGTCGGGCCGCAGGACGAGGGGCCGCCCGACGCTTCGCGCAGCAGCCGCTGACACACCGCCGCGTTCTGGCTAAAGGACATCATCTGTGTCCCATCCCGCCCTCTCGGGGACTGCATTCCTGGCCTGAGGACAAAGCCTGTCCCCTCGCAGGCAAGCACGGGGCTCGTGCCACAATCGATTACAACCACCTGATACATTTTTAATATACATTACAGCATGGATTCCTCACGTTAATACTTTCAGCGTCCTGTAAAACAAAATCCCACCTACCGAGGAGGCACGGCAGCCTCCTCCAGAGGATGCTCTCCCCTCCGCGGAGGGAGGCTGAAGGCAAGAAGCTAATTCTCATACAAAAAAAAACTCCTGAGAGAGATTTAGTTGGAAGAATCGGCGGGCGGGCGGCGGTGGGAAGCCGCCTGAGCCCTCGCTTAGTACCGGCCGGGGCCCTGCGGGAGGGTGGGGGCAGCGGGGACGCTCCGGGGGCAGCAGACCGAGGGAG
>NW_009646734.1:91553-99924 GCF_000708025.1 Charadrius vociferus
AAACCCAACCCACCAAAAACGGCCTTTGAAGTATGTGGCTGTATTTAAGGTGTGCTTTCCTGGGGTGTGTTTATTGCTAGTTCTCCTAACGAGCCCAGTAACTGCATCCTCCCAAGGAGCACGGCGCTCCGCAGCTGAACCCCGCTGCCTCGTCTACAGGCTCACTCCAAGGCTTTCCTTCCACCGGTTTCTCTATTTCGTTGAAATTGCTGTTTAAATAAAGGAGCTGTTTGCATTTTTTCAGTCTCACGGCTCCACCCGCCCCACCATCTCACTGCCGACGGAGCAAGCGGCCTGGGGGGCTTCATGCTTTCTTTTCACCACCGCCTGAAGCTCATCGTGAGATGCTAACGCTGCTTTCAACACCGTGCCCCTCGCGTGCTGCTGCTGGACAAGTGACCCGAGTCATTAGACACCTCCCGCCTCCCCAAAAAGGGGCGTCTTTCGCCAATTCCCACGTTAGTTTTGAAGGGCAGCGGGATGTACATGTGTAGCTGTTTCAATTCTGCGAATCACTGCGCTTTCAAAATACGTCCCCCGCGCCCCTGCAAGATCTCTGCTGCATCTCTACCTCCCTGCAACACTCAGGCTGCAAATCCAACACAGCTCGGGGCCTCTGAGGGTCTGGACTCGGAGCGCTGCCATGGCAGAACACAAGGGGCTATTAAGAAGAGGGCTTTTGAAAGCCGACGGTGCATCTCAAGGTCTTCCTCCTAGGCAAGTGCCGCAAGGACTGCTGGTGTTTAGAAAAAGCACGGGGCAAGAGATTGCCTGCGGAAGGCACATCTGTCAGAAAAAGGCTTGGGAGGATGCAGAAAGCCAGCGGTGAGTAATGCTTTGGCAGCCGTTCCGGAGACAAAAATCTACAGGCGGCCATCAAGCAGGAGAAACAGTAGTGTTCTAACACTGGAAGCACTTCATCTTCCAAATGCCGCTTCCAGCCTTTGTCAGTGAATCCTCGCGACACGTGTGTGAGGGAGGGAATGTCGGCAGCAGCAGCTGAAATGAAGCTTCAGGCATACAACGTGCCAAAGAAAATGAAAGAAAAGGCTCAGTGTGTCAACATTTCCCTCGCTTTTTTCCCCCTTTTCTCCCCGTGGTTATCACCACCGTGCTGGGGAACCGGCCGGTTTGGAGCCCCAGCCGGCACGGCCGGGCGCGGGTTGCCTGAATCCATCCCAAGTACACCGAGCTGGCACCGGTGACTCGGCTGCATTCAAGCAGAGTTTGGGGTTGAGTTAATTTCAATTATCTTTACCAAAATATTCCCATGGGCTTTATGCTGGGAACTCCTGCAGCCTTGGCTCGGTGCCGCCTCCACTGTTAGTTACTTCACCGCTTCTCTCACTTATTCGCTCAGATAAAACGTCACCCACAGCGAGGGGCGGGAACAGACAGCCTCCAAACTTCTACTGCCGCCGATCAAATCCTTCTGAAACCGCCTAACCAAGACCTGCCTCGCCGCCAGCACAAGTCACAAGTGCACCACTGCACCCAACTCTGGGTCTCGTCGTTACGTACACTTTACGTACCAAATTTAGCCAACATTCAGTTTTTCAGCCTTTACTTTGACACTCAAAGCCCATTTGAACACCAGGTGTTACTGGTGGGACTTGGGTCACCCACATGGGACCAGCTCCAGCTGCATCCCCGTCCCTCCGCATCCCGCCAGCTAATTCCCTGCCCGCTCAGTGGCAGAAGCACCGTCCTGTTGCCATCACGCCCCGTCTCGAAAAGCAAAGCGAGGGACTGGACTCATTCAACGACCTCAGACCGCAGCCCAGCTTTCACCTGGAGTGAAACGACCTCTGAGATCAGCAGAGGGTACGCAAGCAGAAAGCATGGCGTGGGGTCGCGGGGAAGTTCGGCCGGGGCGGATCTGAGTCCTGCACGTTTCTTTTTCACCTCGCCTATTTACGCACTGCACTCCTCTTCCTGCAAAACCAAACCGGTTGCATTTTACTGTCATCCCCTTGGCTTTAGTCTCCAGGGACTAGAGCTCAACAGGCACAGAAATCCTTCCAGGGTCGGGGCACGCGGCTGCTCCCTTCCAGGGAACCAGAGAGCCGGGCAGGTGCTTCCCACTGAAACCCCTTTCCTTGAAACCCCCTCCCATTGACTCTGAAAATCCTAAGCAAAACCAACCGCCATGAAACGCAGAGGCCCCGTGGTCGGCGTTCCTTTGGTTCGGGGGCGTGCAGCGGAGCGTGCTGGCATCCCGCGGAGCTGGGAGAGGGGCTGGGACCGGGGAAAACGAGACGTGCGGGTGGGATGTGGCGTGAGGAGCAGAGAGGGGCTCCCGGCCTTGCTGGCCGGCCAGCTCTTCGTGGGAGCTGATGCCGCCGGAGGTATTTTAAGGCTGAGACGGTGAAGAGAAAGGTGGGTGGTCCCTTGGGTGAGAGCAGGGGAGGCGTCATTGCTGTTAGTGTCCGGCGGAGCAGCGGTGGGTCCTCACCGTGCAGTACTAAATACAGATTTAGGATTTAACGCTGCCTAAGGGTTACGGACACAGCTGCCAGCCAAGCCGGGCTGTGAGGTGGTTAGATGGGTGAGAGCCGCCTTGTTCTCCTCCGCAGGCCTCCCCTCTCTGCCCCACGGAGCTCCCCCGCTCATCCCTGCCTGGGGTTTTGTCACAGACGTCCCGCAAACGCTGTCCCAGCAGAGCGCAACCTCCCGTGGGGACTCTCCTCTGCCTCCCAGGTGCCCTCCTCTTCCCGTCCTCCCTTCTGCCTCAACCTGCCTCGTCTCCCTTCTGCAAATTCTGTCCCTAAACCTCCCCCACCGGTCCTCTCCGTCCCATGCCACCGTACGTGCTCCTTTCCTTGCCTCCCCTTGGGCTGTGCTGCGTTGGGATGCTCTCACACCATCTCTCCTAGATGGACACAGAGAGACAAGAGATATTGTCTCTCTCAGGCACGGTGCTGGAGCAAACTCCGACCTCCTGAGACCTGAGAGACACCCCTAGCCCGGGCTGCCAAGAAAGGACAGCTGAACTTGTGGCTGGCCTGGAAAGACTCACGTTTTCCAGGATCATGGACTTTTTGGAGAGGCAGAGAAGAGGCGGCTGTCTCACCCACACTCCAAACGAGCTCTTAGGGTGGACTCCTAAGGGTCCCTCCGTGCTCCCAGAGGTGACACCCCACCTCTCACACTCCCCTCTGCCTTCACCCCAACGGCACCCAGAGCTCCGGGTGACGGCAGGCGGATGGCCACGCGTCCCCCAGCCCAGCCGCGCCTGTCCTCCCCTCTGTGCCCCCAGGTTTTGCTGTGCTGGGTGCTACCCTTGCCCTTTCCACAACTCTTCCCCTGCCCTTCCTTCCTCCGTTCCCCCTCTTCCTCACGCTTTTCTGTCCTTCTCCATCACTTGGCTCAAATCAGCTCCCCGAGCTCTCCCTCGCCACTACACGGCCAGTATAAACCATCCCTACTCACTTTAGCTACTGGTAAAGAGATGCGCTGACTGCAGACACCAAATCTGGAGCCGTGTCTCCTGGCAGGAGATGACACAGGCCAGCTACCTGCTCCTGCTCGGCCAAGGAGGCTCAGAGCGCGAGCTCGGGCTCTTCGAGGGTGTTTAGATGCCGGAGGTGTGATGAGGAGCTGCGAGGCTCCCGCACACCCGGTTGTCACCCAACCCCGACGGTGTTTCCCAACGCACCTCTCCGCATTCCAGGTCCTTGATGGTCAAACCCTGCCTCCAAAAAAACAGGGTTAAATATTATTTTTTTTTTTTTTGGCGCGCCCCAGCGCTTTAGGGCCGAAGTTTGGAAAGAGAATGCCGCGTGTTTGCAAGAGCACCGGTTGCGCTGAAACCACGGGGGTGGGAGATGCTTTGGGAACGGTACCCAACGGTACCCGGGGCATCCTTGCTGCCTACGCTGCAGGGGTCCAAGCCCAGCAGCTCCGTGGCACCCAGCGAAGCGCCTCAGAAACACGTTCCTGAAACCGCTAGACTTATTTTAACATTAATTTTGAAAAAACTTGAGGTAAAACTGTTACCAGTAACAAATGCTTTTAGACCAAGGCTTAGTGGGTTTTGTTACTGTGTCCCTCTTACTCAGACACCAGCAGAACTCGATATGGCTGTTTTGCTTGTTCAAATAGCTGTTCTGGAAAAAAGGAGAATATACAAATTCAAGCTGCGGCGGCTGTGTTTAACACCGACCCCTCCGGCTTTGGGGGCAGGAACTGGAGCCGTGAGGTACCCTCAAAACGATCATGTTGTATCTAGCACTTCCCAAAGGAATAGTGTTTTTTTTTTTTAAAAAGATAAATAACCAGGAGAATTAAAAATATCCCTTAACTTCAAGGGGGGGGGGAGGGGGGAGAAATTTCGGTTCCAAACTACACTGTTGCTGACCAGTATTTTAAGGCTTTGATTTTTTTCTTTTTTTAAAAACTGAAGTATTTTTGTCTTTTGGCAGCTGAAATGCACTTTGTGGGAAACGCGTTAGCTCCCTCTACAGCGCTGTGAATTGGAACGGAGGAGTAGAACGAGGCAGCAAGGGAATGAACCAAAAATAAACCAAAATAAAATAAAACGGGGCTGGGGAGAGCAGAACTTGCTGCAAAGTTTTCTGGGACGGGAGGAGGGATTTACGTATTTCTTCCTCATCGTCTTCTGAGGAGGAAAAACAAGAAAGAGAGAGGACCTGTCCGCGGGACCGGAGGATGCTCCCGGCGGGCGAGAGGAGAGGAGGGGAGGAGAGGGCTTTAGTAGAGTCCGCATCCCCGCAGGTTGTTGGCGATGATGACATCCGTGACGGCGTCGAAGACGAACTGGATGTTGTTGGTGTCGGTGGCGCAGGTGATGTGCGTGTAGATCTCCTTGTTGGGGGACTTGTTCTTGCTCTCGTACTGAGCTTGGATGTAAGCCACCGCCTCCGTGAAAGAGTTGGGGCCTACAAGAGAGCCGAGACGAAAGGAAAAAGAGTGGGTTAAAGCCATCCCGTAACCCTAAATCCGTAGGGCGCCCGCAAGCGCCCCGTTGTAGGGACATGGGGAGCTCGGATGGGGTCGCTCCAACCCAGACGCCCCATCTCCACCTCGGGGACGGGCACTATTACCAGCCAGGATTGCTGCGAGGGAGGAGATGCTCTCTGACTGTCAGCTCAGCTGTGGTTTTATTCTGAGTTGCTCTTTATACTCTATAGAGATGAAACGGATGAGGGAACTGAGCATTAAGCAGGCTATGATGGGAACCAGAAGAAATTCCACATAACGCTGACGGAAAAGATAAAAAAAAACCTGCCAGGAATGCAGTAAAAGCTCGACCTGGTGCAGAGGCGCAGCTTTTTTCCTTTTTTAGACTTTTTGATTAAAGTTTCAGCTTTTGATGGGAAAGAGGAGATAAAACACCCACGAATTGAGGGCAGGATTGGTAACCGTGCCCTCCTTTCCCTGAATCTCAAAGAGAAAAGGACGTGAAAAGCTCCAGCCTCTGCTATGGAGCAAAGTGGGGTTTTCTCAAACAAAATACCAAAAAAAAAAAAAAAAGCCAATACAAAATGTCCCTCTTTTTGAGAAATTAGGATCGCAGCACCCTCTGCTAGAGCCGTGGCTAAAATCACGCCACAAGGAGTTTCTTGTTCGGATGTATAGAGACGTCTGCGCCAAACCCTACTAACCGTCAGGTTTTTTGTGTTAAAAAAAAAAAAAAAAAAGAAGAAGCTTCAGAGCAGTCGCGCAAAAGAGCAGCTCCTTTGTGAGCTGGCCTGCCTCGCCTCCGCTCACACACACAGCTCCGCTCCGGTAAGCTCCGTTTCCCAGTTTCGGGAGGGCTCTACGCTGCTAACGCTCTCGGATCCCTCTCCCGCCGTGATGCTTTACTGATGGGAAACGTTATCTGCCAGAGAGAAACTTACTGGGGCTTGGGGTTGGCTGTGGCTGAAGGCAGCCGATGTGGGAAATGACTCGCGCTCGCGTATACGTGCATCGCTAGCTGAAGACACAAGCTCAGGAAGACCATGAGACTTGAGAACACGCTCGAAGTTAGACAAGCGAAATGTTTGCTGGGAGCAGGTTCTGGCCTGAAGACCTGTGGAAAGAGTTTGGGAAGAGGATCCCCCGCGCTGCGCCACCACCAGGAGGGTATCTAGCGAAAGGGAAGGTGGTTGTTCAAAGGCACGAGGACTTAGATGCTGGATTCCTTCTGGGAGAGCAGGGAATCGCTACTGCCAGCGTGGTTTAAAACATGCCCCGGATTCTGCTGCTGCTTCGCTAAGTATTGTGGATTAGTTAAAAGCATGAGTGAATTAAGGGGATGGAAACAGCCAGTGCTCCGGCATACAGCAAGCAAATTTGCGGATGCAGTCTTCTAATAATTCTCTGTCAGCAGAACTAATGGACATCAGGAACTTCATTTTATTAAAAGCATTTTGTGGAACCGACTTGTGACGTTGAAAGTCCGCTTGATTGATTTATAGGCTTTCATCAAATAATTCTTCTTAACTTCAGGGCAACTTTCTAATAACGCTGCTTTTTCACAAGGCCACGAGGGCTTCATCCTCTGAGCCGTGGCCAGCAAAGCAGGGGCGAGCAAGCTTAGGTGTTTCCTTGGCTCCAAAGTCTGGCTTAACATCAGCACAAGCTAACTTCCAACTTTTGATGGCACTGATCCCTGCTGGATCAGTGGAAGGACCTTCAGCCTTCAGACCTGAGCCCTCTCCGATGGCACGAGAGAGAAAAGAGGCCTGGGGAGGGTCCCTGGCGTTGCGATAACTCCCAGCTTCCAGAACAGCACCTCGAAGGAGTTTAGAGCATATTTAGGGGCTTCTGAGATATGGGGAGGGACTGGTTTGGTTCACTTGGGGTTGAAGTGCTCCAAAAACACGCTGTGTTTGTTTTCCGCAGTCAGCCGAGAGCTTCGCTACGCCTGTGCCAGGGTCGGCCTCCCCCGCGCAACTCCTCTCTCGGGCTGGGACAGCTCGGGAAGGAAAAGTTATATCCCAAACGACATCCCTTCTTGTTCTAGTCTGTCTGCCATCAGGGATATGTAAGGGTATTATTTCAGAGTGGGGTTTCCGGGAGATTTTCGTGACGATCCACAAAACCAGGTCTCCACAAAATGCCGTCAGGGAGGAGTGAAAGGTGCAGGTTTGCTTCGTGGAGAAAAGGGAAAAAGACAAAAATCTTACGGTATATAGAGGCGCTGCTATAAAGAGGACGGTGACGAGCTGCTCTCCAAGCCATGCAAAAGATGGCAAGCAGCAATCTAATTTGCAACCGGAAAAAAAATGGGATTGGCACCATTGTGAGCTTCCAACTGTAAAGACTGTGAAATTTCCATTATTCGATCCTTTTGGCCAAACGTGTCAGGAATACGTCTGTCTGGACCAAACAGTTGAGTCGACGGCTGAAATGTGTCGGTAGTGACAAACATCCAAACCTTCCCCGGAGAGGAAGCCTGCAGATGTTCCTCTGAATTCAGACGGAGTCGTTGAGCTCCGTGGTCACAGACCGTTCAGCCCAAAGCAGCGCTGATGGACCGCTTTTGCCTATTCACAGGGAAAAATCAAGTGCTCGGAGATGGGAAGCTCTGGTCAATAATTTGTTGCCCTGCTCAAAAATGAGACGCTCTTGGTACTCCCAGTTCACAACTATGTTTCCTGACAAGGAGATCTGCTTCTCTGTCTGTCGGCTTGATTCATCTGGATGTCTCCGGTGAGCTTAAATAATGCATGACGATAAAAGTTTATTTTTATGCTGTCTCGGAATGGTAATGAGGGTTTGCGGAAGCTGGCGAGATGCAGCGGGAAGCGGTGGGGTGCAGCTGCAGCCTTTGCATGGGTGATGGATCCTCATCGCTAGCAGGTCAGATGCCAGGCAGCCAGCAGAAGCCAGAGCTTGGCTTGCTACGGCTCTTCTCCCTCGGTTAAGAGGTGTGGGTGGCCAGAAAATCAAGCGCCTTATTTTTTTATCTGCATTTACAAGTGTTTCCGTGTCTAGATGCTTGATGTCAGCCAGCCTTGAAAGTCAAACTGGGGATGGACCTCCTAAACTGACGTGAGAAAAACTCACAGCCCGAGCTGAAGCAGCCCAGCTGTGGGACCTGCCGTCCGCGCGCTGGAGGGCTGATCGTGCGGCCCCTCGGCGCCTGGCAGCGGCGTAGGGGCCGGGAACTGCAGAGGGACCCTCGTCGTGGTCAGCCAGGTCCATCACAGAGGAACGTGATGGGTTATGGAACAGCAAAGCTGGACTTTAGCTGAGAAGAGCCCTAACAAAACCCCTGAGTTGGTCTCCCAGAGAGCCATCACCCGTTCGTGATGGTTCATCTCACCACCTCTTTCCGTGAGACCTGCAGGGGGGTCCACGTTCCTGAGCGAGGCCGGGAACGCAGGCACGAGTTTGGGAGAGGCCGGGAACGCGGGCA
>NW_009646734.1:99998-101731 GCF_000708025.1 Charadrius vociferus
TTAAGTCATCCTCACGCTTTAAGTGGACCCCTAAACATGGCGGGGGCGATCGTATGGCATTTATTGAAATAAAACGTGCAGGGAAGCAGGCGGGAGCTCTCGCCGCGCATCTTTAGCCTCACTGCCTGCGATACACCGCCGTACCAGCCTGGGGGTTGGACTAGATGATCTCCAGAGGTCCCTTCCAACCCTGACCATTCTGTGAGTCTGTCATTGCGTGGACGGGAAACGCTCCGAGATCCCTTTGCTACGCATCCCTGTACAGCCGGCTTTCTCGTTACCTGTGTACTCAGGAAAGCAGAGAGTCAGTGGAGATTTCTTAATTTTCTCCTCAAATATGTCCTTCTTGTTTAGAAAGAGGATGATAGACGTATCGGTGAACCACTTGTTGTTGCAGATGCTGTCAAAAAGCTTCAGCGATTCGTGCATGCGGTTCTGCAACAGAAAGGAGAGATCGCATCAGACCAAAGAAGGCGACCTGGGGACGTTCAACATGTAGGGAGGTCTAAAACAACTAAAATTAAAGAGGAAAACACAAAAAAATTAAAAGCTACGATATACATAATAAATTTATGTATACATACAGCTGAACGTATACATACACAGATGCAGTTCCCATAACATTTGACACACAATTAGTAACTTAAGGGCATTTAGCTGTACAGAGCTGTTTTGATTTTGCATCACATATAATTTACAGGATCCCAGCTCATAGAAATCATCATGCACCATGCATGGATGGGGAGTTACTTTTGCCCTTTGATCAGATTTACGTGTCGGTGCAGCTCATGCAGATTTTCTAAAATGTTTCCATTAATTTTTAAATTTTTTTTTTTACTTTGTCGAGCGCGTGTGGCACACAACTGGTTGGATACATTAACCAAGGACTGGTAGATCCTTGAATTAATCTAGAGTTGGAAGCAGACATCAAGGTGACATAATTTTGGAAATGACCTTGCCGTGACCTTTGCCTGGTTTTGTTATTTTGTTTAGTGGTGTTGCCTGTTGTTGGGCTTTTAATTTTTTTAAATATTTATTTATTTATTTATTTTAGTTCTCTTGGAAGATGGCTCAACAGAAAGTGTCTGGCAGAGAGGAAAAAAAAGTGAAATAGGAAGAGGAAAGTTTAAAAAGGAAAAACGTAACAAAAGGCATCTAAGAACAACCAGACCAGAAGTCAGGCAGCTACCACGGATGTTAGCTCATGCCTCTAGAAGAGCATTAGCTACTCGCCAGCAGAAGAGCCATACGTTCAAATGCACGCGCGGCGAGGAGTTTGGTTACAGGGCATGCAAAAAAACACCACGGGAAAGGAGAGAGAGAAGAGGAATGAAAAAAAAAACCCAAACAGACCAGTTAGAGAGTTGCAAAGTCCGCCACATGGTTTTATGGTGGTGGGAAGAGCTCACGGCAAAGTCAACCAAGTGTCATGTTCCCTGCTGCTTTCAACTCTCAACTCGGTTTTTCTTTTTGTTGTTTTTTTTTTTTTTTTTTTCTCGGTTCAAGAGAAGCTTCATACCTGCCGAATTTGGTTGGTCTCTCAAATGCTCATTTTTTGGCCTTTGTTTGGCTAGATAAGGTGAGTCGGCCGAGGCAAAGCTGTGAAGGATGCCGAGGCTGGCGATGTTCGGCGCGCGAGGCCGACGCCGGAGTGCGCCCGCCGGTCGCGTGGCCGTCTCTCAGCCGGGAGCCGGGCAGCGGAGAGAGCAGGCGCGGGGAGGACGAAGCACACA
>NW_009646734.1:101762-105547 GCF_000708025.1 Charadrius vociferus
GCCGCAGAGACGCTAGAGAGAACAGGGCTGCACGGTCTCGCCGCCGGAGGGGTTTTTTTTTGGGGGTGGGTGCAGTGTGTGTCGTCCCCCTTCCGCCCCCGGATTTGGAAATTCGGAGAGGTGCAGGAGACAGCCGGGCGCTTTCACCCCTCTCCCGCTCTGTTTCACGCCCGCGCTGGCAGCGTAATTGAGCCCAGCACTTTATTGATTAACGCTTTCCTTTTCATTGATATACTTTAGCAGCCGCTGGATGTTTTATTTAGATAAAAGTGGCACTGTGGATGAAGGGAACATCCGATCCAACCCGGAGTGGAACAGGACACGCGTTATTTGCTGTACCATATACCGCGCGCTTTGCTACCAGCCTTGATGTGACTGATCATCTCCCCACCGTGCACTGTACCGACACACGGGGAAGACGCAAACGTGTACAGGTATAAAAATGCATTTACTTATTGGGTCTCAGTTGCAAGTCTTTCGCTTATCTGGATCACGCCGTGCCTGCGTGCCGGTTTTTGCTAACCCAGTTTGTACTGGCTTGGTGTGGGAGCCCCAGAGCAAAGCTTCTCTTTGCTCCTTGTGGTGTATAAAATTGTAACTGTGTAGAAACCTGCAAAGGCTTTTGTACAGGAGATCCTCGGCTACCCAAAGCCCTTGGGAGGAGAGAAGAAAGCGGAGGGCGGTCAGGGGAACAGAAAGCAAACATAATTAACCGTTTTTCAAGCAGGGTCCCTCACCGAACATTTTTAATGACATTTTTATCACCCTTGCTGATATAAAATAAAAGCACGGAGAAACACACGAACGCTGCTGGTGGGTTAAACCAAGAGCTCATCCGCAGCAGCCATCAGCCTGGAGGTCACCGTACTTACCGCGCCGCACCTCGCCAGCCCCGTACCGGCCGGGAGCAGCGGTGGGCAACCGCGCCTCGGGGCACGGGAAGCACCACACGTGACACCGGGTTTGGCTAAGAAATAGAAGCCGAGGACTCCTCCGGAGCTGGGCTTGGCGGTTAGGTGAAGCTGACTTGCCTACGGTAGCAAAGACTACGTAAGGATGCTATAGAAATCCTTCTGCTGCGCTTATGCCGTTCGATTAATTTGTGTTAATGCCTGTTAGGAAATGAGAGTGTTTTCCCAGGAAACAGTGACTCTTAGCGTCCAGTCATAACCAGAATATACACACAGCACAAGCCAATACATCCCCACAGAAAATGAGTTAGAATAAAAATCTTCTATTCCTTTCAAATTCCAGAAACAAGCTTCAAAGCTTCCTAAGGCTTTCTCATCTCTACATGCTGATTTTTCCCCCAGCTCCGCCAGTTAGCTGAGTAAATATAACCACCGCTCTGCCCACTCCTTATTTACCCGCGTCTCAAAATCCGCCCTTTCCTTCCCCATCACTAACGAGAAGGCGGCACTACTCAAAAGCGAGGAACCGCCTTCCGCGCTTGGCAAAGGTGCAGAGCAGCATCCCGGTGAGCAGGTACAGATGCTCCCGGTGCCGTATGGGAAATGCTGTCCCATCCCAGGATGGCTCCCGGGAGCCCAGGCACGGATGCGAGCTGTCCCGCCGCCGGCTAACACGGGGAATGCCTCGCTGCCTCCCATTCATTCCCTTCCCAACTGTTACTAGTTTAATAGAAGTTTGCAGACCTCCACCAGCTCAGGCAGGCGTTGGCCGAGACGCGAGGATGGGGGCCAGTCTCCGGCTGCTGCTAAAGGAGGAGTGAGAAGTTAAGGCCTCCAAATAATCCCCTCCTACCAGGAAATCCACAGCGGAAGACCCTTTTAGTCCCTTAAAGCCTCCCCCGGAGCACCCGTGCTGCTGTGATGGGGCAGACGTGCCCGCTCTGCCAGGAGACATCAAAGATTACACTTCTCGCGCTTTTATATGAAGTGATATAAATTACTTCACCTGCCTTTGGTCCCATGGGGCTGCTTTTTCCTACTTCATGTTGGATCTATCATTAAAGGAAGCGCTCTAGAAATATTGGCTTCTTAACGTCACTTCCTATGCAACATTGGCTTCTTAATGTCACTTCCTACTTCAAAATCAGGATTTTATCCCCTTATGCCCACCAATACTTTATACCCCAACACGGAAAGCAGCCCCACCAGCCACGTTACAGAGGAATAACCACTGGCCCACACAAATTAAAACTTTTCCTGCGCGGGACAAGAGACAGCATTGCTTACAGCCGAGTTCAGATGGCGTTGCACACCCGTGTTCCCATCGCTGATGTGAAGGGCAAACAGCTTTCTGCTGAGCGTGAGGGAGAAAGGATGCTGCGGTCAAGGCAGAAACACACTCGTAAACCCCATCTTTTTTTTCACCAGAGCATGAGAGGAGACCTGGTTATTTCTGCAACATACAGTCGATTCAATCTTTTTTGTTTTCCTTGGTGATGAAGTGCTAACTGTCATGCGAACTGTAAGGACGCTGAGGGTTACCCTAAGCACAAAAAACTCCATATTCCCCCTCCTGCTCATATTTCCTAAGGTGCCCGAGCCGCTTCCACTTGCTCTGTCACTCCGACGGCAATTTCTGAGGGCTGCAATTCAATTTTCCTTGCCCGATGAGAGCAGAGAGAGCACGCTAACCAGGTCATGCAATGAAATAGGAATCAACAGGCCAACGCTAATGCACACCGAGGGTCACCAGCACAGCGCCTCCAACCCACCCCATGCTCAGCAAAGGGGACCCGAGCAATACTTGCATGTCTCGGCCAGATATGGATGACCTAAATATCTCATTTTCAGGGGCAGCGATGTGCAGCGTGAACGTCTCCCTCTCTTGCCATGACTCCTTTGAATTTGCGAGGAAAAATCCCAAAAGCATAGACTCGGTTCCCATGGTAGGTCCCATGACATTGCTGTCTTTTTTTTGAATGCCATTAGGAATCCCATTTAGGAGGAACGACGCAAATCTGCTTTTGTTAATCATCATCTCCAGTTTTACTGACTAATATGACTGCCGTCCCTCTCTCCTCCCAGACTATACATCTCAGGCTTTTCCTCCTGTAACCTCAGCTGAAGAAACGTAAAAGATAAAGTCACAAACGAGACAAAATAGCCTCGTTCCGCACAAACATAATGCACCGGGTTGTTCGGTCAGTTAAAGCCAGAGATTCCCGCCGTGCACAAACACAGCGGAGAGCCCCGCAGCTCCTCGCGACGGACTCGGCCAAGGCAGATGCAGAGGCAGGCGAAATACCCCGAATGCTCCTCGTGGTAGGGAGCTAAAGAGAAAATACAGCCCTTATAAAAGACTACCTGCTCTCAGGGAGCGACGGCTTCGCACACAACAGCCCTCTTTTAGCTGCCGCAGGAGGACGGGCGCTCGGTCTTTTAAAACAAAGAGCGCAATAAACCGCAAAATAACTTTACGAGCGCGGAGCTGCGCTTTGATTTTAAGGGCAGGGACAGGTCAGGGGGTGTTTCACCCAGCTGTGTTTAACCAGCTCTTCGCTCAGTCTCCTTTGAAAGGATTCACAGTCAAACTGTTGTTTCTGAAGTTTTTTTCAGTGAAACAAACTGACCCTACAACTGCACTGGCCCCAGCGCCCTCGCGTTAGCCGAGCTTAACAAGCCGAGCCCCTGCGGGGCTGACTTGATCCAGGCTGCAGTTTCGCTCGCCTGAAACGCGGTTTCACCGAGAGAAGGGCAAAAAGCCCCTGTGAAAACCTGCGATTATTGTCAACGGGGCGCCGAGCGCACGGGGGAAAGCCACGCTCCCTTACGCACCCAGCTTTGGGGTTGGCTTTTTTTGGGGGGGGGGGCTGG
>NW_009646734.1:105571-116469 GCF_000708025.1 Charadrius vociferus
CTTTCCCTCTCGTGGCTCCACGTCAGCAATGAAAGCTCGACAAGTCTTTTCGTACTCACAGAGACATCTGTACAGCCCCCCCCCAAAAAAAAACCTCCAGCAGCTTAATAGAGCTGGAAGTGCCCGGGCTGTAGTAAGCATCTCTATAGAAAATGAAGATGGAGGAGCAGCATCCAGCTCGCTCTCTCAGCTGCCTCCTCTTTCTGTTTTCTAAGCGAGAGGCAATAAAAGCTGATTTACGTCATTAAAGCCAGCAGATGTGACGGATGCAGACAGACGGCAAATCAGCTGACTGAAGAGATGCCGCTTTCGCTGCTGGGTTTTTGGAGAGGCACCGCATTAGCAGGGAGGAGACCGAACGCTTTGGGGGTTGAGCCGGGAGAGGACCGAGTCCGTGGGCGCCGGGTTTTTCCACCTGCCGTTTCTGCCGGGGGTGCAATAGGGCAGACGAGACCCGACGCTGTCGTTTTTTCCTGTTTGCAAAGTTGGAGCCGCACAAACGCCGTTGTCGGCAGCGGAGGCTGAGCTGGCACCCTGCTGGTCACCGGGGTGGTACTGGGTGGCGGAGGGTCCCTGGCAGAGCTCAGCATCCCCAGGAGAGATGCTGTAAGCTCCAGCTATGAGGAGCTGAGTTAAGGGCTGACATTTAAAAAATGGCATTGGCGTTCAAGCCCTTTCATTTTGTGCCCCCTGGCTCCCAATGGCAGGCTGTGGCTTGTGCAGACTGGTGCCCGGAGGCGACCTGGATTAAAGGCTTTGCCTTTTGGGTGTCGCAGCCCAAGTTTTGTACCTACATAGCACCCCTCTCTCTGCTCAGCTCACCGCTCCGCTCCCTGCCCCGGGGGTCTGCCCTCTCCCTGCGTCGTCTTCGTTACCTCCTGGCTGTCTTTCCCCCCGCCCAGCCGCAGAGCTGGGTTTTTTCACATCACGTCAGGAGCTCCTGGTGCCTTCCCAGCAAATCCTACAGGACTGAGCATTCTTGAGCACATCGGGGCCAGGGTCAGGGGGAGGTGACAGCTGGGGATTATAAATAAGCGGACATGAGAGGGTGTCTCGGTCAGTCTGGAGGGACACAGTTGTGATGTTAATATCACCCTGAATTCTGGCATCAACACCACCTAAACAACCACAGGACTTTGTCGAACAGTTTACCAAAGCTCATAAACCGGGCTCAGAAACCACAGCCCCCCTGCCCCGAGTCGTTTTGGGAAGAGACAACCGATACCTAACAGCGATTTTTCCCTCCGACCCTTCCTCAGCAGCAGCTTTCCCCACGCCTGATGTCTTTACCAGCCGGAGGATAAAGACCCTCAGAGAGACCACGCCGGCGGGAGTGAGCCCTCCGTGCCACCCCAGACTGGGCACAGCTGAAACCGTTACCAAAATCTGAGCACGGCCTCCGACTCCTTTTCGTTAGACAAATACAACCGGGTGCTTGCCGCAGTGGTCGTTAGTCCCAGGAGCACGCACCCCCAACACACTGAATGAACGGCCAGAAGACAGTAATGAGTCTTCTCGCGTCCTCTCTGTGTATTTAATTCACTTGTATTAATTGCACTCTACTGCCAGGGAGCGCACAGCTCCTCGCTCCCTTTATTTCCAGATGGTATTTTGAGCCTAATGTCACAGTGGGAAGTCATAAAAGCTCTCCTAGAGCAAATTACCTGAGGAATCAAACAGTTCCAGTCTCACTCAGGAAAATGAATTTCTGTAGCTTAAAGAAATCGGTTCTATTCCTAACCCGAGCCTGCCTCGGCTGTGCGCGGCTGTCCTCTGCACCACGGCACGACCGCTTCCCTGACGTTTGTTTTAAAAGCCCACCCAGCTCTGTCTCCTCTTTCTGGATACAGGGTCCCGCTTACACATTTTGAAAACACACAGGTCAGCTAGAAAGGAGAAATAAACCACTGTGACTTTACCAGCGTTTACCTGGGCACGCAGGACTTGATTTTGAAGAGCGCGGAGGAGGACAGATGTCCCCAGGATTTCAGAGTCAAGGGGGAACGACTGACAAGAGCACATTACTGTAGCACCCCCAGCGAGCATTCGGCGATCTCTGAGCAGTTGCTGGCTACGCGGTATCCCGTAAAGAAGCGTCGGGGCCTCCAAGACCCGGTTAGACTCACCGTGGTTTCGTCTTCATGGAGCACCTGGTCGTAGCCACTCAGCGCGACGCAGAAAATGATCGCTGTGACATCCTCAAAGCAGTGAATCCACTTCTTGCGTTCTGACCGCTGGCCCCCGACATCAAAGAGCCTACGGCACAGGAGAACACCATCATCGCCCGCTCTTTCTTAATTATAAAGAAACCTTAGCAGTCGTGGCCTTTTCTGACCATGTGGTCCCTGGAAGGCTCCGAACACAAAGCAACAGGTCTTTAACCACTGGCTGAGTCTTCTCCAGAGCTTGGAGTCGAGGAGGACCAGGAGATGTTCAGCCAGGGATGTGGGGATTTGCGGGAGAGTCTCAGCAGCGTGCTGAGTCCCAAAGGGTCTGCGGAGGTGGAGACCGCGCGCTCTCGAGTTTTATATGCTCTGAATACGGTGTGTGCAGCCTTCTGTCTTTGTGGTCTCTTCTCTCCACTGGTTTGCACCATGAGGGTCAATATACAGCATTAACCACATGTCACAGACCCATTTTAGAGAAAAGATTTGGCCAAATACTTTTACATTTATGAGGTTTGATCAGACTTGGGGCTGATCTTATATTATACCTCCCAAAAACTCGGTATTGTTTGGGTTAGAAGGAGATACTGTGAGCTCCTATCTTAAAGGCAGTGATTCTCAAGACAGTATTGCCAAATGTTTCATATTGTCGATCCCCCAAAACACCACGTCCTCTGCAGTGGGAGCCACCCGTGCTTTGACCAGCAATTTAACGATTTCTCCTTTGGGACCTATGGGGAAAACTCTGTGACAAAGAGATGCCCTGAAAATTTACCTGTACGTGCAGTTTTAGACTAACCTGAAGTGGAGATTTTTGAATGTGAAGTGGGTTTCTACAATGCCAGTTGTTTTGACCCTGGTTCGGAGGATGTCCTGCTCCGTGGGCTGGTAGTCTGCAGCTCCGATTCGATCTAAGCTGTCTAGGTAGCTAAGAGAAGAAGGGAAAAGAAAAAGAAAACAGATAAGAATAAGACACACATTAATCTTTACCAATCTCAGATGAATCCTTCAGCTTCCTATTAATCTTTTTCAATCTCATTTTTCATGGCTGAATGTATTGTAGTTAAAGGGAAAAAAAAATCCTGTTCTGGGGAAAAAGAAACGTGAACAAACCCCACAACCTAAGCATAAAATCTGATAGTGAACTGAAAGCAGGAAATTAAGTGTGTGTGTTCTGAGCCCTGATCGCAATCTGTGAAAACACACAGTTTTAATATTACTTGCTATTTTTATTCCCTGAGGGATGAAGGTCCCAA
Source organism: Charadrius vociferus (assembly GCF_000708025.1). Lineage (NCBI taxonomy): Eukaryota > Metazoa > Chordata > Aves > Charadriiformes > Charadriidae > Charadrius > Charadrius vociferus. The sequence goes on from NW_009646734.1 coordinate 108,993, forward strand.
TCGGTCCATTGTGCTGGATGCTGTACACACACACACACGCGTGCGCGCGCTTTTCTGGTAAGGGTTTATTCGGATAAGAGGTTGGAGCATACAGGTCTCGCTCCCAGAACAGACGGGTCGAGTCACCTTCGGGAGATGCCTCTGTCTCCGCTGGGAAGGGCGGGAGACGGGGCAGCTCGCTCCGACGAGATGCTTCGCCTTCAGTCAGCTCAAATGAAGGGAGATGAATCCGCCCGAGTGAGTCACTGCGTCGGCGTGGAACCCAGCGCAGGGCTGGGGCTGCGGGAGATGCGGCGCTTGGGCAGAATCCCGCTTAGATGGTGATAATTTGGGAGCATAAATTGGGTTTTTTTTTGGGGGGGTAGAGGGGAGATTTAGCTTGGATAGTTTTAAAACATTTACCCTTATTCTGCTCTAGGCTTAAAATCTGTAAACATAAGCAATGCCTCCAGGGGCTGAAATTTTGGGTAAGAAGTCCTGTCTTTCAGCGTGAAATGTTTTTGCAGAGGAGCCCTACAGCTGCACACATATGACCACAATCCATTTTTTCATCCACGTTGAAGACAATTTTTCAAAACAGCTCAGCCCAACTGAATATAGTTTACAAAAAGAGGAATTTGGATTAAAACCTAACACGAATTATAAACACAGAGCTGTCTTTCTCACCGCCAGTGAGCTGCACGCAGATGCTCCAGCTCTTCTTAACGGGGGTCTGATGTGCATTACAGCACCTAAACGCCTCCCTCCGGCCCCAGGAGCATCCGTCTAACGCACGAGATGCTTTCAATATGCTGTGAATGTAATAAAGCAGGGCTGTGCGCGAGCAGCGGTCTTGCCCTTTGATCTCTGTGCTTTCGGCAGCCTGGATGTCACCCAAAGGGGCAGGAGGTGACACGCTGGGGGCAGGAGAGGAGGGCACCCCTTCAGGCGTCAGCCAGAGGATGGCAGCTTTGCCCAATGCAGCTTGCAGAGAATAAAAGGCAGTAAGAGGAGCTGGGTGGTACGGAAGGAAAAGATGCTGTTGTCTGTGGTGAGTATGAATTCACCCGTGAGCACAAGAAGGTACGAGCTGGAACCATTCACACAAGGCACCCATGATGTCCAAAGCTTCTCTTTCACTTTAGCTAAATGTGATTATATTTTTTTTAAACGCCGAGTGTGGGTTTAGCCCAGCCGAGTAACCGAGTCACACCGACTTGGTAGTGAGCACACTTCCCCCCTCACCGTGCCTTGCCAAAGCACATCCCGCTTGGCCGGAACGTGTCGCCCTGTCCCGCCGCCGGAGATGCTTTCCACGTGTGTCCTGGAGGGAGTGCTCCGAGCCAGGGCTCCGGCGCGGGACACGCACTGCACGGGGACTCTGCACCCTGCTGCCCGAGAAAACTCACTGCCACCGGGTTTCACGCCTACCCCGCCAGCCTAGAACAACCAGACAGACAACCAAACTCTACACGAAGGTGAAAACCAACCCTCAGCCCGCTCACGCCATGTATTTGGGCGACCCGTATTTATCATTCATTTTTGCCAAAGAATTGCAAGAATCCCATCACGCAGAATGAAGTATATAAGCTAAGCAGGCTTATTTCTGTTGTGCCCTTTTCCGAGCGTCTAAAGCCATTGTGGTTTTGTGACAGATGCTCCCTTAATAGCCTTATGATGGGCCCTGGATGGATGAATGGGGCTTCATTTGAAATCAGATCCTCCGCTGTGACGGCTGAAGCCACGATCACTCATCTATTCACAACTGGTGTCAACTCCTGTTATTTAAGAGGCAGCTGCGTTTCTTCACATGTCCCCGCGGACCGAGGCGGCTCTGCAGTGCTGTTATGCGGAGACCCAGGCTCTCCTCTGTCCTCGGGAACAAAATACTTCAAGGTGATGATGAAAAAGTGGAGGTGGAAGAGAGGGAAGGATTTTCTTTCCCTCTTGCAGCTCTTGGCAGTACCCTGAAGACCTTCATCACTTCCTCCATTTTCTGTATTTTCCTACGATTCAGCTCTTTTCAATTTAACATTCCCTATTAATTATTCTTGCCTTTACAATCCTCCTTTAACGCTGGAGGTGCAGCAAATGAAGAAATCCACTGCAAACTGGCCAAAGGACTTGGCAGCACAGTGACGGAGGAGTCCATCACTGGAAGTACTGCCTTCAACGTGCGATGATCTGCTTGTGAACAACAGCATCCTTTAAACCCCAGGCCGTGTGCTGGGACTTCAGGGGGTTCTCCCTCTCGCTACCGGTGTGAGTAGCCTACAGGTCTCCCACACGGCATCTCCCTCGGCTGCCCGACAGCGAATTAGCTCCAGGTTTGATTGGATCCCACGTACGACCTGGCTCTGAGGCTCGGAAAGCCTCACCTCGCTTCGCATCCTTGTCCGTGGAGGTGATGCAGCCTCACGTTCCCGGCTCCAGCGAAGTTCCTCGGAGGGATCAGAGGTTTGGGGAGGAGGCAGGATGACAGCAATAGAGGGAGGAGAGCCGAGCGGCATCCATCCGCTCCTCCCTGACAGCATCCAGCTTCCATTCCCAGTTGGGCTATCTCCATAGGAACCTCGGCTAGGGGGTCTCCAGCATCTGCCTGGGTGAGGGCACTGCTTCCCAGTGCTTAACTGGTGCTGTGACAGAGGAATACCCAGTGTCCCCAGTACTCAGCCTGCCCCAGCTTCAGGTGAGCTGAGCTCTGCGAGTCCGGTGATGGGGGTCACTGCCATGCGAACACATCCCGCCCGGCACCCCAGCTCCCATACCCACCTGCCAGCACACCCTTTGCCTTCTCTGTTAACTCCCCTCTTCATCGCTTTCCTCCTCACTAGTCTTTTCCATCACTCTCCATGTGTTTCTCAATGACTTAAATTCTTTCAGTTGCCTGCGTCTGCTCTTCGTCTGCTCCTGCTCAGGAACAGCCATGAGGGTCCACCATCAATTTACACGATGGTATACAACATTGTCAGTGCTGGTTTTGAGGCTGAATTCCAAAACTGTTTACTCCTCTGGCTTCTCTCCCCTGGAATTTCTCCCATCGCAGGCTGCAGTGAGTATTTTTTTTCCCCTGGACTTGGCCGCAGCTGAGCCGGTCCCCGTCGACGCATGTACCCAGCGAAGCTCAGCCGGAGGAGCGTGCTGCGGCACGGCTGCCATGCTATCATCCAGCTATGGGACTGGGAAGCTCACACGGACTGCTGTTTGGATGCTGAGCTGATTTTAGCTGCCGTTTTTTCTCCTCGGTGCCTGCTGGAGGTAGCTCTGAGGCTTCACCGGAGCGCTGGTGCTCCCTGCCCACGCTGCTTGGAAGGACCTGCCGGTCTGCTGGGTGCGAGCCTGAGCTGGTGGAGCATGGGATGTGCTGAGGGTGCCACCTCTTTGGGAAAAGGGACACTCAAGCGGGGACAAATTGCCACACAAGGCGCTGGATGATGGCACTCCTGGTATGCCCTCTGAAATGCAAATCTGAAGGCCAAACCATTGCTGGAGATAATTAGTGGTCACAGCCAACAGGCGGGGTGACACAATCCCCTCAGAAGCTGCCATCTCTTTAATCAGCAGAAACAGGAACACTTTGGAGGCCATGGAGCGAGCGCTCGGCTCTCCCCCTTCCGCGTCATCTGCGTCGCACGGTGCCGGCATCCGAGCTCCTTCCACCTCCCAGCTCCGGGGTTTGGGCGCCGGAGTGGAAGCGTATCTGAAATGACACATCAGCTCTTATTTGCAGCCTGCCTTGCCCAGGGCTTGCAGGGGTTAAAAAAAGCTGAAGAAAGGTTAGAAGGTTTTTGAGTACATTAGCCAACCCTCTAGCATTTATACTCCTGAGCCGAACAGCTCCATTACTGCTTATATCTTTTATCTTAAATGCTTTGGTTTGGAGCAGATTGCAGGTTTCTGAGTCACTCAGTTTATCGGGCTCGGGGAGGTGAAGCCCGAACTATATGATGCTGCTAAAAGCAAAACGCACGAGAAACGGCATTTCCCAAATACGGGGAGAGGAGCTCATCGACCGGAGGCTGCAAAAGGCGGACGCGCTAGAAGGACCAGCTGATATCAAATATCTTCACGGGGTAATATTGAAAATAAGGGTAAACATAGTTTGTTGCACCTTCATTTGCTGTTTGCAACAGCACGCGGTAGCAGCGCCGTTGATGCTGGTGGGGGACTGGGAGCTTCAGGAGAGCAAGGCCAGAGAGAGCGGCATCTTCCCAGCTGCTCCTCGGTCCTGCGGGCCCCGGCCCCTGTCCACGTCTCCTCCGTGAAGGAAAAGCCATGCGTGGAATACCCCAGCCTCCTCTCGTTGCCTCGCATTGCGTTTGATTGGAAAAAACCCATTTGTCAACAGACGCAGCTGAGTCACTGCTGGGTTATTTTCTATTCCCTGTACAGAGGCGCTGGAGGGTCAGCTCCGACATCGTATCGTAGCAAACGCCGGTTCTTTAAGCAAGGTTGTCACGAGCAGGATCCATCTCATCTAACTGTAGGTGCTTAGGTGAAGGTGTCTCCACCTCCTTAGCTCATGGATGGAAGGTTATCTGTGTCTGACCTTACCTTGTACCTTAGTTTCTTCCTTTCTTTCACCGATGAACAAACAGCTCAACATGTATTTAGCATTAAACCCATTTAATATTTTGTGGCTGTAAAAGATTCAGAGGAGAAGCACCGGGCTTAGGGGGTGTCAGCAGTGGCTTGACAACAGCACAGTAAACTCTCGTAGTATCTTCCACCAGCAGAGAAAACCCGCGTGGACGCTGCTTTCCCGAAGGTGTGATCCGGGTCGGTATGGCCACCCGGGGCAGGCGGCGCTGGGCAAACACCCAGAGGCTGTGACACCACAGCGTTCTTCCTGCAGAAGCCATGCCCAGCCACGTCTGCTGTACCATTTTAGGGGAAGGGAGAGAAAAAAGCAGGCGCAGCGGTGATGCAACGCCTGTCTTAAATAATCATCAATTATGAAACGCTGGAGATGTGGCCAAGCGGTGGCATCGCGGCCCTCCAGAAATCAATCCCACCTGAGGGTAGGGAGCACGACGTGCACACGTGTGCGCAGAACCCTCCTCTCCTCCTAAGGAAAGCCAGAGGCGTTACGTGCTGCTGCTCCTCGGGTGCTTCCAGGTGGGTTATGGCGGGCAGGAGGAAGAGACCTTAGGGGATACGGAACTCAGCTAAGAGGGCTGGAGCATCGTCTGGCATTTTCTGAGCCCAGCCTGGGGGAAGGGAGGTCTTGAGAATTCTCTCCTGGACTTCAGGCAATGCAATTTTTGTTCCTGGCTGCGTTCCCCGCTCAGCCAGTCCTGCCTCGACAGGAATGACATGAATTACACCGCAGGCTCTGCTGTCCTGCTGCTCCTCCTGATGATAACTCTCATCTCATGTCCAACCAGATGAGATACCGGCGTGAGATGCTGCCCAGTTTCCTTCCCCCAAATCCAACCAGCGACAAGCCGCTTCTGATGCCTGCTTCTTGCAGGCTGCTCACAGCCGGAGCGATGGTCACCGGTCCCAGGGATTATTTTCCTGAAGGAACTCCACTGGATGCCCCGGGGTTTCACAACTCTCCCCTGGGAAATGAGGAGGATGGTCCCTGCTGCTAAAGGACGGTGCCAAACCTTGACAAGACGGATGCTGCATCGCGATGCCTATTTTTTTCTTGCCCGGCACCGAAGCAGGTCCCTGCTGCCGGCCAGGGCCACAGCCGGTTTGCTCAGACCTTGCTGAGCGCCAGCGAGCCATGTGCCCGTGGGAAAGGCAAAGGAGTCGTGCAGCAAGGCTGTACGGGGCTTGCGCATCACCATCAACTTGACAAGTTGATATTAATACTAATGATAAGCAGGAGGAATGAACAAAAGCGGGTTGGAGTTTAGCTGCCCTAGTTAGACTCGCAGTTTTCCGAGGCATGACTGGATCCAGAATAATTTTTAGCATCGCATGCGGATGAGCAGAGTCACTAAATAGCAACCGTATAACACAGGTACTTCAGGGCGTAATGGCCTCCAGGCGTGAGCTGCTGCCTGGCTTTGCTCACGGGTGGCAGTTTGGTCACCGGTGTGTCACGGTCTTGCTGCTGCTGGAATAAAAGGACACTGCGGTACAGCTGGAGTTTGAGCGCCCTGGCTGGGGCGAGGTGGGCTTTGGAGGAAAAGCCAATGCTACCAACCTACTCAGAAAGGGGTTTGGAAAGCAGATGTGGGCGCATCTTTCTGCAATGAAGTTTGAAAATTGGATGCTATGTAAGAGGGGATGATAAAGGTTTGGGTTTTTTTACATATTGGAGCCCTTACAAAAGAGATAAACGATGTGTCGGGATCAGATCAATGACCCACCTAGCTTAACGAGTGTGCAAAAGCAGATGTTGAGAGAAGAATCCGAATGCAGAGCAAGTGCACAGTACTCGGGCAGCTTTCCCAGCCTCCAATGCTTCACATGGGGAGCAGAGTTTCAAAGAAAAGGGTGAGATCTTGATGTTTATTACCCCTCCATGATTCTCCTTCCAGAAGTGTGTCTAGGTGCTTTTTGAAGCCATGTAAACTTCCAGCAGCCACACCTGCAGCAAGGAATTTCCCAGCTCAGCCACCCTGTCTGGGCAAACCTGCCTCTTCCTCGTTTTTAAACCGCAATGTCAGAGTTTAACGTTGTTAATTATTGTATGGGAAGAGCTGTCCTCTCGCTCCTCCCTATTCCCCACTTGTTTCTCTGCAGACACCTCCACAGACCTCTGCATGTCCCCTGTGGAGCATGTCTGCTCTGCTCCTGAGACATTCCTGCACGGAAGCTCTTCGGAGCCTTTCATCACTCCAGGAAGGGGTTGGGCTCATCTCCTGGATCCTATGGGAAACGGGGAAAGGAGGGAGCCACAACTGCCTTGTTCTATAGGTAACCATCTCTTTTATGGCCACGTAATACGGCGCTACTTGGAGAAGCAGACAGTTTAACGCCAGCCCCCCCTGGAGCCGCCGCATGGGCCAATCTGGTGAACGTGGTTTGCTCCCAGTGGCGTGATCCCTTTCAGAAATGTCCTCATATGGGCAACACCGCTGTTTACATAAAGCCTCTGTGATACAAACCGTCGTTTAGCGCAGCGCCGCTGACCACAGGGCACCCTCCTCTTTGTTTTCATAAGCAAAAGATTTTTATGGGGGCCGGCTGGAGCGTTCCAGCGGCTCTGCGTAAAGGCGAGCCCGCCGGGATGACTCATGGCTCAGGCTGCGCGAGGTCCTTCTCTGCCGGTGGCCCTGCACGCAGGTGTCCTCTGCACGCCAGGGCACAGGCAGGCACTTCATCGAACATTGGCTGAAGCAGAGGAAGGCTCAACAGCTTCCATCCAGCTCTCACTTGATGTAAGCCTCTGCTTCCTTCTGACGAGCGGCTCTGAAGGACAGTAGCTGAGCTGGAGCGGGGATGAGGTTTGGTGGGACTCAGCACGCTGGAGGCGAGCAGGATCTATGCCTACACCTTTATGCAACAATCTAAGTGGGTTTGATGCCTCCCCCCCCCC
>NW_009646734.1:116744-135690 GCF_000708025.1 Charadrius vociferus
TACGTCGCGCGGGTGGCTGTCTCGCGCTGATTCGGCCCCAAGGCAGTCTCACGAGCTAATTACTCAGAATTACTCCAACCCTGGAAAGCAAACGGCTGTGCCCGCAGATGAAACCAGTCCCGCGGATTTTAACCTTCTGGTCAGCCACTGGCCAGCGAGATTCATCGGGGTGTGCGGGAAGGCCCAGGACATCCATTCACGCGCTCCTGGCAGGAGGGGAAGCAGCATTAACATCTCTGTTTCTAAGCTGGAAGGAAAAAAATAGATAAAGCGGCAGCGTTTTTGTCGTGCTAGGTGCCTGTCCGCAGCAGGGATGGCACTGGTGAGGGATTTAGATCTAATGCTACGCAGGAAAGCATTAGTTAATGAGATCTGCGCTCCCGTATCAAGTAGATAGAGGATGCCCGTAGCTGGATGACGGCGCAATTACGAAGAGTGGAGTGGGTCTGTCGGGAGCTGACTTCAATCAGGGGCCTCGTTTATCCACTCACCACGCTGAGGAAGATGGGCTGCTGGTGACGGAGGGGGAATCATGTTTCTGGATCTTCTCATCCGTCCATTTTCCTGACCTATTAGCAAGCTATGGGGATTTCTCCTTTCAAATCCCATTTAAGCATCCCTGCCAGAAACCGTGGGTACCAAAACCAGCCATCGCTCTGCCATGGATAGGTAGGACCCGCAGCTAGCAAAAGGCAAGAAGATTTTACATTTGGCTGCACACTAAAAACGTCTTATTATGTTATCCCAGACATAGGCGGATCTCTCGCGCATGTCGAAGCTGTGCTATCCAAGTGGACGTTCTGGTCCTTCTCAGTGGCTGTCGGGCTGAGGCTCCTCCGAGAACGGCTTTGCTTGTGGTACTGCAGCATCTTGGTTTCGGTCCAGGCCGGATCCAGAAGCAGAGACATGTACGGGAAAATCCAGGGAGTTTCTCACCCCTTTAGAAAATGTTCAGCTGAATCGTTCTTAGGAGGAGATTTGTTTGCCGTGTATCAAAACAGCTCAACCGCTCCCACCAGGGAAGGCTGTCACCTGGGTCAGGCTGGTGTGGCGAGATGTCCTGCTGACCACCCATTTTTCCTTCCTCCCTCTCTTACGGGCGCGAGCAGCCTCAGAGAGGTCTGTAGTTGCAGTCTCCCATCGCTGGACAACCACCCCTGGAAGGTTCGGCTCCCGCAGCCCACCTAACAGCGGTTTGGGTTGCTCCCAGGGCTCGGCAGGAGTGGGCTGATGCCTGTGTTCAGCGGAGGATGCATCAGGGAGTGTGCACGATAAAATCGACTTGGGATACTCCATACGGGACCGCCCAGCCGCAGAGCTGGTATGGGACACGAGCTGAGGACACCACCTCCAACGCGTATTCCTCCACGAGGACTGGGGGCAGCTACTGCCTCTGCACTTGAGGCTGTGCAGAGACTCTCCCCTGTGCCCTGGGGACACGTCCCTGCCAGAAGCAAGCTTTATAACAAGAAAGACAGCCTCTGCCGTCTGCCCATGGACCTGCCAGTGACCACGTCTCTTGGGAGCGAGCCACGGGCCAAGGTGCCGCAGTAAGCCCGGTGGGTGGACCAGGAACGCCTGCCTGCTCGGTGGGAGACGTCTGAACCAACCGAGGAGCACTTCATTCCCAGTGGGAGGATGGAGCTGGCCCAGAGCAGCATTAGGGCTGGAAAACATCAGGAGTACTACCAGACGAGGCGGACTTTATTGCCAATAAATGCTTTTGCTGAGCTTCCTCTTGGCCGCAGAAGAGGAGGAGAGCTTCTGGAGCAGATGGCTGGTTAGCACCAGCATCGCCCTCGCCCAGCCCGCGTCTGCGCTCTCTGCTGCCGGAGCACCTCAGCTCTGCCGAGCGTGATTGATGTGTCCTCCCAACCTCCCGCTGGAGTAGGGAAATGTTATTAATCGCACTTGCTTTAGGAGGAATATAAATATTAAGGGGACAGAAGTCAGTTCGTGGTCCCTAAATCGTAGTCAGGAGCTTTAACCACAAGCCCTTGCCGTGCTGCGTTTTGTAACGCTTAAGCAATATTCTTCCATGCTTTTAATAGGGATTTTGCCCATGTAGGGGCAGATCCGGTAAGGCTGGCAGAAATTTGCTGGCCTATTATAAGAAACAAATATGTTCCCTGCATAAAGAGCAGCCTATACAATTAATGATTAAATCCTAAGTTAACCCAATAATTTGAATAGAGATAAATAAATGCGCTTTTTTTTTTGGTGAACAAAGAAGGCCGAAAATGGATGTTGTCATGTACTTTTCTGCTTCATCCAATATAATTTCATGCATTCCTATATGGATTTTGATGAGTTCTGCAGATCAATGATGCTGCATTTAAACACAAGCTAAGCAGTAATTACAGATGCATGCAAGATTTATTCATCTGGTGGCACTGCACCAGCTGATGGAAGGATCAGCCGTATCCAATCAATGTTTGAAGCTTCCCAAAATAAAGAGCTTTTTGGCTCCCACTGCAAAGCAAAAATAAAAATAACCCCTTGAATCCCAGGGGTGCCCCCTTAGGTCCGCACAGGGAAGGCTGCGGGATGGGTCTGGGTCATAGCTGCACCGTCGCACATTTGTCCCCAGGGCTGAGGACCGGATTGTTGAGATTTAAGGCATAAGTGAGGAAAAAGGAGGAGGATGAGCAGCGTGGAGGAAGGAGCCAGGGAGCGGGCAGCCAGCGTTCCCGGGGATCATCTCCAGCGTGCCGCAGGGCGTCCCGGCTCGGCGCGCGCCGGGAGGGAGCCAGCGCGATGTGCCACGCTGCGGCGCGACGGGAGCAGCTGGGGGACTGCGGATGAAACCACAGAGGTGCGTAATGTGGCTCCGTTGTTATGGGAACACATGGCAGGGGATGCAAGGTAGCACGTCTAAAGGCAGAGACTGGGTTTCATCCAATTTTTCTTCAGGTTTTCCCTGTTGGTGTGGGCTATGTGTCCACGTAGGAGCTCTCCTCCTCCGTGGAGCAGAGGTGTTTGCTCCCCAGTGTCACCGCGAGACGACCTGACAAGCCAGAGAGTCACAGAATCCCAGACTCCCAGACTGGTGGGGGTGGGAAGGGCCCTCTGGAGCTCCCCCATCCCACCCCCCACCAGAGCAGGGGCACCTCCAGCAGTGGCACAGGACGGCGTCCAGGCGGGTTTGGGATGGCTCCAGAGGGGGAGACTCCCCCACCTCTCTGGGCAGCCTGTGCCACTGCTCTGCCGCCCTCACAGCAGAGAAGGCCCTCCTCAGGTGGAGATGGAACTGCCCATGGCCACCTTTGTGCCTGTTACCCCTTATCCCACTCTGCGACGCGCGTTGCTGGGACTTCAGACAGGGTACCAGTGCTCATCCAATCCTACAGCCGGATTTCTCGTCAAGCTGGTGGAAAGCATCAAGCGCAGTCAGCGGGGTCAAAGCAAAACCTACAGCCCTCCCGTGGTACTTCTGTTCTGGGGCAAGGGAAGACAAAGGGCGGGATGAAGGGACCGAGCCAGGCAGACCAGGGGCTTGGGCGGCTCCTTCAGACACTGAGATGGGTGCCTGCACAGAAGTCAGAGAAGCCCCTGATAAGATAAACAGGTCGTGCGGGTGACCTCTGTGCATTTAGCACGTTTTCTATTTACTACTGACTATTTTAAGCAGATGCTCTCAAGTCTCCCATAGCGATGGCAGATGTCTGAAGGAACCCAGCAGGGCTGAGCCCCGCTTGCCCTGCCTGCGTGCTCTGCTTCAAAGGATGCTCTTCTGTCCCAAAGGATGCTCCACTGGTGCTGGGAAGCACAGGCAAGCGGGAAACCCATCCAGCCTTGCCCAGAGACCAGCTGTAGGTGGGAAGAGGTCGCCCAGAGGTACGCCCGGGGTGTCCCGCGCTGAAAGCTCCCCTCTGTCACCTTCAGGACTGGCACTGCCACCACTGCGGTGCAGGTGGGAGCCGGTCGAGACTCTGGCTCAGGAGATGCACCTCTTCATCGTGCTGGGGAAGAGGCTCTTACCTCCTCCTTGGGCAGGATACAGGCAGTCGAGCTCCCGGCCAGAAACACATAGCCTTTTTTCCCGAGTTTATTTGTAAATTTTATATTTCTGTCATTTGTTTACGTATTTTTGTTCAATGAGACACTCCTCTGGGGTTTTCTTAATGCAAAGGTGCTGCTTCCAACGACAGTCTACTTTGAGTAAAGACTTTTTTCTGGACCTCGTTAGCAGTTCCCAGCTCTCAGCAGCTGCTCGCTAGTGTCAGCCTCCTCTTTTTCTTTCTTTCTCCTGTTCCTGCCCATTGCAGATTTGGCCTCACCGTTCAGCGCGCTTCCCGGTGCGGTATTCCTCATGTTGGGGATTGCAAGACCGGGGAGCTGTTTAACTGAAAATGTTTAAACTGACATTAACGCTGCTCGGCAGGATGCACAGGCTGGTGTTTTCCTGAAGGAGGATTTGGAAACGGTTCTTACGCTATCGTCAAACCTTACGCACCAAGAGCAATAACGAGGGATTGGGAAATGCTGATTTATGCCATTAAAAGTGCTGTCAGAGCCTCGGAGCTACAGCGATTGCTCGTGGGGTGTTTCACAGCCTGGGCTTACAATTTTGGAGCGCTGACTTTCTTTTCAGTGCTGGTGCTCCCAGCAAACCTGCTGCCCAGCGTAGCCCAGCGGGGAAGGGGTTACAGCGAGGCAAAGTGCATCATAAGACCCCCCCGAGGCTCGGACTAGCCGCCAAAACCCGGGCTGACACTTCCTTGGCGTGGCTCCACGGTGCGGTTTGTGCCTGGTTTCTTTCTCCCCTGTATCTCTTCCCTCCCCTCCCACCAGCAGGGAGAAGGTGCTGCCTAAAATCCAGGCTCAGCACCATTCCTCCTCTTTTTTTTTTTCCCAATAAATTCAGCTCCAGAAGAGACCCCCAGAGACCTCGGAGGAGGTGTCACCTCCAGGTACTCAAGCACTCAGATGCTTTAGATGTACAGGAGGTGGGGAAGGTGTAAGCATGAGGATTTTGGCACAAAGAGGCTGTTTGCTCTGCCTCCTTCGGCTCTGAACTGTGCTGTCATGACCGAACTAAGCAGCCCTGGCCGGAGCCTGCGCCCGCAGAGCGGAGTGAGTGTGTGCCCGTCTACAACAGCCCCCGCAGAATTACCCTAAAAGCCTGAGCACGGGCTGCCGGGGGAGGTCAGTGGCATGCGGGAAATTAAGAGGGTTTTCTAATGGGGGCTGGCAAAATAGGAGCTGTGAGTCCGGATCTCTGTGTCATGCCAGTGGTCTGAAAACCTGCCTCACTGTGCTGGCTGGGCTCATGCCCGGCTTGTACCAGAGAGTGGCACGCGAGGCAGTAATGCAGCAGTGTCACATTCAGCTGCCTTCAGTTCCCCTGCCCAAATCAACGATTGCCTCATCAGCATATGGGAAAGAACAGGTATGAACCCCTTCTCAGGTCTCCAAGGGAGGGAGGAGGCGGGAAGGCAGTCCTGGCACTGACCCAGCCCCGGTGTGGGCCACAGCCCGGTGACGCATCCTTTCCCCAGTCCTGCATCCCTTCCTCAGTCCTGCATCCCTTTCCCAGTCCTGCATTCCTTACCCGGTCCTGCATCCGTTCCCCGCTCCTGCATCCCTTTCCTGGTCTCGCATCCCTTCCCCGATGTGGCATCCCCTCCCCGGTCCTGCATCCCTTTCCCGGTCTCGCATCCCTTCCCCGATGCGGCATCCCTTCCCCGGTCCTGCATCCCTTTCCCGGTCTCGCATCCCTTCCCCGATGCGGCATCCCTTCCCCGGTCCTGCATCCCTTTCCCGGTCTCGCATCCCTTCCCCGATGTGGCATCCCTTCCCTGGTCCTGCATTCCTTTCCCGGTCCTGCATTCCTTCCCTGATGTGGCATCCCTTCCCTGGTCCTGCAACCCTTCCCCGGTCCTGCATCCCTTTCCCGGTCCTGCATCCCTTTCCTGGTCCTGCAACCCTTTCCCGGTCCTGCATCCCTTTCCCGGTCCTGCATCCCTTTCCTGGTCCTGCAACCCTTTCCCGGTCCTGCATCCCTTTCCCGGTCCTGCATCCCTTTCCTGGTCCTGCAACCCTTTCCCGGTCCTGCATTCCTTACCCGGTCCTGCATCCCTTCCCCAGTCCTGCATTCCTTACCCGGTCCTGCATCCGTTCCCCGCTCCTGCATCCCTTTCCTGGTCTCACATCCCTTCCCCAATGTGGCATCCCCTCCCCGGTCCTGCATCCCTTCCCCGGTCTCGCATCCCTTCCCCGATGCGGCATCCCTTCCCTGGTCCTGCATCCCTTCCCCGGTCCTGCCGACTTTGTGGAGCCAGAGGCACAGGGCCGGGGAGCAGCCGAGCCTGCCGCTCTCCGCAGAGCTGCTGCTGAAACCCCAAGGGAAAGCACAGCCCTCCCCGCCAGCCCGGCCGCGCTGCCCATGGCCAAACAGCCCCGGTGCCAACTCTCCTCCGAGACACCCCGCGTACACACCATATGCACCAGCACCGGCTGTGCCCAAACACGTGCCCATGCTGCCGAGCCCCAGCCGCGTCTTCTACATGGAGAAAAAAACCCCGTATTTCCCACTTTCCCACCTAAAAAGCAGTAGGAAATCAATGGCTGCGGATTGAATATTGGCTCAGCACTTGGCCTGGGTAAGCGAGGAACAAAGTGATGTTCGCTACAGGGCTAATTAGAGTTATTATATCAATTAGTCTGTGCCCGGGGCTCTACCAGGTGAATCCCGATGTCTTGGCGGAGTGGTGGGACTCTGCTCCCGCGGGGTCCCACCCGGACACCCCCGCCGTGCTCTGCCCGCCTGCCCGACCCAACTGGCTCCTGCCTCGCTCCACCGCTGCCTTCGCCGCTCTCGCCACCGTGGACGCCAACGTCTCATCAACAGGAGCGTGTTTATGGTCCCCGTGGGGGAACTGAGACAAGGAGCTTCAGCCCGCTGACCGACGGGCACCACGGGCTCTCGGGGAGCCCCGGGGGGGCTCTGCCTTCCTACCGGGGGGGCAGTGCCGCCCTCCCATCACGAACACAGCTCCGGGTGCTTCATCCCCATCATTGCCCAGTCCTGTGATTTTATGGCAAGTGTCACATTGTTTGCTGCATTTGGCGGTGGTGGTTGTTTGTTTTTTTTCTCCTTTCTTCATTTTTGTTCTCTCTTAAAGCCTCAGCCCCTCAAGGCTGGATATTAGATGGACTGTTTGCTTAAGGAAATAAAAAAGGACTTTCCAGCTCTCCTGTTCACAGACAAAAGGCTTTAAAGTATAAGCCAGAGGGCTTAGGAAGCAGCAGATAAAAGCAATTTTCCAATGGTTGTCTTAATATATATTGAAAAACGGGGGCTTTTTAGCTAAGCTCATGATTGGTTTGGGATTTAACTCCTAACCTTCACCTGAGTGTGGGGATGCTGCACTGCTCCCCCTCTTCTCGCCACGGGTACGACCCCAAGAGAGGGCAGGGGGAACGGCCGCGGCCGCACGCCTCTAGCAGTCACTCAAATGATTTTTGGGTTCTCTTGCACCCCGGGGCCTGAGGAATCGCCCCGAGGCACCCCCTGAGCAGGGGCAGGACCAGGGATGGGGTGACTGACGGAGGACTCGCAGGGCAGCGGTCCAGGGAGGGGAGCATCACGGTGAGAAACCCGGGGCAGGGAAAGGCTGGTGACCAGAAAACATGACGAGGGCAAAAGGGAGGTAACGGCACGCCGAGGGCACGGAGCTGAGCTGATTTCTGGGACAGGACCCTCGGGGGGGAGCAGCTCCCCATCACGCCGTTGCCACCAGCACCTGCAGACCCACGTGGAAGACGGCTTGCTCTGTGCTGGAGCCTGGCTGCACAGAAATTCCCGCGTTCCTGCCATTCTTTGCCATTTATGGATTTCAAACGGACAGCAAATACCTCAGGAAAAGACGCACCGCCACCGTGCTTGCCTCCCGGCGTCGCAGACGGTGCCAGACCTGACACCAGTCGCGTGAAGAAGAGCCACGGCACGGTGGTCTCCTGCCAGCTTCGCCCGCAGACGCGCTGCAGACCCGAGACGGGCTCACAGCCCCGGCTGGATGCCGACTCGCGGGCCCAAAGCAGGAGTGACCCGTGCGGAGGGACGCTTAGAGCTACCCGATTCCCTAAGGAGCTTCAAGCAGCAACGGGAACGCTCGCGGACAGGAGCCACCCCGTCTCCCGCCCTCACCCCGTCCGAGCGATGCTGTTTGGTATGTCAAACCGTCGGAAGGAGGTTGGGGTGAAAGGCAGGAGACCACGGTGATGGGCGAGCTGCAGGGCGTGAGCGCTGCCTGCCAAAAAGGCAGAGCTGGTGGGGAGACTGGGGTGGGGGTGGGGTGGGGAAGCAAAAAAAAAACCACCCCAAACTGAACGGAACCAAAGGAAAAAAAAAACAAACCAACAAACTCAACCCCAACCCTTGGTGGCAGCCGGCCAGCTCCAGCTGGTTTCGTAAGGACGCTTCAGCCTAAAAATACACAAATACTCAGCCAAAAAAAAAAAAAAAAAAGCCCAATCTTTCCGCACCGAATCTGTCACCCGCAGCCCCTCGCAAGGCAAAAAAGAAATTCCTGTTGGGTCTGTCAGTCGGCCACGGGAACAGATTATTTGGGGTTCAAGACTGCGCTCCCGCAGGTTTCCTTGGGGGTGAATGCCCTCTGCCGCGTTTATCGGCGCTGCTGGCTGCTCCTCGTCTCATCTCGAAGCCAAATGCGAGAAGAGAAGAGGTTGTTCCCAAATTCTGGCAGCGTCCCCTCCTCCGGGCTGCGTGAACTACTGCCCGGCTCCTGCCCTCTCGGGTGGGAGCTTTGCCAAAAGCGAGACAGCCCTGATTGGTACCGGGGGTCATTAAACAGCAATTTATTTAGTCAAGCCGTCAAGATTTTACTCATCCCCAGGCCAAAGACAACATTATTAGGACGTGTCGTGGCAATGAAAAATGGTAGGGAGGGAGCAGGTGCCGCTACGTCTTTGTCCCCGAGGAATGAACTACCTACTGTGCCGTCTGTGGTACCTCCGGGGGCTCTTCAGACAGATCTCGAGAGAGATGTTTTGGGGGGTAAAGGAGGATTAGGAGGGGGGAAGCGACAGCGCTATACCGCCAGTTTTTTGCCTGCAAGATCCGTATGTAAAGAGGTGCTGAGTTTGCAGTGGCTGCAGAATGGGCTGTTTCAGATGGGAAGGCAGCGAGCAAAGCGTCGGAGCTCTGGTTCAGCTGGTGAATGCCCTCCTGGACGTTCCCACGTCGCCGGGCGCTGCACAAGCTCCGCCTTAAAGCCCAGCTCCATAGCTTCTCCTCTGCACGTAAGAACTTCAGTGGGGGGGTCATGGCATCTCAGATACCTTCACATAGACCAAGAGGGGATGTAGTCCTTCAGGAACCAGGTGCTCACAAGGGACAGGACCTCCTGCTTTTCCTTCTCCTTCATTTTCTTTAGCGTTTGCACGAGTTCCAGCTGGCAAATGTCTTTTGAGACAGTTCCCCCATGACTTGCACGCGTGGCTTGGAAAGGGTAAAGGGAAGAGCCTGGCTCTGGGACTAAGCTTCTGGGTGGCCTCTCCTCCACAGAAAGGCCATCCCACAGGAGACAGCGGGTTTCGTGGAGCTCTCCTCTGTGCCAGTGTCTGAAAGGGGCCGTGTGGTGGGCCTTGTAACAAGGGGCAATGTCTTATGATGGGGCTGTGTCATGCAGAGTCCTGCAGACCTCTGCTCCCCCTGCTTGTGAGTTTTTGGGTGAGGAAGCTCAGCCCTCACGCTCTCCTGGCAGTGTCTGGTGGGATGGGAAGGTGAGCACTGCTTAATACCCACCTTCAAGACACCATGACGTGGTCTCCACCCTGCTTTGGGCCAACAGAGGCAGCCCCTGGACAGACTGCACCCAATTTTGGCGAAATTGGTTCTCCAGGTGGATGAAGACTGAGGGTGACATGCTGGAAAACATCCAGCTGGTACCAAAGACAGTGTCTTTCCTGTTGTGCCCTTCCTCCAGCTCACACTCAGCCCTAGGCATAGCTGTATAACGATAGTGATTCCTTAATTTATGAGGATAACAACGGAGCCTGAGACCCCTACCAAGCCTGAGCCCTCCTAGACTCTCCCAGGCTGATGCTCAGCCTGCCCCGGTCTCCTCCACCTCGCTGTTACAGGAAACAGCCCGACTCCAGACCTGGCACCAGCAGACATCCCAGAGCTGCTCCTCCCTGGAAATCTATTTGCATCTCATTTGTGGGAACGGAGCAAGGCTGACGGTTCCAGTCAACCAGCTCTGGCCTTTAGAGATGTTTTGTTTTGCTTATGGTAGGGGGAACGTAATTATTCAAAGCTGGTGGGCATATTTACCTACAGGGGTAAATTAAACCATAAATTCACACAAATGTATCTACATCTTCGCTTGTGATGTATTTTCCCTTTCTGCTTTATTGGTGCTTGGGCTCCAAGACACAAAGGTGGGTTGTTCAATAAACAGCACAACGCAGGTCATCCCAATTAATTGGATTGTTCCATTTATGCTGCTGCTCCATCCAATTAAACGCAAGGGAGGGCAAGTGACAGGCACGAGCAAGATGGGCGCGCGGAAAACCATACTCTAATGCAAAAGCTGTGATGAGAAAATGGAATCTACACACCTGATGGGAATATTAATGCAAAACCTTGACCTATAATTTTTCTTTCGTCAGTCTGAGAGCTCATTAAAACAGACCGTGTTCTGACAGTCGTGCGTAATGCCCACGGCCCGCAAGCCCCATGATCTAAAAACGTTTTTGCCTCGCTGGCTTTGCTGTTCAGATCACGGGACTCACGGGATGTTGGCGTTATCATAGAGCTGCGCGCTCCTGCATGGCTCGGGACAGGAGACCGCTGCCAACCCTGAAGACCCCTTCTGCCTTTAAACCCGGTGTCAGGAGAGAAAGAGCAACGAGGGGGTGGGGGTGGGGGTGGAACAAAAGACAAACGCAAAAGTAACAGTTTGGATTAGACTTCTGGAGTTCATCCAGACCATCCCCCTGTTCAAAGCAGGGCCAACTTCAAAGTTAAATTGAGTTTGGAAGTTAGCTCAGGTGGCTCAGTGTCGAGTATTTCCAAGGACGGAGATTTTACAGCCTCTCTGGGCAGCCTGTTCCAGTGCCGCCTTGTCGGGGCTGAGTCTGGAAGCCGTTCGCCCCATCGCAACAACATCTGGCTCTACTTTCTTCACTGTTTTCTCGATGCAAAGCGTGCGTTGGCACGTGGGATGCAATAAGTATCGGTAGGGAAGGTGATATCATCATCATGCAAAGACAATTCTTTCGCGAGGAAAAGAGCTCAGAAAACAGTCCCACGTGAGACAGGGTGAGAAGGAAGGCACTGCGGTGCTTCATTATTCCGAGCTTGGTGCCGCTTTTCTACAAGGCAGTGCCAGATTTCTTGAAGATGGAGCGACCAAAGCGTTGCCCAGTTTGGGCTGGTTATTTGGCACAGACCTGAGACGTCAGGGCTGCGGTTAGCTATGGGAGAGCAGCAGAAATATAATTGCATCTCTGTTTCTCCACTGAGCAGTGAGGTCTGTATCCCTCTCCGGAGGCACCTCTCCCTCCCTTCGCTCCCTACGGAGAGAGCCAAAGGCAACAAGCTTCCTAGCCCTGACACCTCTGATATGTGTGAAGATGGATGGGTTGAACGCAGGCCTAAAATATTTTACATTTTCACGGTAGCTTCACAGCCCTGGCATTATCAAATGATCTTTCGATGTACTTGGAAGCAGGAGGAGAATAACTCGAGATGGATTCTGGCTTTTTTGTGGCTGTGTACTTGCAAACTGTCGCTGCCTACACATCTCGCAGGGCCCGCGCCTGTTTGGATATGCGCACGGAAAAGCGGTGCTCGTGTGGATGCTCCGTCTGCTCCGCTCCCCCCCGCCGGGAAGTTTGGAGGCTGTTCAAAGCACGTCCTCAGCCCTGGGAGGTTAAGATCAAACTTGCCCTATGCACTGTACTCCACTGACCAGGCTAGTTAGGAACTTGCGGCTAGGAAACACGAGACAATTTAAAAATCTGAACAAAAGTCAGAGATTAAGGAAACCAGCTGGAAACCTCTATTTCGCTGATTTTGAAAGCAAAATGTGGGTCACAGATGTGCTTCCACAGACAGTAACTGGCTGGAGAAGAAAAAGACATCAGCGGTGCCCAGCCTCTTTGATGATCAGAGGTAGATTTAGCTCCTAGGCACGGAGACAAGAAAGGAAGAGGAGACGAAGTAGGAATAAAAAACATAATCAAGAGATTAGGAATGTAGAACTCAACCCACCCGTAAATTTGCCTTAGGGAGCGATGAAAAAATGCAGCAAGAAAAAAGATGAAACCAACTGCTCCATCTTACTCTCTTCCCTTGTCTTGCTGTCCTTATTGTTTTACTTTTTGCTGTCCAAGACACAGGAGGCCCCTTAAAGAACCTCCCCTCTTCCTCGGTCGTGTTTTTTTCTTCGGAAAAGTGCTGTTTTCTACTGTTCCTTTGCAGTAGCTATGAAATCTTTGCTAAGGACAAGCTGACTTTAGAGCCAAACGAAGCCAAGCTCTGCAGGGGCGTCCACACCGTTAGGTAGGCATACACGGGAGAGTAGAAAGCAGTGCGCTCCTGCCCATCTTTGACAGGAGAGAAGAGCTATTACTCACTTCTCGTTTAGGCTAATACGACATATTAAATCTATTTTCAGTTAAATTAATGATAGACTAATAAGAGCCATGCTGCTAGCTCTGGCGGGCTGTTGATTACCCCGTGCCTTGGTCTCCCAGGCAGGGGCTGTCACAGAAGGTCTGTTGTTTGAGCCGCTTAAAAAAACCCTCAAGGTAAAGCACTGGAAGAGCAATGTAGGACAACGGCAGCACTGACTCCGAGAAGCCCAAGCGGTGATTCCTCAGAAATAGCCGGGCAGTGGAGGGGGGGCTTCTGAAAAGCATTCAGGGCATGCAGCGGGTGGCTTCCGGGGCGAAGAGAAGTGCCTGGACCAGTCCTGAGGGTCCCACCTACGTCGGTCACGACAGGACCTGGTCGCTCGGTGCCTTCGGGCTTTGCGAGCTGCGCTGAGCAGCCATGGATTGCGATCTCTGACTCCTGCGGCAAAGTTCCCTCCTGCCGGCGAAACACCAGTCCCTAGGGCTTAACACCAAGAGAAGCCTGAAACAGGAGCGATGCTGGCACAGCTCACTGCCCGTCACTGCCTTTCAAACTTTGGGGAACTTCAGGTTCACTTCTTGTCTGGAATTTATTTTTCTCAGCCCTAACGAAAACACATTTTGTAGTTGCTAGTGTTTTAAACCCAATATCAGCGTCAATAAAGATAAGTCCGTTCCCGGGAGGGTGGAAAAGTAGAAAACTGTCTCAAATCTTTCGCTCATGCAGAAGAAAACAACCCCAAAGCATTGAAGGATTAAATGAAATATATGCCTCTTTTCACTGGGTGCCCACTGGGCGTGAATAAGTGCCAACTGAGCTCTCACTTGCATCACCATCTGGTGCGATGGCACCAGGGCCTAGAGGTGCAGGAGGACGCGTCGCGCTGCCCTGCCCTGCGACAGCATCTCTGCTCCTGGTGACGGAACCACCAGAGGCTCTTAAACTGCAGCGAGTCCGTAAATGCAAAGGACTTTGTTACCTTCAGCTTCACCATCCGACCTAGCCCAGAGGAGAATAGCGTCCAGCCGCAGCCCGTCCCTGGCAAGGAGCATCTCGCATCCTCCTCCGGACGCGAGAGACGTCGTTAAAGACAGCGAAATTCATTTTGCTGGGCTGCAACCGCACCTTGATATTGCTGTGAATGCCACAGCACAGAGCCTCTTCAGTTGGTGTCTAGAAACTGCTGGCGGTTTCAGCGCTCTCGCAGATGAATCGCCCAGCAGCTGGTCACATTGGGAGGGCTGTGCTTATTAGTTTCAACTGCTATCTCGCATGGAAGGAAAATCAAAATGCTTTCCTCAAGGTAATTGGCTCTAAAACAATTGAAGAATTTTCCACAAGGCCGTAATGCAATTAGGCCTGCATTTTATATAATTTATCTCTCTCTAAAGGTATGTTTTTGCCATCAGACCCTTCTTTTGTTAAAAAAAAAAAAAAAAGAAGAAATTGCTGGCAAGAGAAGGCTCATTTTGTTATTACAGGCAAAGAAATCCAGATTAAACATGGATGTCCTCCTAGCAGTGATTAAAAGGCAGCATAATGTCAGGAGCATCACCGAGATGTAGTCGCTCGCAGTGAGAAATGGTTGGGTAGGATGCTGTGACACCAACCACACATCTGCAGGTTTCCCATTTGGTTTTCGGTCAATGCCAAGTGATGTGTCATCACTCGCCTTCTGCTGCAGCGCCGCAAGAGCAGAAATAATCCTGGCGCTCCCTAACTGCCCTGCCAGCTTGGGTGGGAGGAGCTGGTGCAGACTGGGGACGATCAGACCCACCACACGGAACAAAACCACCAGCCACGCCGGTGCTCGGGTCTGTGTTTTGACAGATATCCAGGGAAACTCTAAGCAGAGATGCCAGACCATCCAAACAGGCAATAACAGCTCCAGAAGTGCATGAGTCAGCTGGTGAAGTTGTTGACACGGGATACTGCGAAAGCCAAAAGCACGGACGCAGCATCCCCCTGTCACCATTCGGGGAAGCCGCTATTTCCCCGACTGCTGATGGGTCCGAGGGTACAACTGGGCAAAGGATCGCTCTGTGCTTGCTTGTTCCTTATGCTTATACTAAACCAGGCTTTACTCGCTGTTGCCCACAACACAGTACAGGGCCAGGGGGACGTTTTGCCCGACTGCAACAGCTGCTGCGATTGAAATTAGGGGATGAAAAGCTTTAGCCTCCTCGCCTAGGTGGAGGCAAGCAGATCGGATGAATTATCATTAGAAACGGGTCTGAACTGAACCTGGGGAAGCTCTCGGCGTTTCCTCAGAGGCAGAGCAGCTGTTGGTGGGTAGAGGTCCTGTCCTTACAACGGGATGAACCAAAGCTGTGGATTCAGACAACCCCAAAAAAATCTGGATGCGGTCCCTAATGGTAGAGATGCCACCGACTGTATTACGAGAATAACGCAATGCCGCTGCAAAAGCAAAGCCGTCCCTCACCCGTGGCTGTAATCCAGCTGCTTATCGGTACGGCGCACGACTATCAGAAGAGCAAAGCCAAGAGCTGTGCTGCTGTACAAAGCGGGCGGTCACACCCTTCTGTTATCTACCAGGCAAATGAAGAAGCCATCAGCCACGTCCGCAGGTTGGTCTGCCTCCGCTCACCACATCCAGGTTTGGAGAAACCTACCTTGAGCAGTCGGGGAGCAGTTTGGGAACCTGGCCTCGGCGTCACAGACCTGACCCCAGAATGGCCAGAGAGGACACAAACGTCCCACCCGATCCCTCCTGCCTCGCAGCAGCCTGTGACACAAGATGCCCCCCGTCTGCAAGCAGAACCATGTCCAGATCCACTGCTATGAGGTCATTAACTTCAGTTAAAACCTTAACTTAAAGTCCAAGTTCTATGATTCTAAGTGCAGCTTCTTAACACAAAAGACTATGGACAGGGATACTCACTATTGGGCCGAGTCGTTAAGTTGATATTCCCGGGACCGGTTGAAGCACTCTTGGATCCCAGAGTCTGCCCAGAGTCTCATCATAGCTGACAGCAGCTCTGGAGAGAAGGGCTCTGTGTCCTCCATCCGACTTACGACATCGCAGACCATCTTGGCATCAGCCTGCGGGGGAAAGAAACAAGAGGTCACGCGGATGCTCGAGGCAGAACTGGGAGCCAGATTTCGGAAACAGTTCACCAAAGCGGCGGGAGCAAAGAGGCCGCCTTTCTTGGGATGGGGCTTCGGGATCCGCACCGTATGATCCAGCAGAAAGGGCAAAAGGAGGATGGAGCAAGGAAGCCACACGGAAAGAGGTTATTTATTTGTGCAATTCACCTCATATCAACAAATATTTCTACTCAGCAGACAAAGCAGTCAGAACCGCGTGTGTGTGGAGCTTCTTGGGAACAGAAGGAAATTCATACACGTACAAGCACATTTTAAATTGTCAGCACAGTGACGCATAATCTGCAACAACACCTGTTTTAACGGAGTGCGTAACCCTGCGGAAGCAGGGGCCGTTTCTATCAGGAAGGACAGCAGAGAGGGTCCAGAAACATTTTTTTTTCAGATGCTGGTTTATTGCTTTTCCTTTTTTTCCTTTTTTTTGTGGGTTGTTTTTTGTTTGTTTGTTTGTTTGTTTGTTTTTTGCTATGAGTCCCTGCTACAGGGGCTGCTTCACGTTAACACCAAGCACCTTGGCTGGCTGTCGCGCTTCGTGACTCAGAGGGAGAGGAATCTCCTGCGGTTGAGGAGTATGGCAGTGAGGGCAGGGCCAGCTGGCCGGTCTCGGGTGGAATCTTTTTTTTTGGTGAGAAAAAAATGTGATTCGCTGCAACGGCGGCTTTTCCTGGAGGATAAAGTTCTGACACATCTCAGGTCCGGAAGATGTCTCAGATTTAGGCTGGGAACGTCTAGACAGCCTCGGAATAGCTGAGTTCAGCCCTACTGTAATAGCCCAGAGTGGCTGATGCCTCACTCCTTTGCGAAGCGGGACACCCAAATTCATGACCCCTTTGCTTGCTTTGCAGTAAATGGATCTCCCACCCCCGTCCCTGACTCCTGAAACCCCAGGGGTGTTGGTCGCTCTGCAGAGTTTTTCTTTCATTGTTTTGAAAACTTTGGAAAAGTCTCTTATTTCTACCAGCTGAAACAAACCCAATTTTTATTGCTATAATTAATTGGACAAGAGGACCTCTTATTCCTTACGTGTGCTTACAGCAAAGACAACCTCCTTGTTTTATCGCCTTTTCTCTTGCCGGCTAGACGGAACCCATTCTTGGACAAACGCAGGTGGAAGTCTTCGCCTTCCAGGGCGTTTGGTCTACATCAGCAATCGCTGACCACAGCCACGAGTCTCGCAAAGGGCAGTGCAGGCAGCGCCCACGCTTTGCTGTCCCTGTCCCATGGACGAACAACCCCTGCGCACAACAGCGACACGTCTCACGAGCACACGGCCACCCGTAGTTGGGCGTGCAGCTCCTGGGGAACCCGTACATCACCGCTGGAGGAGCTCCCACACCCCTCCTGGCCGCAACAGGCTCTGTCCTGTTCTTCTGCCCTGCCAGGTGCCGCTGGTGCTCCTGTCTCCGGCTCAGATTTAGCAGCTCTGGTGGGAACAGCCCAACTGCTGAATTAGTGGCTCTCCCTGGGGACCACCTGAGCACTGGGGACAAGGCGTTACGGGGTTTTTTGGCAAAGCAAGCAGGTCACGGGCACAATTAGAAGTGGAGGAACGCCAATGTTGAAGAGCACCACAAGAACGTAATTGCACGGGTGGGAACGACGAGGTGTATGATACGGCCTGCATGGCCAGGACCAAACCTCCTCTGCAGCCTCTCTTTATGGAGCACTGGAATTGTTGGAAACTTGCAGGGCACCAAACTCCTAGCACTGGAGACTGAAAGCTGCTGGAGATTTCAACGCTCAGAGAAAGCCTCAGGCCCTCTGAACAGCCAGTCTCCACTGGCTGCAGAAACCTCGGCACCGCAGGGGGACACCATCCCATAAAAGTTAATGGGGTGGAGCTTCTACGCTTTGAAGACTTTATGAACATGAAGACTTTCGTGCAGAATGCTTAACTTCAAATTTTAGTGCCCAGGAACCCTCCCAGCCCCCTGTACAGACTCTGCTCGTTTTTGAGAAGTAGCATTGGTGACTCACACCTCAAAGCCAAGACAAACGAAGAGCCTTGAAGAGTTCAGTTAATTTCAAAAGCTTGTTTTCTGCCCCGGAGCGCTTCGTGAGCTCAGTGAATATTCATAACTCATCAGTATGGTTCGCCTGCCCTGCTAGAGGTGTAACTCTGCTCTTTTCACAGGCTCTAAATAACACCAAACCTGCTAATGGCCACCCCGCTCGGGGCTGTGGTCTGGCGCGGCCCCGTCATTTGTGCATGCGCGACGCAGAAAAAGCATCAATGCTTTCAGTCAGGTAAGGAAGGAGGTCTTCCATATGTCATCTTGACTACTGAGGGGGGGGGAACAATTAGGTGTAAGTCACAGCTCTGTCCATCTGTCTGCGATGGCAAAGCCCGTTTGAAGCTCTCCAGCCGTTCTGGGCAGGGTCTGGGCTGCTCCTCAGCTTTGTGGATCGAACCGCAGGTTCCTCTCTGCAAAGCGTCAGAGGGAACGGTGCGGCCGTCACACTTTCTGTGCTGGGAAATAGCTGCCTCACCTTTTCCACCACGGAGACTCGGGGCAGTCCCCGGTGATTTAAGATCCATCACGAGAGGGTTTGAGCAGAAGAGACGGACAAACAGCGATGACAGGGCAGAACGGGAGTGACCAGGGACAGGCACCTCTGTGGCTGTGGTCATCAGGTCTGCTTGGACCAGAAGTGGGGCTGAGCTGGTAGGACAGGGCGTTATTTTGGTACACGCTCTTCTGCAGTCACCGGAGGTGCCTTTTGGGGACGGGAGAGGTTGCCCCCGGCTCCAGGCTGGAGCAGGGCAACGCCTCGTGGGAAAGTTTATTGACTTTCCTACTGAATGATAATCAAAATATTCCAGACTTAGTTTTATTTTGCAGAGCGAACCGTCGAACCCGTCGTTTTATAGACGCAGGAAAAGCAGGTGAAATGAGTATTTTTAAAAGTACTCCTTCCCCCCTACTAAGGATGAAGCCCCTCTGTCAAGGAGCATGGGGCCATCCCGGAGTTCAGGCATTTGTGAGATGATTTAACGAGCAATTAAGGATCCAAGAAGAGAAGAGAACCCCTTTCTTTTCTCACTCTCCAGGCTGCATCTCAAGCTGGGAATGACATTAAAATCTCCAGCCCCCCCTGGGCCCAGCAGGTAGGTTTTTAAATACTGCCTGATTGACTTTTCCCTTCCCGCCTCCCCCCGGGTCTGGCGCTCCCGCTTTTCCCGAGGTGAGAGGAGCCGAACCTCCT
>NW_009646734.1:135700-136549 GCF_000708025.1 Charadrius vociferus
CTCCCCCCCGCCTTGCCGTTCCCATCCGACGGGGTTTTCGTTAATGAATATCACGGTGGTATTTCAGCCACCTCGGGAGCTAAAAATAGGCAGCGCTCTGCCCCCGGGATTGCTGGAAAGAGCCACAAAATGGTGCAGGGCTGTTTCCCTTACTGCTGCCTCTGCCTTTGCCGCGCTGCTCTGTCTCCCGTCCCCCTCGGCACGAGCTGGCCGGGAGCGGGGCGAGGGCTCGGGCTGGTTCTCTCCCGGTAGGAGCATCCCAGCCCATCCCCGCAGCTTTCCCGTGCCTCCCGCTGCTGGTTCCCAAGGGCTGCTTGCCGTTGGGTTGTTCGTTCCCGAAGAGCGTGGATTCGTTCAGCCCTGTGTCGCTCCTGAACGTCGAATGCGTCCACCTCCGGCGGGAGAATTGGAGCTGGCTGGGCTCGGAAACCCTGGGATGGAAAACTATACATCCAGGCTTGAGGCAGTAAGCTAAACGATCAAATAACCCTATGCTAAAGAACAAACCTCCACGCCAGCCGGGGAATGGCGAGGGCTCTGCAGGGCCAGGGCAGGGGGGGTTTACACGGCAGTGAAATCCGTAGGCAGATGTGAAGCAGCAGCTCGTAGACTTAGCGGGACGTCAGCGTGTCTCCTTTCTAACCCGGGGTTGTGCCTCTACCTTTGCACCAGACACAGGGTGTAAATCCAGTTCATGGGGGGATCTGTTTTCTCGCTAACCTGGCCATAGCCGCAGTTATTTAATTGCCTCCCATATGTCACTGTCACCAAGCTCACAGGCTGCGCTCAGCAAGCAAACTGGTGACTTTGCTCGCCACCGCCACACGGCCCAATTAATTTGTTTCCTTT
>NW_009646734.1:136576-144175 GCF_000708025.1 Charadrius vociferus
CTCTTCCGAGCGGCCTGACGTTACTGCCCGTCACGTTTGTCTCTCTCTGCGAGCTAGTTATTTTTCAGCCTGCAGACACAGATCAGCCCCTAATCACTTGTTCCTCACCACCAGCCACGATGCGTGCCCACCAAGGTACCAGCAGAGCTGCTCCCGCTGTAGAGCTGCACCCGAGTGGGACTCACATCCCCATCTCTCTGACCATCCCAGGATAAATCCTGGCTCTCATCCTTTGAAGTTACATGGACATGAACTAAGGATTCGAAAAGGATTAGTTTTCTGGAAGGGGAGAGTTTAAGGGAAAGGCAAAGCCTCGTGTGAACTACGCGGCACAAATCTGCTACAGAGCTGCGCTGAGTTACACCCACAGGAGAGCTGACCCAGTGTGCCATATTGTACCGCGCCTCGCTTCTGGCGAACCAAATCCCAGTAAATATCATTTTTTGCTGTTATTTAATCTGATTAATCATACTTGTCACTCAGCCTATCTCAAGGGTTAGCACTGGGGCAGTTTCCCTCGGTGGCTGGTTGTACCCAAAGCTGCATCTCGGAACATTTTGGAAAATCCATGCGGTGGGGGGAAAAGACACGCAGCGCATTCTGCGGGCGGTGCGAGACAAATCAGAAGCACCGTACGAGTTATCCACAAGCCAGTCTGGTACCATCTAGTGCACAGCTGAAAAGAGTAGTGGCCACCACCAGCCAGGAACCCGGGGGGAAGCTGATGTCCTGAAAGCATCCAGCATCCACAGAGGATGTCCCTGGAGGGGGACCTTCTTGGGGGACCCAGATCCTGACCGCGAGGCAGAGCAGTACGTGACCCTGCTACGTCGGTGAGAAACAAGGTCCCGTAACCCGGGGGCAGAACATGGCTCATAAACTGAAAACCTCCTCCTCCTCCTTAGAGAGCATCTCAGAAACCTGGACCCTGCTTCCCAGCTGAAGCGTGGCTGCACCACAGCAGAAGCCGGTTATTTTCACAGCATTTGCAGCCTGAATGAATTCTGGAAACAAAGCAGAGCCGGTGAATACGCCTCTTCCAGAGACATCCAGGGCCCGGCTCCAAGCCCATAGGAGTTTTTGCAGATGCTGAATAAATAGCTACACGTATGACTCTCCCCCTCACTCACCCTCTCCTTCTCACACATCTGTGTTTCAGAGCTGACCTCTGAATCCGTCTGGCATGAAGCAGCCGCTGCGCATCGCAGCAGAGACAAAACCTTCTCCCTTCCTCCTCCACTCTTCCATCCACCTTCAGAAGATGTAACACCTACACCTACACCTACAGAACATGTAACCGAGGCCTCCCACCAGCGTTTGGCTTGATGGGCCTGCAATCAGAGAGACCCCGGAAGGTGCCGAGCTAGTAAAAATCTCTCCGGTGACTTATTAAAATCTATCCCTCCCAAGAACACGGTGAGGTGGGCACCCAAACTACGTCCCCCCTCTCTGCAGTCAGTCAGTGGCGGATCCGGAAAGCTCCTGACGCAGATCGCCGTGGTCTGGGAAAAGAGGGGGTTCCGCCGACGCAAAGCTCAGCGTAGTGCTGCCCCGGCAATTTGCATCGCACAGCAAAGCTAAGCCTAACAAATTCGGTTAGAGACGGTTGGCTTTCCCCAGCGTCACACCAGCCACCTTCTACCATGGCCGTGTAAAACGGCTCACAAAAAGGCTGGTTGACTCAGGTAGGATGCCAAAGGGCTGCTGTCTGTCTGCCGGCAGACGGGCTGTTTTGTACGGAAAACACAACCCGACAGCCACGGTGACGTGCACATCTCTCCTCCCGAGGCTGTGCTGTCTGGCTAGCCATTAGTAAAACCCTGGTTTTCATATCCTTCTGGAGCCAAGATGGTCCCACCGCCTCCGACTGCCTTGGCCAAACAACCTCTGTGTGTCTGGTACCGGGTCTAGGATCTCTGTCCTGACACCTTGTTACTGCTGTGCTTTCTGTCTGCTGCCTCCTATTTGGGGAGACGTTGAGCAGGACTGATATCAGAGATCATCACGGCTCTAAAGCAGGTCCGGTGCTCTGTGTTTGGTACTTTTATTCCTACCCCATTCGGGATGATACTGCAGCTGAGCTAGCTCTTACGCGGACATAAACTTCTTTTCCCCTCCGGCAACACACATACAATAATATTCCCTGTTTGCCTGGACCACTGTCCAGCTGTTGAGGGGCTGGATGGACTAAGACCTTGGGCTGCCAGTTGGCCACCACCACCGTAAGAGCTCCTACAGCCCTACGTCCTGTAGGAAATAGGGCTTTGCTCACTAGAGAGGTGGAAAAACCCCACCGCCCAACAACACGGAACTCAACCTGCAAGAGGGATGCCACTGAAGGGCAAGTCATTTCCCCAAATTTGCTTTGTTCTAGGAAATCGTAGGGTCCTCCCCTGTTCTTGAGGAGCTCAGAAGAGCTCCTGAGCTGGGTGAGACAAACACGATGGGTAGTTGGCCTTATTTTTGCAAGCAAGGATGGGAAAGCCAGAACGCA
This sequence comes from Charadrius vociferus, assembly GCF_000708025.1. Taxonomy (NCBI): domain Eukaryota; kingdom Metazoa; phylum Chordata; class Aves; order Charadriiformes; family Charadriidae; genus Charadrius; species Charadrius vociferus. The sequence goes on from NW_009646734.1 coordinate 139,071, forward strand.
TATGTTAAACGGTCTCAAAATAAGCCCTGACCTATTCCAGTTGCAACGGATGGAGAGAAAACGGCACTCTCTCTGTCCCAGTCACTTCCAACTCAAGAAGACAGCATCCCTGAGAGACCGAGAGCCACTGCAACCTCCACCAGCATCCCTCTGAGGGCAGGATGCTTTGATGGGTCCTGTGTCCTCCCAGCACCGAGCGAAAGGGCTGGGAACGGGACCTGCGAGCCCAAACGTCATCCCTTGCTGACGACTGTCAGGCCACGCAGGCACAGACAGCGCTGCCCACCAGGGAGGGGATGAGAGAGAGAGTCACAGATGGGGGACATTAGCCGCATGGCTTCATGCTCTGCAGGGAAGCGCTCTGCCGCGGTGCCGAGGAGGAGGCTGGAAACACATAAAGACGAGAGAACAAAATCCTCGCAGCCTACTGCCCTTCTCCCTCCCCTAAAATCCTCTCTGCCGGGTAAAAGTCTACAAAACGTCCACGGCTCTGGAGTGTTTGTGTTGCGGTAGGCGGCGGGGACGTGGCTGATATCCCACCGTGGTGGGGAAGCCGCACCGGCTCCGGGCATTTGAAAAATAAATGGTTATTTTCCAGTCATTGCAAAGCGGATGGGAGGACAGGCTGAGTGGGAGCGATGGCGATTCTCCGGGAACCCGCTCCGGGTTTGGGAATTCCCGACGGCTTTAGCCTGCGCATCCTCCACTCTTCAAATGCCTCGAAGCTTTTCCACACCAAAATCCCTCCAGGTGACCGTGCGAGGGTGGCAAAGCAGAGGGGACACGGTTTCGTTCCAGGCTTTCCCACCGCAACAGGGGAAACGGGCGTTGTCTTTGGAACAGAAAGGGAGACCAGCCCCCAAGATGGGAGTATTCCCAGGACAAAGCCGTATTTTTTTGAACATCTCCAGCTAAATGCCGCTCGCGTATGATGATTTATAGGGTAGCGCCTTCCTGCTGGGAAGCTGTGCGGCGCTGGAACCTAGAAATTAGTTTAATGCTCAGAGCTTGATGCTGAACGGTGGGTGCTAATCTCCACTCTACAATTAATCTGGCAGATTCATCAGTGCCTCGTACGATGGAGGACTAAGTCGGTGGGTTACAGTCATCTGTCCCTGAAGAACGCGTCAGTGTTTCAATTAGAAAGAGCATTGTTTCATTTTATGGTACTATTTTACATGGCGATCTGTGCCGAAGATATATACTTAGAGGACAAGGTGGAGAGGAAAAATCCCCCGAACCCATCTCAGTCGTGCTAAATTTCAACTCCCCCCTGCCTCTTCTCTTCTCTGTATCTGGATTTATCCAACTGGATATCTGGGTAGGGATTTCTTACTGCTCTCCACTCAAACAGCTACAGCAGTCGGTGGGTTTGGTGTCCATACCCAAACCTCCACCCGGCAGGATGTCTCAAAATTACGTTTTGCACTGCTGGTGTGAGAGCAGGTACCACAGCAGCCAAATAATGCCAGATTTTCCACTTGGCGGCAGAACCGAAAAATTAGGTGGCGTGAAAAATCAGCCTGCATCAAACACGTTCCCCGGCATTCTTCTGTGGACCGAAAATCCTCTGCAAAAATTCATTTCGCATCCAGCCAAAGCGCTTGCCTTGAGCCCTACCAAAATATTTGGGTTCATTTCTTTGGGGGCTCAGTATTATTATTTTAAATGTAGGTTGATTTTCAAACAAAAATATTGTTTCTAAATGAAAAGTTGGAAAAATAAATGAAAACAAATCACTCTGGCCTTTCAGGAATGCAAGATCCTTTTCACAAAAACTCCACACTTTCTCATAATTTCCTCTTGTCCATGACTACCTGTAGATTTTGACTGGATTTGACAAATGATTTTGGTTTCTTTTAGACTGCTTTTTAGCAAATTCGTCAAACACTTCTGTCCAGGTCTAGTATTATGTACAAGAACCTTCTTATCAGGAGTCCTTCATTCACTGTTTATTTGCTATTTTGATAGCATATAAATTTGCTGTCAAAAATAGCAAATACCTCAAATTTTCTGGTTTTCAGTCCTGGACTCTTTCACCAAACGTCTTCCAAGATGACCACTGCTGAGTGCAGATGAAGGGGATTTCCTTCGGTTTGGCTTAGACTTTACAGGAGCACACCAGGGTACGCAAAGTCCAACACCTCCATGGCCAGGATGCAGGTACTCAGGGCAAGAGGAATCACAGAATAGAATCATAGAATCGTTTTGGTTGGAAGAGACCTTTAAGATCATCGAGTCCAACTGTTAACCCAGCACTGCCAAGTTATCACTGAACCATGTCCCTTTTCACTACATCTACCTGTCTTTTAAATACAGAATCAGAGAATTACAGAATCACAGAATGGTCAGGGTTGGAAAGGACCTCTGGAGATCATCTAGTCCAACCCCCCTGCCAGAGCAGGGGCACCTACAACAGGTTGCACAGGACAGCGTCCAGGCGGGTTTTGAATGTCTCCAGAGTGGGAGACTCCACCACCTCTCTGGGCAGCCTGTGCCAGTGCTCCACTACTCTCAAAGTAAAGAAGTTCCTTCTCATGTTAAGATGGAGATACCTCCAGAGATGGTGACTCCACCACTTCCCTGGGCAGCCTGTGCCAGTGCTTACTGCAGAATGGTTTGGGTTGGAAGAGACCTTGAAGATCATCGAGTTCCAACTCCCCTGCCTTGGGCAGGGACACCTCCCACTAGACCAGGCTGCTCGAAGCCCTGTCTAACCTGGCCTTGAACACCTCCAGGGACGGAGACTCCACAACTTGGCTCCCTGGCTTGATAACCCTTTCAGTGAAGAAATTCTTCCTAATATCCATCCTAAACCTCCCCTGGTGCACCTTGAGGCTGTTTCCTCTTGTCCCATCGCCTGTTCCTTGGGAGCAGAGCCCGACCCCCCCTCGCTGCACCCTCCTGTCAGGGAGCTGCAGAGAGCGAGAAGGTCTCCCCTCAGCCTCCTCTTCTCCAGGCTGAACACCCCCAGGTCCCTCAGCCACTCCTCATAAGTTCTCCAGACCTTTCTCCTTGTGCTCCAGACCCCTCACCAGCTCTGTTGCCCTTCTCTGGACACGCTCCAGCACCTCGATGTCTTTCTTGTAGCGAGGGGCCCAACACTGAACAGAGGACACGCTGGCACTGTGCTTTAAGAGCTGTCCTGGCAATTGGCTAAATATTAACTAATAGGGCATGGCGTCAGGCAGCGAGGGCACTTTGGGAACGGAGTTTCTTCTGCAAACTTAAGCAAGTTTCCCTTATTTGTTTAAAGAAGTACTCTGGGTAGAGGGACCTCAGAATAGAGGGCAGTGCCTGGCTTTCCCTATTCACGTTCATCTTTTCTGGGGAACCTCTATAAAAAGAGACGATGGAAGCGTGCAAACCTGCGGTCGTTTTGAGGTTGTCACTGGCAGCAGTTTCCAAGGCAGATACTCAAGACAACTGCCTGAGGAACGCCCATGTTTACTGCCTTCACCTGCGCTGGTTTGAGAAGGTTTTGCTTTTCGGTCCATGGCTGCACACAACCAGCAACGGAGTCACAGGGTGACCGCAAAGCCCTCCACGGTCTCAAGAGGCGTCCCATGAACACCGTGAAGGGGATGGGCTGAAACGAGCTGTGATTCATTGAGCGGCTGGCTAGCACAGTTTTGCCCGCGATTTATTCTTACGACAACCTTCGTTTAGCTTCCCTCCCTCTTCCTTCCCAGCCGCCTGTGAATCCTCCTCGGCAGGGAGGAGCGGGATTTCTAAGGCTTGGGGTGGAGGAGGTCCCGTGGGAGTGGAAGCTGCATCTGATGGGTGAGAAGAGGCTGGTCGAGGTGTCTGCGGCTGCCTGGAAGGAGCCCCAGAGTTCAGAGCGGATAGAAGACAAATTTTGTCGCTAAATCTCTCCCGTGCCGCTGTATCTCCAGCGAAATCAAGACTCGGGTGCTTGTAAGAGGCTCGGAGGAGCTCTTGCTTTGATCAGCGGGGATTACAGAGACTAACCCCCAGCAAGTTCCTCCTTACCGGGGCTTCACACACTAACAGATTTGCTTATATATGGTTTCAGGTTGCTGCAGAGAAAAATTGCTCTATATTTTCCTCGCAACAGCGTGAAGGAAGCTCCCCACCCCTTCGGTGAGGCGAGGGTGGGAGGAGGAAGGAGAAGAGGGAAAGGGAGCGAGGAGGGAGGGGGAACCTGGTGGGTCGGTGTGCGCGTTGCCATCGCAGGGGAAGCTGTTCTCGGGGCTGTTAACAGGAACTTTCTTTTATTAACTGCTCTTTTCAGAGCGAGTGGATAAATGGGACCTCAGGTGCAGCATTAGATGACAGGACAGTCTATAAAATAAGAGGCTGGCAGAGAAATATCTTTATAATGGCGTAACAAGGATAGGCAGAAATAGGCTGGAGGCCCGGAAGAAATCTTTGATGCTGTTGTGTGTATTTATTATTTATTCTTCTGGCACAAATATAGCATCAAAGAATGTCAAAACCAAAAAACCCGTAACCTGCTGTAGCTAGATTAGTCCTACATCTCTGTAACCATGGCATCACATAGTACTGACAAGGAAAATCAGCGACAATGGGAAAAAAAGCGCCTGGCATTTATGACACTTGCGAGGATGAGGCAGACTTCCTCGCCTCGGTGAGGATGCACCAGAAGGGATAAGAAAATCTGTGAGCATCTTGCTAGCCTGGGCATCTGTGAGGCTCGGCTATGACGGAAAACGCCACGGAACGGCGAAATTGCTCCCTTGTGTGTAATCCTGCGTGATACATATGGGGAACGTAGGGTGGATTCCTCCCCCACCCCCAAACCATTTTGCTGCCGTTGCAGAGCACCTCGAGCCCCGCAAAACGGTGGGGGATGCCATCAGCGGAACGGAAATAGCTGTGACACCTCAAGCAGCGTGATCGAACCTCTCCGTGGCTGTGACCTGGCGGTGTTCCACCTCTGCGGGTGTGACGCTGCCGGTCCTCACACACCGCCTCTCTGGAACATCCTATTTCAATGCCCTCCTTCTCTCCTTCCTTCCTTCCTTCCTTCCCTCCTTCCTTCCTTCCTTCCTTCCTTCCTTCCTTCCTTCCTTCCTTCCTTCCTTCCCTTCTGCTGCTCCCCCTCTCTCTGCCACCATCCC
>NW_009646734.1:144216-149218 GCF_000708025.1 Charadrius vociferus
CTTCCTTCCTTCCTTCCTTCCTTCCTTCCTTCCTTCCTTCCTTCCTTCCTTCCCTTCTGCTGCTCCCCCTCTCTCTCTGCCAGCATCCCCGGCGCTGCAAGTGATGCAGCTGGAAGCCCTCCCTCGTAGTTGTCCAGAGCAGAGGACCGTGTTGACACGAGTAACAAGGCACAAATACTGTACTGATTATGTTCTTGGAAAATAATGTATATTCACTCTTTTTTTCTGGAATGCTTTTGCTGGCTTGGCAATATTTCAAGTACCAGCAGGGGATTAGGGAGCTTCTTTTAATCAGCTTTTGTTTTGTTTCTTTTTTTTTTACGTCTTTGCGGAAGAAGGAGTAAAAGCCAACTCCGAAATATCCTCCACAGAGAAACTGGGATTTGGCGGTGTCACGCAGTGATGCCTCTGGATAAGGGGAAACGGGAAGGGTGCAGCCCCTCACCGTCTCCCAAAGCCCTCTTGCAGAAGGGGTCACACCTCTCCCGCGGACAGATTTGGGGCAGGAGGAGCCGGCGGGCTCCAGCCCGGCCGAGAGCAAACCTCAGCCTGGGGGTGTGTTAATGCTGCCCCGGACTCGCCCTGCGGCACAGAGAATTGCCAATAAAACCTCGGAGCAGAGACTTTCGCAGTTGTCCAACGGGTCTGGCCATCTGATTGCCTGTAAAATAAGCAGACCGGCCCTATAGCCACCATGCACATCTCGGCAGCGGTGGTCCCTCTGTGGCACGGCCGGCAAGTGCGAAACCCCGACAAAGCCGAATGTCTGCTGTCCTTAGCCCCTCTTCTCTTTCCTTTCTCCCGTTAACTTTCAGCTTTTCCTCTCCTGGCGCTCCTCTCTCGCCCCGGCACTGCCACGGCTCTGCCCACAGCCCCGGGCACAGCCCTGCCTGCGCGGCACTCTCTGGAGATGCCGTTTCTCTCGCAGGCGTTGTTCCGCCCGTGGTGCATTGCAAAAAAAAAAAAAAAAAAAAAAAAAAAATTAAAAAAAATTATCCCCGGCGGAGGGAGCGATGCCAGTAAGACGCTCGCCCGCTCTCCACCTCCCAGGGCTACTTTCTGCCTTGGCTACGAGCCTGCTGCATCTTTGTGTGGTTAATAAAAATAACCCAAAAGTACTCGGGAGCAGACAGAGCAATCCCAGAGACTCCAAACATCTAAGGGGCTTTGTTTCCAAGGCAACATCTTGTCTCCTAGCTGCAAAAGGCCACGGGAATGAAGGCAGCCTATGGAAAATGAATAGCTCAATGACAACAACAACAACAAAAAAATCTGCTGGGGAGCGTATGGGGAAGGGAGGGGAGAGCGGGGTGTCGTGAGGGGGGCCAGGAAAGAGCCACGCTGAGCCAGCCAGGAGGAGCTGCACCGAGCATGCAAAGGGACAGGGTGCAATTTCTCTCCTGAGAAACCGGGTCCTGCCCCCATTGAAATGCATAGCACCACTTCCACCGACTTAATGGGAGCAGGGGACCTTGCACAAATCAGCTATTCTTTTCTCCCCCCTACCACCACCCCCTTTTTTTTTTTTTTAAGCTACAGTGTTTGAAGATTCGAGCTAGTTAAAAATAATCCATTGTCCAAGGCAGAGCCTTCCTGGGTCCCAGGAGGTTTTCAGCCGGGGCGGTAGCACGCTATTGATTTTAACCACCCCGGGTTCCCACTGCCGGAGCTGCCTCCATCCCTCCACGCCGCGGGGCAGCGAGGCGGGAGGTGCCGGAGCACCGGAGCATCCCTCCAGCTCTTCCCTTTAAGAAAGAAACATGTTTTCCCTCATTTTTATTTTTTTTTATGGTTTCCAGAGCAGTACGTGAGTATCTGTGTGCAAGCCAAGCTGCAGAATGATTTTTTTGTTCGCTGTGGCTGCGAGGACGGGTTTGCTATTACAGCTTTTCAAGCTCGCTGCCCAGACGGCAGACTTGAGGCTTCAGGTACGGGGAAATCAAAGACCCCCCTGCCCTCCACGTCCCACCGGTGACAGCCATGGCCCCGGCCTGACAGCACCCTTCCCTCCAAGAGGGCAGGCGGGCAGGTCTGGGGCTCCACCATGGTGCTCTCTAACGTGCACGGTGCCCTTACCAAAGTGACTGCCGCAGCAAAACACCCCCCAGATCATATATGGGATTGGTATCAGACTGGGAGGGGAGAGGCTCCCCAGCGCCAGCCGAGACGCTTGCCTGCAGACGCCCTGCTCTTGCCTTCCCTCTCCTTCACATCTCCCGGGAACACCTAAAGGCTCAGGACCATGATGCCAAGTGAGCTGCCGGAGCTTCTCCTCCATGTCCCAGGAGGCAGAGGGATCCATGGATGCCTTGGGAACGCAACAGGCATCGGGTCAGGGGGTCCTCCAGAGCTGGCTCCTTGGCAGCACAATCCACATGGAGCTCCATCATGCCGGGAGCCGGCTCCCGACACAGCGCGGGGAGGAGGAGGAGGGAGCCTGGGTATCTCCCTGGGGTGGGCAGGAGGGATGGAGGACATCCGTGTGCTGGTCTCTGCCCTGGGCTCTGCCTTGCGCTCTCCCTCTCCTTTTCCTCAGAGACTCTTTGGGATGACGAACGACTCGGCCATTGATGTCCTGCCTGATGTTAAAACATTTTATTTAACTAATGTCTTTCCTTTGTACCTTCTCTCAATCAATACCGTGTGAGCGAGAGGTTTGCAGAGGGAGAGCTGTCGGGAAACACTCCCCTCACACTTTTTTTTTCGCACCCTCTGCTGTGGGCAGAGCAAATCCATCCACGCGGATGGACGACCGCTATTTATTATTCATCTTGGTACGCCAAGCAGAGCTCTACCCGAGCAAGTTTTGAGACGGTGAGGTTGGCTTCTCACTCCCCCTCCTTGAAACGGTTTTAATTTAGCTTAACTCCAGGGAATTCCTCTGACATCGCCCCAGCGGAGCAAGGCTGCAATGTGCCCCCCGTCGCCCTGCCCCGGGCGCCCAGATGGAAGGGCAGCCTCTGCCTCCAGCCCGCGGGGAAGCACGGCAGGGCTGGCTGCTGTCACCACAGCTCCCCCCCTGCAGCCCAAGCCCGACCGGGTGTGCGATGGCAGCGCCGGTTTGTCACCCTCCCCTGGCTCCTGAGAAGAGGAGGAGGGGTGAGCAGGCAGCCCGCCCGCGGCGCCCGGATGCAGAGCACGGAGCCAGGGGACACGGTCTGTTGGAAGAGCTGGGGATGACCAGGCTGACGTGTCCCTCTGCTCCCCCTCTTCCCAGGGCACACTCGGTGGGGGCAAGCCGGGACGGCCGGGAGCTCCTGGGGCTTGGGGACGGACCGGCGGGGACAAGACGTCAATTTAATAATCAGGAAAGCACGGGACTTGGATGTTTGCATCAAAACCAGTACAGCCATTTTACCCTCTTGCCCCCAGTTCTACCTTCTTACAATACCCGCCATGTGTATCGCACGCTTGGTAGTTTTCTGCCCTAAACTTGTTTGCAGCGTTCCTGGACCACCTTCCACAGCCACAGCTTTCATCCTTACGTGGCTGAACTTCACTTCCACGTGAAGCGACTCCCACAGACCACATCAAGTTTTCACTTGCAAATACACTTTAAAAACACTCAGCCCCACTTCAACATGACATACACTGTGTGGTTTGTGCCACCCTCTGTACAACTGGCTCTCAAAATAGTTCATAATATTAATGCAGGGGTTGGCATTTTCCAAAGCACTCAGTATTGACCTAACCTGTTTCACACCGCGCTCGGCTGTAGATTGTTATCAACGGGGAACAATGAATGTTCCTGAAAATCCCATCACTTGGACTTAACAACAGAGAAAATAGACTTTGCAGGATACGTTATTACCGGCTTGTTAAAAATTCTCACCTAGACGTCTTTAAAAATGTATCTGCTCAAGTCATTAACGGCATCTGCATGGACAGTCTTGTCATTATGTCTGAATGAATAAATAGCATTGATTTAAAATGTAATAAATTTATAGAATAAATCAGAGCTAAAGTATAGCCCACTGGGTGACCAGTTAGCTCTTCAGAGTATTTGCTGGCCGATTTCTCGTGTTGTTTGAGTTTTCCAAGAGGCGTGAACGTGAGACGATAGAGCTGTTGCCCTCTGTCCCCACACCATCGGGTGCTGAGCACCCGCTGAGCAGCACGGGGCACTCCAACCCCTTCTTGAAAACCTGTCTGCTCCTTAATTTTCTGTGCCCCCCTTCTGCTTCGCACAGCTTAGCTCGCTCTCCACACACAGACACACACAGACACACACACACACACACAGACACACACACACACACGGGCTGCCTCCTAGACCCACAGCTCGGGGAGAGACAATACGTGCTCACATCGCCGCTGCCGACAAAAATCGTCAAACTGTCAACTTCCCATTGAGCCGCTATCTTCCGAGTAATAGCTGAAGCTGGAATTGCGTTTCCAACCTCTGTTTGCCTACCAGAAGAAAGCTCTCCATCGCTCTTCGCTGCCCCTCGCGAGCCACAGCGGTCCGTAAGGAGGCCATTGACGGAGCAGCGGTATGTTCTTTTGTCCCTGCCAAAACCCTGCTCCCTCCTATTCAGCTCAACAAGACGCGAAGCCCTGGTGCTGCCAAGCCTCCTTTCAGCTGCCAGAGGAAAAGGAGCTAATCAAACCAGTGAAGGAGCCCCGGTGCCAGGCTCCATTCCCAGCCCAAAGCCCCGCAGATGCGATACCCGCTCTGCCCACCCTGGGGCGAGAGCTGCGGGCTCCACCGGTCCCCGTCCCCATCACCGCTGCCTCAGTTAGCCCACATCGGAAAGCAGCCACGCTGATCCCTCTCAAGGCACGCCACGGCCTGTACTCCTTAGCCCTCTTTATTTTTTTTTAAAATTCCTTTCCGCAATGCCAGCTTCCTATCTCTCCCCTCCTGAATTCCCACAGCCGGGAGAAAAGCCTCATGCTGTGCCTTTCACGTCCCTCGGCCCGGCAGCGGGCGGCACGCTTGAATTCATCTTTTTTTTTTTTTTTTTCCCCTCCTTTTCCACCCCCCCTTGGCAGCACCCGG
>NW_009646734.1:149280-150429 GCF_000708025.1 Charadrius vociferus
TCTGCTCGGTCAGCGATGCCTCGCGTTCCCGGCCGGGCGCTGGCTCGCCCGCTGCTCCCCGCTCATTTACACCAGATGAGGACGGGGTTTGTTTTCAGCTGCATTCCGATGCGCTTCTCCGGGACATTCTTCCATCTCTTCATTTTTAGCACTGACATTAAGTATTTAGAGCATAAAATGACTAATTTGCCTCTCCGCAGCCACTACGTTTTGAGGCCATTTGGGAATTGCTGAAGTTATTTGCCACCTACAGCCCAGTGAGTTTAATAAAGAGGTCGTACGTTCCTGTAGTACTTCTAACTTTGTGCAAACTGCTTATTTACCGCGTGGACGGCCGGGGGGCAGCCGCCGGCAGGGGTTAAACACAGGGGCTGCTGAACATCCCCATAACCACACGTAACCGTTTAGGACGGGAGGTGGAAACGACGCTTTGCCAAGTGACTAACACCGAGTTATCTGTTTCAGCTGGAGCTGCTCCAGCGCTTTTGGCATTTCTGGAGCTCATGGACACCGCGAAGAATATTTAAGGAGGCAAAAAGTGATCTGCAAATAAACACAGGAGCTGCTGAACATCCCCATAACCACACGTAACCGTTTAGGACGGGAGGTGGAAACGACGCTTTGCCAAGTGACTAACACCGAGTTATCTGTTTCAGCTGGAGCTGCTCCAGCGCTTTTGGCATTTCTGGAGCTCATGGACACCGCGAAGAATATTTAAGGAGGCAAAAAGTGATCTGCAAATATTTGGAGGTCGGCCACGGCGCCGCTGTAAATGCCTCTCCGCTCTCGAGCGCTCAGCTGCTGGGGGCTGCGGCTCTCCTGCCAACGCAGGGCCCCGCACACCCAAGGGAAAAGTCATCCAGCCCCGAGGCGGGGAAGGATGCTGCGTGCTCGGCGGCCCCACATCCCTCCTCCGACGCCCTCCTCCCTCGCTGGAAAGCCCGCCCAAGCCATCCATCCACGCGCGCTGAACGTGGCTTGGCCGGAGCGGCTGGAGGAGAGGGCAGCGCGAGGCACGGCTTCAGAGGACAGCAGGCTGGTGGCGTAGCTGGTGCGGGGAGCCGGGGAACGGTGTCACGGCGGGGAGAGCACGGCCCCAGACAAGGCACACACACACGGGGCTGGCGGCTGTCTGTCGGCGGCTGTCTT
>NW_009646734.1:150515-170607 GCF_000708025.1 Charadrius vociferus
GCCAGCCATGGTGTGCGGGCTTCAAGGTCTCGGTGCTTCCGAGCTCGCCGGGTGCGGGGATGAGGAGGAGCGAAGCCCGGGCATTGACCCACACTGCCCAACCGGGTTATTGCATACCATGAACGGCACATTCAGTATAAATTAGGAAGTTCGCTGAGGAGTTCTCTCTCTCCCGTGACGGCTGCCACCCTGAGAACTCCTCGCCCCGGTGCCGCAGCCCCGAGCCCTTCCCGTCCTCCCGAAGCCGCAGCGCTCGCAGGGTCCAACTTTGGCTGTCACTGCGGGGAGTGCACAGCTTCTACCCATAGAACGGGCTGAGTATCACCCTTGTATATTTTATATCGGTATCGGGATCCATGTTGGTTCTTTACTATTACTAGTATTAATTATTTAGTATTATTCTATTAAATCTGCTTATATGTCAACCCCCAGGTTTCCTTGGTTTTTCTGACTCCCCTTCCTGGGTGAGGAGGGCTCATCAGGCGAGAGAATAATTGTCTGAAAACCAATATATTGTGGTGGGTTCTTCAAACCGTAACAGTACCCAATATCCAACTCCCTCTGCAGTCCCGAGGTGCTGTGTCTTTGACGATCGTGCCCCGCCATGATGCAGAGGTGGCACAAGAGCTTTCCAGCAGCTCCACTCCCAGCCCTGACACGGGAGATAAAGTGGGGACATGCCACTTGTGAGCCCACGGTTGCCTCCATCACAGCCCCTCATCCCCGCGCCACAGCGTAGCCCCCCGCCGCCTGTGTTTTGGCTCATTCTTTAGCTCCACGCAAAGCTCTTCTGCTCTCTGCCTGGACTAAGGACTGTCTGACCGCATCTGTAGCCAACGCTCTGCCGAAGCCTCCAGAGATGAGTCTGTCTCCTTCCTCTAGTGTCTCTGCTGAAGGGGTCACGGTCTACAGCAGGCAATGTTGTTTTAACCCGATTTCTGTTTATTGTCATGGCTCTGGTGAGTCTTGCCTTCAAAATCCATCTGCAAGCTCTGCACGTCGCTGGGTTTGGCAGAACGTACCGCCTTGTGCAGCGAGCATCCTTCTGGGCTGGTCCCCTTCTCTGCCCGACTTCTGTGCTTTGCTTCCTCCGTGGGAGTGCAGATTCCCCTCTCCTCACCCTTAGCCCTGCTACTTTCACCTGCCTATCCCTCCTCAAACCAGAGTTTGGATGATGTGGTATCGCTACCCACCCTCACCGCTCCTCAGCAAGGTTTTTTCCCTCTTCTTCCTACTTCATTTCTGCGAGAGGCCACTCAAAACCCCTTCCAACATTAAGGGCTTGTCAACCAACCGGCTGAAAAAAACCAAACCCCCTGCATAACCTACACCACCAAACTCTCCATCCCGCCGCGCCAGGCCAGCCTGATTTAATAAGCTTTTCCATTTTAATGTTAACTGTCCTCATCCCCCAGCTGGGGTAATGAACACTGCCCGGATTTCTCTGCGTCCGTAAATATTTCCCTGCTGCTGCGAAGAGGCTGTTTTTCCCTCTCTGCGTATCAGCTGAAGATGGCTGCTCTGCCAGCTCGCCATGTAAATTTAATAGCATTCCGAAACCTCTGTCCTACATAAATATGAATGTATTTCATCCGAGAGGAACCTGTTATCGAAGGAGCTGCGTCGCTAAATCATTCAGAAGGTTATTGTTTGAAGTACTCGCAGTCAACAGCGTCTTGGCTGGTACGGCTCAAAAAATAAAAAAAAAAAAAGGAGGGCGAGCGAAGGCAAAAAATGAGTGGGGATCATGGAAACCTCTTTAAAGGAAGGAGTTTATGTGCCGAGATCAACAAGGTATAAACAGGGCACTGCCAACCAGCAGGTCCGGCCCCAGGAGGACGGGCCAGCTGCAAGCAGCTCTCCAAATTATTCACTGGCAATTGCTTTCTTGCTGCTGCCCTGACTTATTTACACTCCAAAAGATTTCTCAAGTGTGTTTATTCAAGAAAGATGAAGCCAGAGGCTCTGGGAAGGGGAGAGGAGCTTTCCGAAGGGATGAGTCGTCCCCCCCCCAAACAATTCGTTTCGCTCATTAACCCCTCCGTGCGAGGAAGAGGTGGGGAGAGCGCTAAGTGCTTATGCATTAAGCATGAGCGTGCCGCGTCGGGAAATTCTGATTTGATGGAGGCTGAAGGTTAAAAGGCGTTGCTGTGCTTTTCCTCACTCCTCGGTGTCACGCTGGAAGATGGAGCGATGTTGTGGGGATAGGGAAAATCGGGGGTAACGATAGCTCCTGTGCCCAGACACCGACCGCCCCAGTGCAAATGGAACCAGCGTCACGGTTGCTGAAGGATGTGTTCCCCTGACGTTAACGTCTCTCACCAAATTAAAACATTTCAAACCCCCCTCTTAGTAAATTCCCAACTGTCTCTAAACAGTTTTGCGTCATCAGTGCACGAAAGCACCCAAGTGCTCATCTTCAGCCCCGTTAAGCAGCGTAGCTCTGGGTACTGCAAGGACTCAGCGAAGGCACAAGGTCCCAAGCGAGACCTTGCCCAGGCACTGCACCTTCTTACTGAGCTTGTACACCGGCAGCCAGCGGAGCTCCGAGCTTCTAAGCTGTTTTCACTCATTTAATTGATGATGCAGCTGTATAGATCTGCATCTCTGCCCTTTCCTCTTTACTGATTCATCTGCTCCCCAAGCAAATGTTTAAAATGAATTTGGTTTTTTCCCACCTGCAAACTGCAGAAGCAAATGAAGTGCCTGCGCAAGTGCTGTATTTTAAGATGCCAGCCTGATCTTTGGGAAGGCATAATTAGGCAGATGTTTATCTGCCCATAATGAGTTGGGTTCGTACTACAGTTAACCATAAGGGATAAACCTTTATGCCCTGTAGAAGTGTCTCTCAGGCACACATTACAATCAGTAACCCTCACTTGCATTTCGGAGACGCCCACAATAGACATCGTTCTCCCAGTTCTGGTGCGAGGCATCCAAAACTGATGCCCGGAGCAGCCCCGGTCTCTTGGATTACCAAGGGATGACAATGACATATCCAACGCCCTGGAGGTGTTCAAGGCCAGGTTGGACGGGGCTTGGAGCAACCTGGGCTGGTGGGAGGTGTCCCTGCCCAGGGCAGGGGGGTGGCACTGGATGGGCTTCAAGGTCCCTTCCAAACCAAACCAGTCTATGAGTCTATGATTTTGCTGTTGTTCCAGCTGCGGATAAGAAGTGGTTATTTTCCTGTTGCTCTGCTCCTCCACGTGATGATGTTCCTAACACCGAAGGGTGAGGACCCCATCTTGTTCCCCTTCAGTTCAGCTGCATGGATAATTAATGCGAAGCGCTCACTCCCAGTGCTGCCACTGGAAAGGCACCTTTGACACCACCCGGCCTGGCCCCGCTCTGGCACCAGAGCAGCACGTATTTGGATTTACTGTGACTGACAGACATCTTTCACTGCTCAGCGTTTAGAGTTTTGATTTTCGGCAACGGGCTTTCACATTCAGATACTCCTCGTGTGTCGCAACACGGCAAAGCTATTAAAAACACAATTTAATTTTGGTCTCGTTGCTGATCAGTCCAGTGGGAATTCTCACTTAATCAAACTTTAATGTTTTCCTTGTAAATTTCAGAAAAATCAGTAATTGGCCCGATAATTGAATTTTCAGACCATGTATCAAAGGAATAATGCCACGCATGGGATGAGCAGCAGTCTGCCTCTGGAAGCCCAAACATCTGAAATGGAAAATTCTGCAGAATTCAGATAAAGATTTGAATATACTGCCGTAGAGCTAAGAATAGACCATATTATTTATATCGTCAAAAGAAGCGGCTGAAATCGCAGAGATCTTCAGAGAGTAAAGATGCTCAGACAGTTATGCAGAGGAATCGTGCTCACGGAGCTGGAGCGGAAAGCTACTGACGTCTCAGCACAGGCACACTGCTCCCAGCGCGCCCCGCGGACCAGGCGGCACCGCACGCAGAAGAGAAATGCCAGGCTCTTCCCTCCTGGAAGACATACTCAGGGTATCTTCCAGGTACCCAAGTGGAGAGCGGGGAGTAACTCGCCCATTGCAGAGATGTCTTGCGCCCCACCGGCTGTGTCTCCTCTGTGCCGAAGTCCGCGTGTGCTGTATTTGTCCCATGTGCCCCACAGAGAGCTTCATTTCAGAGATTCATTAGTGTTTTCCCATTGAGTTATTCTCCAGGTCCGGTCCTTCTTAGAAGCTGATTTCTGACTAGATCAGAGAATAAAATGAAACAGCTAGTGGGAAAAATTCAAAACATCCTTTTAATTAAAAATAAAATAAAATAGAGGCCTCATAGCCATAACAGATGACTGTGTTTCTCTGAAGTTCACATACTTGAAGAACTGTGCCACTCTCTCCTGGGACCATGACAGCAGCACTCAGTTTTTCCCGTACTTCAGATGCTTTCGAGCTCAGAAGTGTTTCCAGAAGTACAATAAATGCCCGCTTTCAGTCCTTGTTTAATTTTTCTCTCCTTCCTCCCAAGTATGTTTCTTGTCTCTTCACTGACGTTTCCCACTTTGGCCTGTTGTTCACATCTCTCTAACCGAAGGTGAACATCTCCAACCCTGGAAAGTATACAGATGGAGGGGTCCCCGTTTCCTCTCTCGCACAGCCTGCAACTCCACTGGCTTTGGTGAAATTGCTCCTGTTTACGCCAACATCCAAGAGAGGAGAGTCAGAGACCAGGAGCCTGCTCCTCCGCTCCTCCTGCGCCTGTGTGACACCTTCTTCCATCGAGTGAAGGCACCGGGAGTGCGTGAGATGAAGGTTGGAGCCTGTCCATCCGCAGGACTAGGAGACAGATGCCTGGTAGGAAGCGTGCCTGCAGCCTGCTCCGAGAGGCTCAGGTGCCAGATGAAGGATCTGCTTTGCGGGGAGAAACAAGGAGCGCCAACCACATACTGCGTCCAGGACTCCCCCCGGCAGAGGAGGGGAGCAGGGGCTGTGTTCACACTGCCTATGGCTGAGGTGCCACCAGCCTCCTCAAGGAACTGGAGTCAACGCTCATCGCCCTCGTGAATTTAGGTGCAGAAGGAGAGATGATGTTCATGCTCATCCGGCTTCTTTTTTTCTTTTTTGACACTAGCTGTCTATTCGGCTTTGCCAACCCCCTGTCCGTCAGAGCCAGCTGGATGCTGGCGTTTCTCCCCTGTGCCATGACAAGAAGTTACGCTGGTGTTTTGCAAAACAAACGTGCCAACAGATTTTGGCAGGTGGTTCTCTCCATGCCACGTTTAGACAGTATTACGTTCTCTCACTTCAGCAGTATCAAGTGTTTACATTAGAGTAATGACAAAATATCCCCCTCTAATTTTTCCCTTCCGTTTTAATTTTCCTCTCACCTCCACTTCTCAGCTA
Organism: Charadrius vociferus; assembly: GCF_000708025.1. NCBI lineage: Eukaryota > Metazoa > Chordata > Aves > Charadriiformes > Charadriidae > Charadrius > Charadrius vociferus. The sequence continues at coordinate 155,852 of NW_009646734.1, forward strand.
AGCGTTGCTACCGCTATGTAGCAAAAATGAAGATATCCAAACGGTTCTGTTCGGCTTTTCACTGTCAAAAATTCCAGCAGAACCGATTTCCCTGAAAATTGTGGGATTCTGAGAAAGTGGCATTTTAGGACAGAAAATTACTTCCAGGGAAATAAATAAAATAGGATAGAGTGCCTGTGCTGGCATTAGCTCCACTCCTTCCATCCAGGGGAAGGGGAGTTGTTTTTAAATTCATTCACTTGGATGAGCAGGAAAAAAATGGCTCTGATTTGTTTTGATGATTAAAATGTCCAAAAATATCAGTTTCCTGTCCATCACTCAGAGCGTGCTTGTGTCAGACGAAAAGTTTGTTCCTTGAACAAGTTTATCCTTGAACAGTGACAGCAGACCATGAAACCAGCCACCTCCAGCTGCAAGTGCTGGGCTTGATGGTCACTCCCACCCCGTGCGCAACCACTACGACAAGGTCAAAGGGTTACAGAGGTTGTGGCCACAGTCATCCGCAGACCCATAAATCCGTAGGCAACTGTTTATTCATAGCTCCTTCGGCTAAGAATACCAGAAATTCCCTGCTAATTAATCCATCAGGCAGCTTTTGCTGAGAGCATGAATTTAAGTAGCAACAAGCGTCTCGGGTGCTCATGCCCTGATGGAGGAGAACCAAGCCTAGCACCCGTGTGGTTTGGCTGTGGGGACAGGAAGCAATCCCTGGTTTCATCCTTCAGCATTGCAACGGTGATGCCACCTAGCACGTCACTGGAAAGAAAACACGTTCTCCTTTCCTCATGCTTTCTCCATCTACTGCATTTCAAGTGTGGGATGGGCAAAATGGAAAGGGTAGACCCTTGGAGAGCCAAGGTGCAGGGCCAGGAGAGCTCTCGGGCTGCGCAGGTGCCCTGGTCACTGTTGGTACCAGGCATTGTGGGAGGGAGGGGGTGATTGTGTAGCTCTGAGACATCCATGGGGTGACAGCGAGGTTGGCAGCCCCTTCTTCTCAAAAGCGCTGATGGAAGTGTAGCCTGAGAAGAAGTTTCAAAAGGGAGGCGAAAGCTATGGAGAAGTAGGCGGTTTGGAGAGGATGACAAAGAAGTGGTGGAGGGAAAGGGTGCTCCCAACAACACGTTACTTTCCAGAGTGATGTGCGTAACATCGCACCCCGGGCAGCACCAGGGATGTATCTGTACCTGGAGCCAGCTCTTCCCCCATGCAGCTCACACAGCAACCTCGCTTCTCCAAGAAAATGTCAGGGGAACATACCGCTGTGACGGCTTAAGTTGCGTTCATTCCTCACACATTCCTGAGGAGCCTGATAAAGACAAACTCTCCTAAGTTACCGGGGAGCGCGACCGGGCGCATCTCCACGGGGGCACAACCCCAGGAACAAAGGCTGCCCGAGCCTCGTGCCAATATCCGCCTCGCCCAAAAACAAAGCACCAAACCCGCTTTCCAGCACCCCGCGGGTTTATTGGGAGGAACGGGAATGGGAAAGGCAGATGAACAAGGGTTAACAAAACCGACAGATACTTCTCGTAGCAGCACAAGCAAGTTGGACAGAGAGGTGTGGGATTTTAGGCGTCGCATCCGTGGGCGAGCGCGCATCTGCCAGTTCAGAGAAGTCGTCGTGAGGAGGAAGATTTAGGCACAGGGAGCAGCCCCCGTGCTACTCTCTGCCTAAAGCTGCTCTTTCAAATATTTTGGACCAAGCCTTACCAGGGAACTCTTCTTCAGGGGATTACGCAGCCGGTAATACTCATCTGCTAACGATGGTTAGCAGAGTCACATAAAGGGAGAGACCGGGGCACCAGGAGAGCTTTTGCTCTGGGGGACTGAGGAGTGTGGGATGTCAAGGGCCGAGCAGATGGAGGGGAGAGCTCAGGGTACACCTCTCTCTTGCTGTCTCAGAGAACTCAAGGGCTCCACGTAGTCGAGAGGGTAAGTCATGTTCAAATGTAGCATTTAGGACTTAGAATCACAGAATCATAGAATGGTTTAGGTTGGAAAGAACCTTGAAGATCTTCCAGTTCCAAGCCCCCCTGCCACCAGCCCAGGTTGCCTAAGGCCACGTCCAGCCTGGCCTTGAACACTTCCAGGGATGGGGCCTCAACAACCTCTCTGGGCAACCTCTTCCAGTGCCTTACAACCCTCACAGTGAAAAACTTCTTCCTAATGTTTAATCTAAACCTGCCCTCTTCCAGTTTATAGCCATTCCCCCTCGTCCTGTCACTACATGCCCCAGTAAAAAGTCCCCCCCCAGCTCTCCTGGAGCCCCTTTAGGTACTGGAAGGCCGCAATAAGATCTCCCCGGAGCCTTCTCTTCTCCAGGCTGAACAGCCCCAGCTCTCTCAGCCTCTCCTCATAGGAGAGGTGCTCCAGCCCTCCGATCATCTATTAGAAAATCCATAGTCTGCTTTAAGGGGCTTCTGACAAGTGACAACAGGAGATTAGCAGACTACGGAGGAGCTCTGGAGCTCCTGACAGCAGTTATTTTCTTTACGATGGAGCTGTTGACAGGCAACCAAGTTAAAAGTTGGAGGGATACAGCTGATGTCTTTGCCCTTTCCCTTCGCCATCATCCTTCTCTTCTAACCCTTTTAGACTCTATCTGCGTGTGATAGATTCTCCAAACTAGTCACCTCTCTCAATCTGGAGAGGAAAAAACACCCATTTTGTAAGGGTTACCCAAATTATCTGCCCCCGGTCAATCCTGCCTGCAACCTGACTGCTCTTCTCCAGCCAGCTCTTCATCTGGAGAAAGCATCGTGTCCCCTCCCAAAGCACAGTAGTCATGGCTTGGAGACTAAGAAACTAAGTCTCAGACACTTTTCTTTGGGAGAGGAATAATCTCCATCACCTTCACAATACAGGCTTTTCTGGGCTCCAGCTCAGCTGCTTGGGCGTTGCAGCAATGTAAGAGGTACTCCTGCTTTTAGGGTTCCTGTAACTGGGAGCACTCAGGAGCTCAGATGGGGAAGAGAGGGAAATCCAAGAAGTGTGAAATCTAAGTCCTAGTATTGCTTTTTTTTTTTTTTTTTAAAGTTCCTAAAGAAGAGGAAAATGGCAAACTGTACCACAAAGTGGAGGCTGGACCCTCAGGAACTCCTCGGACTTTGACTTCTGAACACCTTTTCTTTCTCTTCACAGCTAGTTTTTGCTCTTAGTTACATTATTCAGGTCTTGCTTTGTGTGTGTGCAGTTTCCCTGCTCGACTTCGGGAAAGGCGAAGCTGCCATGTCACCCTAAGGCTGTTCCAGCAACTCAACGGCCAGGTCCAGCCAAAAACCCCCTCCGCCAGACAACCCCACGACGGTGCTGAGAGTGCCAATCGTACGTGCTAGAGGGGGAGTGCAAGAAGCAGCAGACTTCAAACTCTACCGTGCCCTAACTTAAGGCCTTGTTATAGACCGAAAGCCCTCTTTATCTCACTTAAGCTTAATCGCACAAAGCGCTAAAAGCCTCCACCCTGGCTCAGTGGCAGCTCTGGTGCCAACTGATTCATAGAATCATAGAATGGTTTGGGTTGGAACGGACCTTGAAGACCATCTGTTCCACCCCCCTGCCCTGGGCAGGGACACCTCCCACCAGCCCAGGTTGCTCCAAGCCCCGTCCAACCTGGCCTTGAACACCTCCAGGGATGGGGCAGCCACAGCTTCTCGGGGCAACCTGCCCCAGGGGCTCACCACCCTCACAGGGAAAAATTTCTTCCTAATGTTTAATCTAAACCTGCCCTCTTCAAACCCTAAGTGGTTCCCAGCCCCTCCAGCAGCGCAGAGGACGCTGGGTTTGGATCCAGGTATCAGAGCTCCCAGCTGGCAAACTGTAAAAGCTTGTAACTTTTAAAGTCTGCTAGGTTGTGCTCTTTCTAGTGCCTGTGTATCAACGATGCGAGGCTTGAAGACTACTTGGTACTGAGTCACTGGGAGGCAGAACTTGGCCTGAAACACACTGGGAAAGTTCACGGCTCCAAACAGACCTGACCCTATGACTCAGGGGGCTTGTGTCTGTAAGCACTATATAAAATTTCACATTAAGGTCAAGTTCAAAACCAGAAGATTCCAGCACTGTGAGAAATGACTTGAAAGAGTTTAGAGGAGTGCAGGGAAGTAGAGACTTGGCTAAAAGACACCTGATATCTTCAAAGGCAGGAGAACCTCAGGATGTGGCAATTGAACGGGCAAATATTGCAACAGCCTCAGACGCTCAGAGACTTTCCCATCCAGTATCGGGCAGACGAGTTTGAAAACATTGGCGGTGACCCTGTAGACCACCAACACAAAGTGCTCCATGAGAGACCCCTTACACGGACAGAAAGACCCAAGGTCTTTCAAACCTCGCTTCGTGTTCCCAAGCTTGTACAGCGAAGACAAAAGGGGAAGGGTAGAAGTTGTGAGGTGTGGAGGACAGAAGGCAGAAAGAAGGATACAAACACCAGACAAATCAGAGTTGAGTACTCTCTCACTTCTGAGTCCTCTTTAGTGTAAGGAACATACTCTGCTGGAGTTTTTCTCTCCCTGCCAGCCTGGCATAAGCCCAAATTAAAACTAGAGGATATTTTTCGCAATGCAGTTTTGTTTTTTTTTTCCCCTGATCCCATCAGGGTAGCTAATATAATCAAGAGCCTAAGCACTAGAATGAAGCGTGAAGTAAAGATCGGGCAAGGAAAGCTTATGGGAGGTGGGAATGGCCACGGGATACTTGGACAGCTTGACATGATTGCCCTCATTGGGAAGAAGAAGGCTGAGAAACCTGGAAGAGACGCTCTAGGGCAATTAGGGGAAAAAAACAGCAAAGGAGGTTTATTGTCTGTTTGTACGCGAGCACAGCATTAGGTGAAAAGACAGAATTCGAGATTGTATACCTCACTGTTGGTTACAGGTCAGGCTGTCACCTCATGTTACATCATCTTACTCAACAGACAAAATCTCTTGCTGGGTAACTTCTCCCAAAATGCTCAATTTCTCCTTCCATCAATTTTTGCTACAACAGTCACTTCCGCATGAGCAAAAGCTGATGTTTATGATTACGCTCGCAAATGCCAAAGTTCCCCAAGAATCAAAACAGACCCACGTTTACCTGACAAGTACACTATTTCAAAATCTTTTGCAGGGAAAAAAAAATCCACGGTTAGGCAAAAATATACACAAATAGCAGCCGGCTTGGCGTCATTATCACAAATACAAAAAACATTTGGGGATCTCTTTTATGTGCTGAATATTTCATTCAGTCCTGCAGTGCAGTGACTCCCTAAACCTTTAGTGAGCTGAGCTCTGCTTTTGAGGCTCTAATTTGCTGTTGCCATGACACTGTTAATGTCTGAATTGCTTTTTTTAACCACCCTTCTCCTTTTTTCAATCTCTTGCAGAGGCATTCTGAAATAGTGGGCACGAGCTGATCTTGTGGAACAGCCTGTGTGTCCTCAAAAATAACAGAAGAGTGTTCGTTTTTACAAGCTGGATGGCTGATACAGTCCGGATGGACGGATGGATGGGTGGATGGATGGATGGATGATTACAATCCTGATGGAGGATAGCTTTTTAACTGGAGAAACCACAGCGAACATATCTGACCTAGCTGAGATAATTTTGGCTTTGGTGTGGGGGGTGAGGGGTGGGGGGGCTATTTCATTTGCTGGGTTTTTTAAACAGTGACATTCACAAAAAACGTTATTAAATAAGCAAAAATTCATTGTTCTCTCACGCTTAATTGGGCTTCCAGAGTGAGTAGAGTGTACAAAATAAGATTAAATTGCTCAGCAGCGAGTTTATTAACATACTTCCTTCCCAGATCCAACTGAGAACGGAGAAATCTCTCTCAAGGTCAACCTTAGCAGAACAGCATCGCTTCCTTAGGAAACACTTTTTGCAGGAGATGTACTTCCTTTAATGGGATAGTACCTTCCAATTGCCCGGCTTCTTCAGAACACAGCAGCCTTTACTGTTAAGGGGTTTAAAGAGGACATTTTTAGTCATTCTGAAGAATAGGTCATCTCAGCTCACCTCCTTCCCTGGGCTTCGGCTCTTCCCTCTGATCAGCCTACCGGGATGTGCACATCCTGCAGCACGTCTCCTCCGGGACTTGCACGGCAGCAAACTCTCCCGTTATCACCTGTAACTGCGGCTACAGCAGGCTGGCACGCACCCCTTCGCCAGCCTGGGCGAGGAGGTGGAGCCCGCTCTGTCTCTGCCGCTTTCTTGAGGGGCACATCTGAAGAGCCTTCTGGGCCCAAACCTGAAGCGATTCATCTGCGGTCACCCGCTGCCAGCTCCTCCCAGTAAACGCACCCAGGACCAGTCCCAGTCCCTGTCCCAGCACGAGCCCAAGCCAGACTCCAAAGGTATTTTGACATTGGTATTTTTGTCTTCTGGTTACCAAGGCTGGAGAAGTGGAAGACGTTTAACACGTGACACAGCTTGACAGAGTGAACAGCACGTTCTCTAAAGGCACCATCGGGATCATCGGTGAGACTTTAGCAGCTGTCATGACACAGAGGTATCGCTGCCTTTTCCGCGGGCGGGAGGGTGATAACAGCACTTGGAGAACTGGCCTTGGCTGTCGGACTTGGACCCTGCCGGCACCGGGGAAGGGGCTGACACCGGCAGATCCCACACTCTGGAGCTGTCTTGTATTGTAATGCGGTGGGATACGCGTGGCTGTAGTGATGTCTCGTCATGGCACTGGTTTTAAATCCAACATATCAAGCAGAGACTGAGATCAGCTCCTCTTACAGGACAGACGGGTTCCCTTAACGTCCTGGCCAGATGTAGTTGAAGTCTTTTCAATTCAATCTCTTCGCTGGGGTGCTGCTGGGTTCCACCCTGGGCAAAGCCTCCTCTCTTACCAGGGCTTTCTCAAGTCAATGATATAATTCCCACTCAATGGGAAGAAGAATGGGTCCACAAGTGGTAGGTCTTTCGGGGCCATGTGGAGTGCAATGCGCTACTTAAAGCTTAATGACCCCATAATGGCTTTGAATATTTCCTGGCTTCAGTCTCAGTTTTTATAGGTACATCCGAAAATAAATAGTGCTCTTGGAACGCGCTAACAGTGACATCTGAGTATTTCCAGGAACCCACACTATAAAAATGTCTGCCCACCAATGAAAGGAACAGAGATCAACATTTCAGATAACAAACAAATGCCTTTGATTTTCTCTCCGTGCCAAGGAACACTGATATTGTCTCTGTCTCCTGGGCATTCTTCAACGTGCCTCATTAGGACGTTATGAAATGTTGCTCTATTTGTTCTGTTGTAAAATAGCGAAACAAGCCTCGGGGCCAGACTGACGTCCACGGGGCGGGATGCGCACGGGCTGAGGAGCTGCCCTCTGCCCGGGGATGCTCGTGCCCGGCGCGGCTGGAGCCGGGAGGGCCGGGGGGAGAGCAGGGAGAAGAAGAGATGCTCCCCTGGCAACTTCGCGCTGTTTTCTTCCCAACGGCTCGGCTCCGGGAGGCCCTAACCCAGGGCTGCTGCCCTAATGCAGAAGCTTGGCCAGACCAGTCCTGCTGCGTTAACACGCATCTGCGGGATTTCAGAAGTTTCGGTCTTTAAGACAGAGGTGGAGGCAAAGGCAGATATAGAGAGCACTTTTACAATCTGTTGGTTTTCCCACACGGAGTTTTTAAGCTAAACGGGTAGATGAGAACAGCCCCCTGAAAATATCTCAGGGGCTCTGCAGCCTTACTCTGCTTTTTCACACTGAATACCAGGGAAATGCGTTTGGTTCTTTTTTTAATGAACACTTGCAAAGAGCATACCAGAGGTCCAAGGTTAAAACAGGCACAGTAAAACTTTCGATGGCTAATTTTGGCAGTGCATTCAGCAAATCTTCGGTATTCACACCTACCAAGTAGTCTCTTAATGAGTCAAAGTGGTTATCTGATCTGCACAGAGAAGGTGAGCAGCTGTATGCACATACTCGCTTCTAATAAGATATAGAATCAGCCCACACCTCTTCTGCAGTCGCAAATGGCACCGTGCTAATGGGCAACGTCTAATCCTGCCCTTTCCTCATCCAGTCATGTTTGCTTAACCACTTTAGCCCAGTTACTCCCCAAGATCTCCCCCTCTATAATGAATAATCTTCAAGTTCAAGTGGCGAAGGCCCGCTTCCATTTTTAGAGATTTGAATGTCAGCCACAAACGTAGATGGAGATTGCTCTGGAGATCTACCAAATATGGACTCTTGAAAATTCAGTCCTTTTGGGAAGGTCAGAAGTGACTAGGATTGCAAAATCTTTTCCAGCCTGGCAAGCTCGCTCTGAGTTGCCATGCTTTGGACTGAGTGACCCCTGACTTCGGATAGAGCTTTAACGGTGTCTTTTAGTCCGAGGTTTTCAGATGTCAGGATGGGATGTTGCCATGGGAGCTCACATCAGCCTCATGTACGAACCAAAGCGGCACATAATCGCTGGCTGCAAACCCTTGGAGAGTTTGCCCTGCATGATATAGTTAATACCAAAGTTTAAAATACTGTGATGGAGAGAATTAGAGTGGCGTGAAATAGGATTGTAGTTACAACATCTAACTAGAAAGCACTGTGAATTATACACTTTTTATAACATATAAGCCAGTTATAAATGGGACAGACCAACAAAAAGTTGCTTCTTGAAATCTGGTGATGCAAAAGAGTATGACAGGATCGGCTCTTTCACCAGAAACCAGAGCACTTTAAGGTCTTCCTGCCTCAACCCCGGACGGCTGTTTCCCAGGATAGCAAAGATTAGTTTCTCTAGTTCCACAAGCAAGAAGAATTAAGTCTTTCAGGTTCTGTTTTCTTCTGGGCATAGACACTAGTCTATGGATATAGGAACGACTTTGCTGAGACAGGCATCGCAGGGCCTGGCCTGACGTGTGAAGAAGGCAGGATGGCTCCTTTGGAGATGACGGCAATGTGTAGACGTGTAGAACAGTTCCCCTCCGGCACCGCTGCCCGTTCGCTGGAGCAGTCCTGCTCCCGAATGAATGCCTGAGAGTCACCGTGCTCCCGTCTCCGTGCCCTGGGGGAATTTCTGTGGGACACACCAGCTTGGTTTGACATTTCATAAACTGCTTGGGTTTATTTTGCCAGGGTTTCATTCCTGATGTCTCACCTGAGGCGGGGGAAAAGGAAGCCTCACTCCAGATAATTACTCTTGGGCAGCGTATAGAGAAAGAAAGGCTCCCGGCTTCTGCCCATGCTTTCGAAGGGTGTTGACCAGGAGGTGTGTGCTCCGGCTGTGTTGGTAGCGAGCAGGATGGCATCGCTGCCTCTCCGCAGAGGGGCACTGCGGTATTTCGAAGCCCGGGGATGAAGGCTTGGTGGTGAGGATTGGTCCACGTGAGCCATCTGCCCGCTTGGGTTGCTCTCCGCCACGTTGTGTGTCCTATCTGCAGAGGCAGAGCCTGCTCTTGGAAACACGCCATTGCCAGCGATAACGGATGGGACAGCTTTAGCTCTGTTTATTTCAGCCTGTCCTAGTCAAAAGCTCAACTTGTGGATGAAAGGAATAGCTATTCGCAGAGCTAGGAGAGTACATGCAGATCTGACCTTTAGAACAACCTTTTACAGTTACGGAGATGCTACTTTTATCGCTTAACTACTTGGTATCCTATTTAGCATTCAACTAGAACCTACTGCCCCTTTCTCTCCTGTAAGAGCTGGAAACCACGGTCTGAGAAGCTTTGCTGGTGGTCCTGCACATGAAATCGGATCTCCTTTCCTTCTGCACACCAAGCGCTATATTTCTGACTGCTTCTAGAACACGGCCATCCAGATTTAGGTGCTAGGCACTGCTTCAGGAGGATTTCTAGCTGTAATTTTGTGTGTGTGCTGCGAGGTGCCGGCAGTTCAGGTCACTGTTTCACAGACCGTCCCCACGTCTGGTTCAAACCCAGCTATGCCTTATGGTGATCCACACGAGAGGCCACGGGCTGGGTCTCTGTGGCTTTGGAAGAATTTCATCTCTCGGAGCTAAAACACCTTTACCGCAAGCACTGATGGGCACTGTTCATTAGCAGCCTCCCCTTCCAGGCCAACTGAGAGGAAACAGAAATTAAGTCGGTGTCTCCCCCATATTTCCCCCAGCTCCCGCCCCGGAGGAGAGGAACTATCTGGTCCAGCAAGGAAGAAATAAGAGCAAAGTCAGCATCACCCCAGCCCACCTGAGAAGACCCCACTCTTCAGCCTGTGGATGATCACCCCTCTGCTAGAACAGTCAAGAGAAGAACCCAGTTCAGTGCTGGTGAGTGGGACAGGGACAAACAGTTCCCTGGAAACAACCGTCCTGGCACTATTAAGCCTTCTCGGTGTTAAGTGTAGCAATCTGATCAGTAACTCCTGGGCTGAACCAGGAACTGCATCATCAGTATGAAGGGAAATCTGATTTTTCTGGCTCAAAGAACTTGCTGGACTAATTCTTCCTGATCCCACGCAACACCCTACTGCTTCTTACGGAAAAGGGCTTACAACCGCACGGTGTGCTGGTGCTGCCCGATGCGTATAATAGGGTTTGCGCAGGCTGCTGGGGAGAACATCTGTTTACATCTGGAATTTAACTCGCAGAAAGCTGGCACTTTGCAGTGGACTTGGCTCCTGAGCTCAGTTCTCTTCCTAAAGGGTCACTGAAGACTCACTAGGACTGGAACTAATTCCTGGCATTCTCCTGGAGGATTTCAAGGCGAGCCAGATAATGACAGTGTGGAGTGATGGGCTTCCCCTCCCCACCAGCCCTTGCTCTTTATTTGCTGCCCGCACTTCCTTTGCGGAGTTGATGGCAAAGGAGAAAGGGACACGGCACAATAGCCTGTCCACTCCCTCCGTCCATCCTTTGTGCTCTTGGATCAGCCTAGAGAAATGAAGCTGAAAATGCATGCTGACAAGCAGCGTGACCCCAGAACTGGGGTCTCGCCTGCCCAGGATTTTAGGGGACGGATGATTCGTGGTGGAAAGGCAGCTCTGAGCTGCTGCCTGTGTGCATTACTATTAGCAGCCCTGTCCTCATCATCTTTCTCCTTTTTCCAAATAAACGTTATCAGCTGATCATGCTTTCTGGTTTGAAACATGCTTGCTCCTTGGCCTTCCCATGCAGCGCTGCCCAGGGAAGGACCACCGGTGATGTCTGAGTGCAGTGCCCAGGGAAGGACCAGAGGAGCCGTCTGGGGGCAGTGCCCAGGGAAGGACCACCGGTGATGTCTGAGTGCAGTGCTCAGGGAAGGACCACCACAGATGTCTGGGGGCAGTGCCCAGGGAAGGACTACCGGAGCCGTCTGGGGGCAGTGCCGTGCCTGGTTTGCGGTTGCAGGCTGCCGGGGACAAGTGCGGAACTGCCTGAGCAGGGCCAGGCTTTGCAGCCTACAGCTCCTTCAGGAATGGGAAGAGGGGAGCCAGAAAAGGGGTGTCAGCCCAAGAGGTGGCTTTTTAGCTAATGCAGTATGGCAAAATGTCTGTGCGTACAGCCCGTGACTGTGAAATAAGCAGAGGTGTAGTTTGGGTCCAGCTCCTCTTGGTTTCTGAAACCTCATGGCCCGAGAGCCTTGATGCCAAAATTGCTCAGCGTCCTCATGCTGGGGGATAGGCTTCCTCCTCCTGGTATGCAATTCAGGGCTTTAGGGCTGGGATTGTTTCATGCATGTGCATTTTTTGCTTGGATCACCAATAAGAAATAGTATACAGAATCACAGAATCGTCTAGGTTGGAAGGGACCTTTAAGATCATCGACTCCACCCCTCAACCTAACACTGCCAAGTCCACCACTAAACCATGTCTGTAAGTGCCACATCTACACATCCTTTAAATGCCTCCAGGGATGGTGCCCTGGGCAGCCTCTTCCAATGTTTGACAACCCTTTCGGTGAAGAAATTTTCCCTAATATCCAGTCTAAACCTCCCCTGGTGCAACTTGAGGCCGTCTCCTCTTGTCCTATTGCCTGTTCCTTGGGAGCAGAGCCCGACCCCCCCTCGCTACCCCCTCCCTATGCTCATCTCTTAGTCCGCAACACCACAAAGAGCAGCTGAGCCAACGGCTCAGCCCTGCAGAGCCTCGTGTGCTGCCGCAAATCCTCCTATAGCCTTCCCTGAGGTTTTGTTCTTGGAGAGAAAGTGGAGGAAATAAGGATTTTTGCCTACTCATTCGTCACAAGACCGGCCTGAACTTGGCTCATGATCCACCGTAATGCTGAATATGTTTTTTTCAGCCTCGGTACGTCTTTTGCCTCTGGAGTAAATTCAATAAAGAAGCCTGCAATAGCGGCAGGCGCGCACCAACCGCAGACAGCTGAATTAACCCCGTGCCGTTCGCCGGGCGAAGGGTCCCCACCAGTGGAAGGGAGCATGGGAAGACACGTGCGTGCCACAGCAGCTAAGAGAAGCAGAACTTGAACTCGCTGGCAAAAATGCCGCGCGCCTTGGGAGGGGTTGCCCGCAATGCGCATGGAGGGAGGCTGTAGTAAAACAAAAGCCTGTTTAAAACTAAGGGACTCGAACAAGGACAGCACAAATATCACCGGTTAGAAACCTTCGCATGCCTCATAAATACAGCGGTGGAACTTGGCAAAAGAAAAGCTTTCCTAAGCTTATAATACCAATAACGGTAATTAAGGAGAATAAAAGCTGGAAGAAAAATAGCTTCGAGACCTTTGGCTAAGGTGCTGGTGAGGTGGTGAGGAAAATCTAGCCTAAAATTCCCCTGCCTTTGGCATCCACAGAAATGTCACGCTGCGCCTCCATAGGCTACGTTGCCAAAATGTGCCCCACATAAGGAAAAAAAATGTACACAAACGCGAGGACATGTAGAAGGGAGGAATGGAGATGAGACCTGGTTCTCACTTGGAAGAAACTAACTCATAACTTTACAGAACTCACTCAGACTCGCCGGATGGTGACTACTGGGATCTCTTTCTTCTCGGAAGAATTTTGTTGCCTGGAATATCGTCCACCGGCACTAAAAGCTTTCATAATTTTAAATAAAAACTCAGTAACATTGGCAAGCCAATCTTTCTCCTGGCCTCAGAAAATGCTCTCTATGTCTCTGCCGCTGCCTCCTGTTGCTCGGCTGTGATCGCGGGGCCGGGCAGGCGTGGGCAGGAGCTGGGTTGTGTCCCACAGCTGTGTCCCGCTGTGCCCTCCCCGAGGAAGGCTTGGCAAGGAGGGTTCCTCCTCTGGAGCACAGCAGCTCCCGGCAGGTAGGAGGGAACAAGATGGGACCCTTTTTGCTTCCCAAACCTGTGAAGAGCTATTTTGGAGCTGTAAGTCTGTTTGCATCTTCTCTGGTTAATGGATGCTCGTTTCCTCTGGGCAATACATTCCCCTCCCATCCCTGCTTGTAAAACCTCCTCAAATCAGAAGCAGTTTCTCTGGAGGGTAGTTTTGCTCCCATTTTGCTGTGAGACGAACTAAAAAGTTGTTGTATTCAACGCATGACCCGACAGCCTAGATACCAGACTTGAGCATCCGTAATATATAGCCGGCAGGTAAGATCAGTTAAGTAAACCCCCTTCCCACAAACGTCTGCTCAGGGGTAGTTTCAAAACACAGAAAGTTGGGATCACAAGCGGACGTCACCATTATAGCTAATTGAGCATGTTACTGTGGGACTGCTCCTATGAGTCGCTTGATTCTCTGTGATCTCAGCGTAAATCAAGAGTAATTCCCCTCTAATCAATGGAGTTAATCTAGTCTTAAACCAATCTATAGGAAAATGAAGAGTTAATTACAAAGAGCCGACCTAGGGGAATTATTTCTTATCAAGGGAGAAGCATCTAGCAACAGTCAGGCCATCAACATAGATATAACATGCTGCAAAGCAGAAACTCCTACGGCTCTGGAAAACGAAGAGCACAGCAGAAAGGAGGAAATTTGCTCAAAGCTCGTGGGTGAGATTTTCTTTGGCTCCTGAGCGGGTTTTGACACTCGGGAGGGATGCGCTGCGCTGCCTGGAGCCATTCCGGGGAGACGTGCTGCGGATGTGGGTCTCCAAGAGGGAAGGATGAGGCGTCCTGGGGCCCCCAGCAACCATCCATCACAACCCCTAAACCAGACACGGGCTGATTTGCATGTCCTGCACTTTTTTCCTGCACATTTTCTCCCTCTGTCTTTGGCCACAAGGCAAAATGTCGCCACAGCGCAAAACGACACCGTTTTACAGCAGCTCTTGAGGCTTTGTTGTTTCTAACCTACATCTGGGGCTTGGTTCTTTCCTTCCTTGGAACAAAACACTGGGAACCCCTGCCCGGCCTCCCGCCGCAGCAGTCCTGACCTGGGTGAAATGGCATCTTTGGGATCTGGCTGCCCTGGGTGAGACTGGTCCCCACTGCACGGCTGGACAGCCTCGCACCCCGCTTGGGAGGTGAGACCCATGTCAAAGCAGGAATTGTAGCTGTTAAGCGAACTCCCATGCATATCTTTAATCATAGAATCATAGAATGGTTTAGGTTGGAAGAGACCTTGAAGATCATCTAGTTCCACCCCCCTGCCCTGGGCAGGGACACCTCCCACCAGCCCAGGTTGCTCCAAGCCCCGTCCAACCTGGCCTTGAACACCTCCAGGGATGGGGCAACCACAGCTTCTCGGGGCAACCTGCCCCAGGGGCTCACCACCACAGGAGAGAATTTCTTCCTCATCTCGTCTCAATCTCCCCTCTTTCAGTTTAAAGCCATTCCTCCTCATCCGATGACTCCATGATCTTGTAAAAAGTCCCCCCCCAGCTCTCCTGGAGCCCCTTCAGGGACTGGAAGGGGCTCTGAGGTCTCCCTGGAGCCTTCTCTTCTCCAGGCTGAACCCCCCCA
>NW_009646734.1:170628-171004 GCF_000708025.1 Charadrius vociferus
GGGACCCCCCGAGCTGGAGGCAGCACTGCAGGGGGGTCTCCCCAGAGTGGAGTAGAGGGGCAGAATCCCCTCCCTCACCCTGCTGGCCACACTTCTTCTGATGCAGCCCAGGATACGGTTGGCCTTCTGGGCTGCGATCGCACATTGGTAATCAGTTGTTACCAATGTACACAATAGTGATTAACAGCCTCAGTAAAACCCATATTCTGGTAACGAACTCCTCACGTGTGGCAGATCCTCTGCCGGCCCCACGACTGATGCAGTACAAGGGACGCATTCGAGGTACTGCCATCCTGATCAGGGGAAGGCGGCCATCCCCGCAGTGGCCGTGAGAGCCCCCTCCCCAGCCGACCGACCCGGGCTACGAGGAGAAGCC
>NW_009646734.1:171115-172659 GCF_000708025.1 Charadrius vociferus
CCCTGCCTCGCCAGCTCAGCCAAATTCCCCTTTTGGAAGGAGGGGACTTCACAGCCACAGGCCATGAAATGGCTCCTCCACTCCAGTCTGTTCCCCTGTCTGGGCTAATTTCAGCGTGCGAAGGGTCTGGGCTGGCAGCGAGGACTCCGCACAGAGCTGAGGACGAGACCTGCTCTGCGCAGAGCCCGAGGCGGCCGAGCGCCAGCTTCAGCCGTGCCCTTGGACCCGGTGCTCTCGCAAGGGCACCTGATGTCATGTCCCTCAGAGGGCTGAATTGCTTTGGGGTCTGTGGCCAGAGCAAACCACTGCAGGAGAATATTGTCTCTGATTTTTATTAGCACCTGGTGTAAGCAAGGGACCATGTTCCCCATCCCTCCTCTCCCACGTGCCCGGGCACGGCAAGGCAGCTGCCCCTCCGGCTCTCCTTCCTCCCTCCCAAGCTGTCCCAAGCCCACCTGCCTGTGCTCTTGCTGTTTTGGAGCAAAGACTGCGTTATCCCTCACCACGATCCCTGAATAAACATCAAACGACACGGCCAAGGTGAGGGGGTCCCTTCCCAAGAAATTTGTTTTATGCCCCGAGAAGCTGTGGCTGCCCCATCCCTGGAGGTGTTCAAGGCCAGGTTGGACGGGGCTTGGAGCAACCTGGGCTGGGGGGAGGTGTCCCTGCCCAGGGCAGGGGAATTGGAACTGGATGATCTTCAAGGTCCCTCCCAACCCAAACCATTCTATGATTCTATGCCTTTTTGTGAGTTCCACACTGGAAATCTGTTTAAGGCCAGGGATGCCCCATATCAATGTTTTCATTTTACATCTGGAGACATTCAAATAATAGGAACATCATAGAAGGCATTGGGAAAACAAATATTTTAAATGGCACTCCTAAAACCAGTGAGTAAGCAGCGTGACTCAGCAGCGCTTCCCAACACTTCCCAGAAGAGATGGAAATAAATCCACTTAATAACTGACATGTATTCGAAATGTGCTGAGTAGTTTGTAGTTCTCTGCGATTGCTGCTGGGAGAGCTGACTCGCGATCGCACCTGAAGACAGCACCCCGCCTGCCTCAGGCTGCGGCCAGATGCAGCCTGAACTTCACTCTCAAACACGGCGGTGACTTTCCGGAAGGATTTTAGCGAGTGCCCGATCATCCATAGAGTCAGAAACACGTATAAGCATCTTTGAAGCCTCTACCGTGGTGTGCATTTAACCTTAGTGCCTCAGTTGCACGGTACGTCGAATAACGATGTATTTTTTTGTTCTGGCTTACGGGTCTTTCAATCCCTTCATGGACAGAAAGGCTCTAGAGGAGGACAAACAGTACCTGACTGTGTTCACCGACACCAGACGCTACCCAGGGCAAGGCCACTGCTGCCTGCTCTGCGGGGACGGGCCGAAATCCGCCTTGGCCAGGCTGTGGTGGCGCAGGGAAGGAGCGGGTGGTGGTGCGGAGCCAGCCCTCGCCTGACCTGCATCCCACCACGGACCCGGGAGCCGCCGGGAAGCCCCTCTGCGGGCAGCGGGGAGATTTCCACCTTCCCAGCGC
>NW_009646734.1:172693-173761 GCF_000708025.1 Charadrius vociferus
CGTCTTTCGTGCTGTCCCACTCCGGCGCTTCCCATGGAAGCCGTCTTCCACCGGTATCTTTTGGGAACGCAAAGCAGCATCCCCACCTCTCATTAATTCGCCGCTAATGTCACAGTCCCGCGGCTGCTTCGTCCTCCCCTGCGTGCCAAGTGCTCCCCTGTCACACCACCCCCCTGGCAGCCCGAACTGCGGCTGCATTTGAATAACAAATCTCACAGGGGAAGGCAGGCAGCCCTTCTTCCAAGGGAACGGGGTTTTGGTTGGGTTTTTGATTTTTTTTTTCTCCTTCTCAAACTAAAAATACTCCCTGCAGCATCCAAAGAAACGGTATCAAACACATAAAGCTTGTGGAGGAAAAATCCATCCCTCTCTCAGCGAAATAAGAGGGAGCCTGCAAGCAAGGACTAACCTCCCTCCAGCGCAGGGTCTGTGTCTTCACAGGTGAAGATGGATGTTGGACAGTTTTGGGGGAGGTGCAGATCCTTTTCAAGGATCCTTTGGAGGACTAATGCTGTTCATTACTCAGAAATAAAGCCTGAAATGGCAGCTGAGAGCAGAGACACCGGGAAAAAAGAGAAAAAAGCAGCTCTAAAGAGAGATTTGCACCTGAAGAGGTTGTGCTTTCCACCAGCCAGGGAGCAAACACCACCAGGAGAATTCATCTGACAAGCTCTTCTGGCGGCTGGCGGAAAAGGAAGGCAATACTCATCATTTAAAAATCACCTTTTTGGGTAGTTCCTATCTGATCCTCCCATACGCAAACATCCTCAGGCCTCTCTTTTCCCTCCACGCTTCTAATGCCCGAAGCGCTGGGCGGCCTTTCAAGAGCAGGTTGTCCTCATCTCTCCTGACGCCATAGAGAGCACTACAAGCCCAAGCCCACGTCCAGCTGGAATTCCCTTCCCTGGCACCAGCGACCAGTGCCTTGTCCTCTCACCGTGTCACTCTGGGGAGACTCAGACACCGTCTTCTTTAAAGCATCTTTAGGTGGTGAAAGATGGAACTTGGAGTTGGAGCGAGATGGCTGTGGTCTCTCTCTTATCAATGGTCCCCTGAGATACCTCTTTC
>NW_009646734.1:173774-194257 GCF_000708025.1 Charadrius vociferus
CCTCCGTTTTGGGTTTTGTTTTTTTTTTTTCCAAAAGAAAAATAAGAGGCTGATTTTAATTGACGGCATCTGTTCTGGTCCGTGGTTTTATAGGACGGTTAGCTATAAAGCTAACCTCAGAAGTGGGCAGGCGGCGTGGATGGCAAGTGTCACCAATCTTGCGTGCCTGGCTGATGCCAAGTGCTCACCAGAGAAACAGATCTGAGTGGCATTTTGAGGTGCGATTCTCATCTGGCTCACTTAGATACGATGCTGAAGTGCATCAAAATATTTTTTTCCCCAAGAAATGTGTTTCTTAGGAACAGGTTCCTGACTGCGCAGAGGGACTGGAAGACCGGGTGACCTTCTATCCCACCCCGTCCCCTGAGTGCTGCCCATTCACCACCAGCCCCCGGCATCCGGGAGAACCCAAAAAGCAGACCCAGTGTTTACTTTTGAGTGAGGATGAAAGCGTTGCCATGCCAACACCGCAGCTATCATCCTGAAGCAGGACCAACGTGAAAAACATCACACTGGCACATCAACCGCTCGGTAAGGTGGCACCTTCCAGAGAACAGCCTTCCACACGACACGCGTTTCCAACTTGCTACGCGACTGCCGCCCACTCTCCCTGCCTCCTTTCGGCTCCATTTCACACGGCCATTCTTCACTCTTTAGGAATTTTAACTAAAAACGGGTACGTTGGGCCACCCTGGGGAAGCTTCGAGTTTTAGAGCTGTCAGTGGTTGATAGTCTTCTGCTGGCAGACAGGTTAGCTGGTATTGCCTCTGGGTGCAGCCATGTCCGTGCAATTCAGTCCCTTGCCGAGAGCACCTAGCCGTTTCCACTATTACATTTTCCAGGCTATTTCTATTTGAGTCTCTGTTCCTCCCCTTCTCCTCAGGGCCGGTATCATCTCTCTCCTTCACAAAACTCAGGATTTCTTCCTGCCCACAAGCACTGTTACACGTTTGCAGAAGATTGGGCTTCTGACTGTTGTTCATCACCGCTACTGCTGCCCTATAAATAGCCGTAATCCGGTCGGTGCCAGAGCTAAGATCACATTTTAGCCCTAAATGAATCACCAGTTTTCTATTGTAATTACTCAGGTTGGAAAGGAGGACAGACTGACGAACTTAGCCTAAGTAAAACTCCACATGAAGACTTGGCAACCTCCAACCCTACAACCTGATTATTTAATTGGATGGGCCTCTTCTAGGCCCAATTCTCTCTGCAAGAGCAAGGCATCATGGGTTTATAGCCGTGACACAAGCTTATTTTGTCTCCCTTCTAAATGCTGTCTTCATTAGTAGTGTGACTACAGCGAACCAGACACCCGTTCTGGGGAGATCTTCTTTGCCGGGTGAAGATCATGGTATGTCATTGACTCGACGACCATGACTTCAGCCCTGCGGGAGCCCAGAGCCAAGCTGTGCCGCCACTGCTGCACAGCCGGGTCTCCCGGGACCGGCTGCGGGTCTCAGCCAACTTGGCTGGGATCCCATCGAGTTTGACTCTCCCGAACAGGTAGAGCAAAGTCATGGGAGCAGTCTGGTTCAGGCTCTTCTAGTTGGTGCGAAGGACTGTCATAAACTGCCTTCACGCTCTGCTGTTACTTTACTGTGACCATTTATTAGGGAAAGGTTTCGTATTTTCAGGGGCTCAAGGGATTGGGAAATGGGTCCCGCACCACGCAGAGGGAGCTTACTCTGGGATTTCCCTTGTTCTTTGCCATCTCCCTCTTTCTCCTCCAGCTTCATTTTGCAGCAATGATTCCCAATGCATTGGCCATCGCCACCGGCAACAACAAGCCTTTCTTGAATGAGCCAACCATCTCCCCGGCAACAAGGCAGGCTGTGAAAATAACAAGTGCTTTCCTTTCTGTTTTATGTTTCCCACCACTCGAGAAATGCCCTGCCTTGTATTAGTCTCCACTGCTCAAAGCCAGGAATGACGGTCACTGAAACGCGCCTCGTGGAGGGACGAAGAGGGAGGTGAGCGAGAACGGTGGCTTTGGTCTTACTGGAAAAGAGTAACAGATCTTTACACCTTAGCGAAGGGCAGGCTGAAATATTTGTCTGGCACTGTTAGAATGATGAACCCAGCAGACCCAGTACAGAAGGAACGGTTATACGCACGCTGTGGCTACTGCGTGCAGCAAGCAAGGAGGCTTCAGCTGCAGCTGGACATCCAGACAACTGCTGACACCAGGCAAAAACGGGGTGGCTAATGCCCCCCTTATTCCATTTTCCCTTTCCTCCCACTCCATCCTGCTCCTCCACAAAGCAGCCCTAAGTTATGCTTCACAGTGGTGAGGTTCCCATCGCTTCCAACAGCAGACCAGCACAGGTTGTCCCCACCGCAGTGGCAGAAACCCAGGAATCCTGCCTCCATCCCCACACCACCCCATTAGCCACCAGTCAGCAAAGGGAGGCTGCCTACCAGCACGGCGATGCCTGATTAACCCCACCTGCCCTCCCCAAACTTATCAGCAGCTTTTTTTGCATCTCTCAGAGAGCTGAGGTTAGGGAGCCAGCTGGTCCAACCAGACACCTGCCTGAAATGAAGTTAAATCCACAAATATCTTGAGCTGAGAAGCAGAAAAAGCCCGTTACACGGGAGCAGGTCTTACAAAAAGAGAGCTCCTCCCACACACTGCTCCCTTCAGCGCCTGGAAGGCAGCAGGTGACAGCGGCTGTGTCCCCCGGTCCCGCCACCGCCTTCGGTCTTGCCACCGCCTTGGGCGCGTGCAGAGGGGACGGGGACGGTGGCACCGGGTTTGGGCACGCACCCCGCTGTTCAGAAGCAGGTCAGACGCAGCTCCAGCGCACGTGGCCCCCTGTGCCAGCCGCCTTGGCTGGGCCGCTCAATTCCATTACACGCATTTATTTTTTTTTTAATATTCCAAACCAGTATTTTAAAACTGCCCCAGGTATGTTTTTGTTTAGCTCCCAGTTCAGGAGTTACACACTGCGTTCAGCACAAGGTCACCACCAACACATTTTGCTACAAAGCCTGAAAGAAAACAAATTCCCTACCAAAATTTTTTAACCCTTCAGCCGCTTTTTAGTTTTCCCTTTCACAGTTGAAGCAGGCATTTCCAGACTCCCACCGGAAAAAAAATTCAATTTGAAGGTCACCTCCTGCCACCTCCGGACCCCAAGCACCGGACCTGTGACCGTGCCACCTCGAATACTCGCACCTGAGCCACACGACTGATAATGGGATTCTCTGCTGAGTAATTTCTGGCAAGTTCCAGCCTGTTTCTGTCTGGTTTACGCTAATACGAACACGGTCTACAGCTGGTTTTGTACCTGCCTGCACGGGGTGGCACGCTTGCCTGGGCAGGCTCACTGCAGCCCGGGACCCCTCCAAGCTGTGGGTACCCCCGGAGCCCTGCCTGGCTTCAGCTCCGGCGTTTCGCCCCAGTTGCTGCATTTCCAAGCAGCTTCTGAGGTCAGCATTGACCCGCTGAGGAAGAGACTTTGCCCTTCTTCTGGCTGGCATACCTGAAGCCGGACTTTGGAACTGGCTCTTCAACTGGCGAGACGAACATCCATCACACCCCTGCCCTTCCCGCTTGAGCAGATCAAACCACTTGTACTGACTTCAGATTCCTGGCATTAAATCCCCGTTCCCCGTTTTCCCCGCCTGGCCACACTGAAAGGGAACCAGTGAGGAGCTCGCTTTATTAATACGTTTGCACTTTAGAGAACCGTTTAATCCAGAGTTACGGCCTGACTCTTTCCTGCCTGTTAATCTGATTATAAAGGTAAGGACCGAGTAGTGCCCTCCGGGGCCAGCTGGAGGGACGCGAGTAGCCAGGCGAGACCCCAAGGCTCTGCCCCTCTTCCTTCCTGCATCCCCGTGCTCTCGGCTCGTCGGGGCTACAGACCCAGGACGGTGTTGGCCCTGGAGGTGAGGAACACGCACGGATGCTGCTCCTCCCGCCTCCTCGCCGATGGCTCCTTTTTCACCCGCCCTCTTGCAACACGTAAAGGACTTGGGACTTTGCGTTTGCACAGCTCTTCTGGAGTTTCTGACTGACCTCGCGGGCTGCGCGCGGTGATAACGTGCCATGAGCGGAAAGGACGTGCTCCTGCCTCCCTGCGCTGAAGGTTACCGAAGAAGGACCGAGGTGCTGCCCACAGGCCATGAACCCTCCATGACACAGGCAAAGCAGCAAGAAAACCCGCTCCCCTGAACACCGAGCGCGTATATAAGTGAAATCCTACACGCAGACTGTTTTGTTCTTAACCTGGGGACAGGTCCTTATCAGCAGAGAGGGTCAGCGAGACCTGGAGCGTCTGCTTTTTGTGATTTATTTTGTCTTTTTAGCTCATATTTCCTCCATTGATCTCACTTGGGTCGACAAAAGCTAAGGGATTTAGTCTGGATTCTTCCCCCAGTCTTTCACGTCTAGTAGACTAAATACTGGCGGTATAATTACGGGCAGGAGAAAAATGAGAACAGTGAGAGAGGATTTGATTATTTTACCCCAATAACAAAAGCCCAAATCCCATTTATTAAGTAGGGGAGCAGGCTTTTTTGCTCTGAACGCTGTCAGGGTGCCTTTTGGAAGGGGCAGACGCATCTCCCACGAAGTCGGGGCGGAGGAAGCTGTAACAGCCAAGCAATCCCTGGGGAAAAACCTTCCTGGGTCCCCTCCTTCCCTGCTGCTGAAAAAAAAACCTCCCCTGCTGCTGACCCAGGCTGGGAGCAGCCGCGGCCCCGACTCCCCTTCCCGAGCTCTCTTCTCTCGGGGGGCTTAGGTGACGAGTAGGGGAAAATCCCCCACTAAAAGATTTCCATTGGAAACCCTTGGCTGAGGAATGACTTTTAAAATAGAAGAGCTTTGCTCGGAAAGGGATGAACCGCGTAGCATAATACTCAACAAATCGCCCGTTTAATGGCCTCTCTTTATAGCAGCTGTGCATTAATAACCAAAGTGGGATAGCAGAAGCCACGCGCTTCTTTGTAAGATTAAAATAAATACTATTTCATCCTAATACCAGCAACTTTTGGGGGAGGCTGACTAAAAGGAAGGAGCAAGTGGAAGACCGTGGCTTGAGAGACTTTGTTTCTCTCCCCTTCGCCTACTGCTGGATGAAGGAGCATCTCTGCCATCTGCGAAGGGAGAAGATACTCCGAATCCGCCCTCCCAGGCTGTTGTTTGGTTTATCGTGGCTTGTTGCAGGTTTGCCTGTACACAGTCAGCACGACACCACCTTAAGACAGGAGCAATTCCTCCAGGACTAAATATCTTAAGGGAAAGCAGGTTGGGGAGAACTGAATTTCACTTGCTTTTTACTTTGCAAGGCATAACGCAGGATCCCTACTGCCATAAAGCATCAATTGGAACAAGAGTGGTTCACACCAGCCGTAAGGAGAAACCTTTTCATCGTGAGGGCAGTACAGCGGTGGGCCAGGTTGCCCGAAATCCTCCATCCTTGGAGCAGGTTGCTCAGGGCTTTATCCAGTTGGGTCTGAAATCCTCCATCCTTGGAGGATTTCAGACCCAACTGGATAAAGCCCTGAGCAGCCTGCTTTGACCTCAGAGCTGACCTTGCTTGAGCAGGAGGTTGGGCTAGACACCTCCCGCACTCCTCTCCAGCCAGAGTTATCGTACGATCCTAGGAACAGTTGGCATCTTTTCCACAGGCGTAGGAACGGACGCGACATTTTGTGCAGCCCAGTACTCCGGCTCTCGTTCCTGGCGGTCCTGATAACAGCTCTCCCCCTCCACAGCCCGTACTTTGCCAGGCCTGGCACTAAAGCGGTGCCGAGTTTCCCCTCGGCAAATTAAAAATAAAAAAAAAAAGAAATTTTACATTTCAAAACTGTCTGCCACAGACTATTTATCCGACACAGGGAATGATTTGTTTCTGTTTTCCTGGGCATAGGTTTTGAGCTGAGACAAGATACGTTGCCTTGCTGAGAGCTGAGTCACCGAGTAATCAACAGATTAATGTATTCAGTTCGAAAGCCATCAGCATTAGTTCTCGGCAAGCTCACAAGAACTCCATTATGGTATCATCTCTACGTTTGGGATGGAAATGTCTCCAGGATTTAGAGTTCCTGTGGGAAAAATCCCTAGATGCAAAGAAATCAAAATACTCCTTTGTGATCGGGAGAAATAAGGTATCTCTTCATACAGTCACACCACAGCGGGATTTTGGCATCCTTTCTACTGAATGCTTTTATTATCATCCCTCCGATAAGGAGTTTGGGGTATGTTGTACATCTGTCATTTGAGAGCTACCTAAAAATAGTCCCGACAGACTCAGTGGCATGTAGGACTTGGCCTTTACCAGGTCTTTAATCCAAAATTATTTTATTTCCAGTGAAAACAAGCAGTTTGACTTTCTCTGGCATGCAAAAAAGGGTGGTCTCAACTTCTCTAGGGCTCCGAGTTTCTCTGTGTGGGCTTGGTCTGAGCCAGAAACGCAGCAAGGAGAGGCGGAGGCTGGCAGGGGCACCTCACAGAGGAGCCACTGTTTAAAAATAGGGAGCTGGTTAAAGAAACAACAGAGTGGCAACTGCAAAAGGCCAGGCTGGCTTAGGTGTGTGGCCGGAGGAGGCTGCCAGACATCGCATAGTTATTCTGATAACGCACACGCTAACGCTGCTGCCTAAGACCCCGTCCATACGAACCTCACTGAAGCGACACATCCTCTCGTCTGTAAGCGAAATTGCTCTTTGGGTACACTCGAACAGGGGTTGTGTAAGCAAAAGCCAGTCGAGCCCCCGCAAAAGTGAAGTTAATCCAAAAAGCTTTCCTATATTAGCAGGCTGGAAGGGGTTTGGACAGCAGCGAGACTTCTCCCCAAGACATTT
Organism: Charadrius vociferus; assembly: GCF_000708025.1. NCBI lineage: Eukaryota > Metazoa > Chordata > Aves > Charadriiformes > Charadriidae > Charadrius > Charadrius vociferus. The sequence goes on from NW_009646734.1 coordinate 180,591, forward strand.
CTCCTTGCAGTCGGTGTTTCCAGTACATGCACAGTAGACAAGACACATATTCTCACCGTTTCCCCCCATCCGTCAGTACCTCCGTCCAGGCTGTCCCTAGACAACAGAATTTTTTTGTGTACTGGCCTGGCTAGTTGCCGGGGCATGAGAGATTGTGGCCGTTGTGACACAGAGGTCCCCAGGGCTACCCTTCCTAGCATAGGTGTACCGATGGCATGTCATACGCAATTGTGCCTACGCCTTTGGTTGTTGCTCAAACTACATGTGCACCAGGCACGCAACGGTGGTGTAAATCTTCCCCCCATCCCTCCTTTTCCCTCCGAGATACTCAGATTGTGCAAACGCCTCCGGTTTGTGCTCTGGAGGCTCTAGGTGCCCGGTTCTCTGTACCGCAGCCGTGGTGATTTTCACTTACCCGTCGTTCCTTATCACCGTATTCGATGCCCAAGGTATCCATGGCACGTACAATGGCTGCCAGTGACTGTATAGTGTTGCTGTAGACCACTGGCTTGTACTGCTTCACGTCTTCTCCAGAGAAGCCATCCTCATGGATGATCCTGAAGAAAATGCAAAGGACAAAAACCTCTTGAGAATGTCATTTTAGTGGGGGAGACGGTTTAAAAGCGAGCTGTGCTCTTTTGAAGAGCACATCTGCTAGCTCGATTCAGTTAATTTAGTCAGCGTTTCTTTTTAAACCTTTCTGGTTGCTCACCAGTAGCGCCTCTGAGCCCAGTGCCTGGGATTAGCATCCCTTCTGCTCTCTCAAGGAGGTTTTGTGCAGGGCCGGCGCATACGGTACCCCTCTCCCAACCCAACCATGAATGGCGGAGCCTGGAGCCCCTCGTGTCCGCACGCTGACCCATCACAGGGGAAGGCTTCCGGCTCCTACATTATCTTTCCTATAAAGGCCTATGGAAGTATGTTCAGTGCTTCCAATGACCATCAGATCAAATCTTAAACAAGTGGTAGAAAAACCCAGTTCGTGTCCAGTCCTTTTCATAGCAGCTCCCGGAGTGCCTTACAACAGAAACCAGAGGGGCAATCCCGCTGTACGCATGCGGACGCAGGCACGGATGACTTAGTTGTGTAGCACTTTAAGTACTTACAACCCTTCACGCCTCCTCCCTCCTTTCCCCTCCTTTAAAAACAGCGCTGGAGGTTTTTCTGCCTAGAGGCATGTTATGTTATCCCCTCCTGAAGCCATGTGGGAATGAGACACACAGCCCCATCAGCTCTGCGCACGGGATGCTCTGGGCTTTAGTCTCTATTAAACTCCGCAAAAGGAACTATTGGATGGAGCGAGTTCTTGCAGTCTCTTGCTCCAGTCAGAAGACGGACCTCCGTAATTTCTTCATCTCTAAGTAGCTCGAGAACTAAGCGTGGGTGTGTCTAGAAAACAGCTAGGGTTTGCAGAGCTAATTGTGTTTGACAATGATTCTGCCCAGTGAAGGCATAAGTTATGATCCTGTCTCTTAAATATTGGCAGAGAGGATGATCTGCTTAGCCGGAATGAAGTCCTTGCTTGCTCGTCCTCAGATCTGACTGGACAACAGAGCCCTTCGGTAACAGATCTGGTCACTGATAAAACCGAGCACCCGGTCTATAACAGGATTTTTGTATCCTTTTTTTCTAAATCAGATACACAGACGCAAACCAAGGTCCTGACCAGCGCCGGCATCCCCCCGGGGAGAGGAGCGCTGGCGGGGATCACAGTGAGCTCGCAATAGATACAGTGCTGGGATGGCGGTGGAGACCGGGGCTGGATGCCAGCCCCGTGTTAGTAACAGATGACTACATGAAGAACAAGGCTGATATAGAAACACGCTGACAAAGACACGGATCTACTTCCCATGATGTGAAGCTCACCAGAGGGTCTTCTAACTGACACCCTGCTCTGCCCACCACAACCTTCGCTCGCTCATCGCTGAACACTGGAGCTCCTGGGAGGAGCTCCTCCAACACCCTCCGAGTCCTGGGAAAATACGACCGCAAGCAGCGGCAGACCAAGACAAGCAGTAGTTCAAATTAACTGGTGTCCAGGGAAATTTTTAAGCTACTGATCTGAGGACTAACCGGGGAGAGCCCCCTGCTCGGGTACCCCGGCTCCGGGAAGGGGGAATGGAAACAGCACGCGGGGCTGCTGGTTTGTCTCGCCTAGGCTGAGAAGAGCAGGGGTAGATGAAAACTTTCCTGACTTCATAAATCCAGACTTGTCAATTCATCAAAATCTTTCCTATAGCTAGTTTTGATTTTGATGAAGAGTTACGGGCAATATTCTACTCTTTAGCTTTTATTTTAAATGAATCCAGTGCTTGCACCAAAGCCTGGAGTACCAACGTTTGAGTAACAGGGAAGGAGGAGGGCCAGCAGAGCTGTGTGTTGGCACTGGATCTCACGGATCATTTACCGTTACTCAGATAAGTTGCTGAACTTCTGGGAAATGTGTTCTTCGTCAAAAGTTGCAGTCAAACCTGAAGAGTTATGGCTGGCACAAAGCACAGGGATCTGCATCAATCCCCACTGAATTCAAGAGAGACCGTACAGCACCGGTTCCTCCCAGCTATGAGGAGGACAGCAAGAAGCTCGGCAGAGCAGAGGTCCCGCGGGAGGCAGGCAGGCGGTTAGCAAAAGCATCACCAGAAAGAATTCATTGGCTTGGGGTTGGATTTTGGGGCAGAGGGGACTAAAAGTTGGTTCTGGGGCAGCTAAGAGAAGGAAATGTAAGAGGAGGATAAGAAAGGGGCGAGAAGAGGACTGCACGAGGGGCAGCATAAGGGGCACAAGGGGTTGCAGCTGAGATTCGTTTGGTCCAGCCGCTGGCCGTGCTGGTGGAGATCGGAGCGGTCCCTTCGTTTCTGCCTTTCACCAGCAGGCATCAGCTCGGGACTTGATATGGCAAAAAGAGGGCTGAACAGCTGTAGGTGGAAAGAGGTGAGCTTCCGTCTTCTTCAGAGTTTAAACCGTCTCTGGCCTTGCACCATGAAGGTGTTGCCTGACATTTCCACTTCCAAATACTCCGTGTTTCTAAATACTCGGAGCCAGTAAGCTCCCCATCAAGTAACAGGGCTCCTTGTGGTGAAGGGGCGGAACTAAGCGATGGAGAGTGGCTCTGGTATCCCTCAGTGAACATCCTGACATCGTTCAGAGCGCAGACATAAAAGCCTTACTTTTAAAGGGGGCAGAAAAGAGCGTGGAGTAAAAAACCACTCCGCTTGTTCTTGTGTGAAATCTCTCCGGGAAGGCAGCCACGGCCACGGCAAGCAGCGCTGCGGATGCCAGTATTGAGGTTCTGCTGTAGGAAATACCTACGGATTAATCAATCACGCAGTTAGCACATTACCTAATATCTGAGCGAGCAAATCCCCCCTGACTAGTGCTGTTCCAAAGCCTGCTAGGACACCGTGAACTGGTTTATTGTCCTATATGCTTTTAGCAAATGCTTCTCCTCTTGCTTGGCCTTGGCGATCTGATGGCTGAACTCCCGTAGCAGCTTTTTCCGTAGTCCTCTGGAAACGTTCATGCTGCCGCTCACCGGTTTGGGATACACCTTTCTTCTTGCCTGCCACCGTGCTTGACTGCCTAGAGGACATCTAAAACCCCTCAGGAGGTATATTGTTATGGGAGATGGCTTGAGCCAGCTTGTGTGCCCCGGGAGACGAGCAGCAGTGGGGTTTGGATACTGCCCTGAGCTGCGACCATTAAAAATGCACAGAGTGCAGGAACTAATAGAAGCGAGCAGTGTGTCAAGAGTGGGAAGTCTTTAAAGGTTCCGGCAGGGTGGGCTAGTCCTGGAGCAACCCGCAAATTAATGGGAACACAGAGTTTTCAGCACTAAAAATGCGAATCCTCTGTTTTCTAAACGGCTTGTATTTTTCCCTGTGTCTGAAATCCAAAGGAAACTGCCGCAGGCAGGTTCCTCTCTGCCACACCAGAGCCGGTTCTCTCCAGGGCAAAGGAAGAAAAGGGATTTAAGAGGATCCCCGGGGGCTGTGGAAGGGGGAGACGATGCTGTAATTTTTAAAAGCGATTCTGAGCAATTAAAAAGCCATTTCATTCACCAAGTGACTAATGAAACACTGTGCCCTGAATGGAATGGTGAGAGACAACTGAAGCAACCTGATTGTCTAATGTACCTATTAATGCCCGCTCCTATCGCTCAGCTGCTAACGGCAAAACCCATATGTTTGCATCTCATGTTGTCATACTCATTTTAGAACGGCGTTAACAGACAGGTATTTGCTGGGGAAAATGGTTCCACTGCAGATCAGATCTTCTGCCATCCCCCAGCAAGTCATTAATCCTGAAGAAGTGCCCAGTGCCTCAGCGATTATTGCTTAATTACAAAATAAATGAAATACTTGGAAACAGGGGGTGCATTCTGCGTAGCAGCTCGCTTTGGCTCCCGTTCAACAAAGCACTTACGTGCCTTCAGCCTTTCACTACAAAACGACCGTATTAAAAGAGCAAAGCCAAAGATAATTTTGCCGTATGTCCCGGCTGACACGCGCTGCCCCGGTGGTTGTGAAACGGCCGCTGTGAACAAAGCAGACGACAGCTCCGGCACGGTAGGGCTGGAGCTCAGCCTGGGGCCGATCCAGGCAAGAAGCCAGTTTGCCTAGGTCACTCCTGGGGGGAATACTTGTCCGTCTATCCCAAAAACCTCCCGGAACACAGGTTACAGTCTCCCCTGTTCCCTGCTCCGGTCCCAGACAAGCTATTCTGGTGCTCTCCTTCCAGCCCTTCCAACCTAAGTCAGGTTTAGTACGTGCAGACTCTTCCCTACGCCTTCTCCAACTGGGTCCTCCTCCTTCTTGAGGCACGGTGCTCCAGACTAGACCCAGTCCTCACTTCTCTGACCTCCCGAGATCATTTTAAGCTGTAAAATGTACTAAAGTACCAGCTCCACATCACTGCCGCGTGTAATTATGTATTTTCATCCATTTTTCACCGATGAAAATTTTGAAGGAAGTCAACCCAGACCCCTGCCGAGTCCTGTCTGACCGGGTCCTCTGCTCTGACCACAAGCCACCAGCAACTGTATTCTTTGGGAATGAGTTGTGCTACTCATCCTTCTTTGTGCAAGATCTGAAGTAGTTTTATCTAGACGACTGTTTTTCCAGGTCACTTGATGAAAGTCAAGTGGGACCATGTCAAACCCTTCCCAAAATCTAGATACGGCACCATCTATTCCTCTCCTACTTCTGCTGAGGAATCAAATGAGATTAGTTTAACACGCCTCATTTTTGTATAATCCACGGTGGATGTCACTCATCTCCCTTTTTATCTCCCAGGTGCTTGCAAATTGTTTGATTGATAGTTCAATTCTCTTGAAAGCTTCTAGAAGATGACTGGTCTATAATTCTCACTCCTCTTTTCTCCCTCTATATTTAGAAGTAGACACCATGTTTACATTTTTTTCCTGTCTTCTGGTACCTCACCTGCCCTCCAAGAGGTCTCAAGGAGAAGTGTTTGTGTTTCTGAGATGGCGCCAGCAGAGCCTGTAAGAATGTAGTAAGAAGTTCCTTAAACACGGCTGGCCTGAAGACATTTAATCTTACAAAACTCGCCCTTCTTGTGCCAGAGAGAGAGAGATGGCAGCGCTCAGCAGTGGAGCCTGCTGTGGACACCCCTGCTCCCCCTCCTCCTTCCAGCGCTCTGCGTCCTCCATCCCTTTCACAGCTCTGTGTGCAGGTTCTCCTTTCCTGACCAACGCAGCCCTGCCTCATCTCCTGCCCTCTGCCATCCCCCCAGAACCTCGAGCCAACGCCTCTGAAATGTTTCCTGTTCGTTCGGGGAGCTTTGTGCGGCTTCAAACTCTCTGCATCACTGTAAATGACATACCTAGAGACTTCCAATTGCCTACCAGAGCAAATAAATCCCATACTGTTTCTGTTTTACCTAAGGTGATTTACTTTCAATCAGCAAGACGTTTCCAGCTGAATGAATTTTTCCCATATCAATGCACATCCCCGAAATTACACTGATTTGCGTGAATAAAACCAGGCAAGAAATCACGAGGAGATTATTACATTCGAAGTGTATGGCAAGCAAACGCCTCGCAAACGAACGGTCCAGTTCCTGTAAGAGCAGTCCTCGCTCCTCACCTTCATCTGGACAAATTAAGGCACTTAAAGGTCATCGCACAGCTTTCCTGCAGAGCCCTGTGCCCCAGCGATGAGCTTCACCTCCCGGGGCTGTAGGATGCTGGGCAGGGTCTGGCTGGCAGTGGTACCCTGCACAGCGCGGAGGGTTGGGTGCTCCTCTGCAGCATCCCCTTCCACGGCAGGAGAGCTCACGTCTCTCCCGAGCGCTCTGCGTGGGGAGCTCCCGAAGCCCACATGGACAAGGTGGGCCGGGAAAACCTCCCAGCCGACGCAAAAAGCGTGGGATGCTGCAGGGTGTAAAGTGCCGCCTCCAAAAAAGATGCCGTGGGCCACGGCAGGAGGGAGGGGGTGTGAAAGGGATAACTGAGCATTTGCCCACCGATGCGTTTTTGCTCAGACATTTTTGCATTTTTGCTTTTGAGAGCCCCGTTCATACATATACGTTCAGGGTATAGACTGATCCAACGCGGGTTTTACATGTAGAATCTTGGAAAGAACAAACATACAAATCTATTTTTGCTCGGCAAATTATTCTAATTTTTTTTTCTGCCTTCTTCCCCTCTTTTTCTTTCAGAAATAATCTTTTCTGTTTCATGCCAGAATCAAACAGGCTCTGCCCTGGGGAGGCCGCATCTGGAGCACTGTGTCCAGTTCGGGGCTCCCCGGGTCAAGGAGGACAGGGAACTGCTGGAGAGGGTCCAGCAAAGGGCTACGGAGATGATGAGGGGACTGGAGCATCTCTCTGGTGAGGAAAGGCTGAGGGACGTGGGGCTGTTCAGTCTGGAGAAGAGAAGACTGAGGGGGATCTCATCAACGCTGATCAATCCTCCAAGGGAGGTGCCGGGGGATGGGAACAGTCTGTTTCCAGTGGTGCCCAGTGACAGGACAAGAGGGAACGGGCACAACGGTGACCATAGGCAGTTCCATCTCCACCTGAGGAGGGCCTTCTCTGCTGTGAGGGCGGCAGAGCAGTGGCACAGGCTGCCCAGAGAGGTGGGGGAGTCTCCCCCTCTGGAGCCATCCCAAACCCGCCTGGACGCCGTCCTGTGCCACTGCTGGAGGTGCCCCTGCTCTGGCGGGGGTGGCACTGGGGGAGCTCCAGAGGGCCCTTCCCACCCCCACCAGTCTGGGATTCTGGTGAGGCTGGGCAGAGCTAGAGTCAAAAGAAAAAAACCTAATGGGGAAAAATAATAATGCAAAAATCTGACTTTAATATGCAGGGAATGGAAGGGGTTGATCAAATTGTGATGGAAAATCTGCTGCTGGAGGTAATCAGCTACTTTTAAATTTATTTTTATCTTGATTTGAGGTTAAAAAGTTTGTTTACAGGGGAGTTATGAAGCTAAATTCCAGTGATTCTCTTCTCACTCATTTAATAGCCTGAAATGCGATTAAAAACTCCTGGATTATGTTAAACTAAATCAACGCAGATGCCCGTGACCTTGTGTTTCAGAGACTGCAAAGGCACAGTTCCGACCTCCGTGACAGGGTGCAAATCTCTCAAAACTCTCATTCTTCTTCCCCTCTGGCTGTGCTTGAATGACACATTGTACATCCTATTCCCACAAGAAATTCTCCGAGATGGAGATTAAGATGACTGCTTGCCTACATGCCCGCTTTTTCGAAAAGAAAAACAGCTTCCTTAGTCAGGGTCATCTAAAAACTGCAAACGGAGCTCATTTTAAAAAAGTATAATTTTTTCAACCTGGATTTTTAACACCAGTCCAAGAAATACTGATGGAGCCTTGTGATAGACTCCCAGCTGGGGGAAATCTCCTTTCTGGAGGAAATACCTTTGGGTCACTCAAAACTGAATTCTTACCACCAAAGTATTTCTTGCATGCAAAGACGTTATTCTAACTAACCAGCTGGTTCATGTTAAAAAATAAGCAAATCCATCAGGCGATTGAAACGCTGCCAAAACCTACAGCCCTGGTGATGGCTGAGCTTATTCAAATCAACTGCAAAGGTTTCATGGACCTGCACAGGACAGAAACACTCTTGCTCTTCTCAAGCAGCTAAATTTGTGCGTAATATCAACGCCTGTAAGTAACTGATGCCTTCATGAGGTCTGGCTAAAGCTACGCATGTGCTTCTGCACGTTACCTGCTGGCCTAAAAGCTAGAAAATGATATTGTAAGAAACTCTTTTGTGTATACTCAGAATGGATGTTGCCACCATCTCTTATTTTCTGCCTGTAAGCGAGCTAACGATGATTAGCTTCTAGACATGGAGGGGCCAGATACTGCGTCTCCCCCAAACCCTTTGATTTCAGCCTGTTTTCGGGTGTATAAAATATACCATAGAATCACAGAATGGTTTGGGTTGGAAGGGACCTTGAAGACCATCCAGTCCCACCCCCCTGCCCTGGGCAGGGACACCTCCCACCAGCCCAGGTTGCTCCAAGCCCCGTCCAACCTGGCCTTGAACCCCTCCAGGGATGGGCCAGCCACAGCTTCTCGGGGCGACCTGCCCCAGGGGCTCACCACCCGCACAGCAAAGAATTTCTTCCTCTTATCTCATCTCAATCTCCCCTCTTCCAGTTTGAAGCCATTCCCCCTCCTCTTATCACTCCATGCCCTTGGAAAAAGTCCCTCCCCAGCTCTCCTGGAGCCCCTTTAGGGACTGGAAGGCCACAATAAGGTCTCCCTGGAGCCTTCTCTTCTCCAGGCTGAACCCCCCCAACTCTCAATACTGGATTCTCTTCATTTCCAGCTTAAGACAGACCAAAACCAGAAACAAGTGCACTTAAGAAAATTCCCAGTGTGGCGCTGTGCCCCTGCAGTCCTGTGGCTTTTTGGAAGTGCATCTTAGCCTTTGTAAAACTATTATTATTTTTTAATTGAGTTCTACATGGATGCTTAATTTTGGCTTTGAGCTGTCTTGAGGGATGATCCTCACTTTGGTTCCACACTGTAGCTGAGAGGAGAGACGATTTCCTGGAAGCACTCGGTTCCCTTCATCAACCCAGGGGTCTGGGTTGGGTTTTGGACCCCGCGTTCGGGACGCACCAGCGACCCTTCCCATCTTTGCTCCGTGAAGACTGTTTCAGCATTTACGTTTTCTAATGGGAAGCAGTGGAGTGAAATACTCTGGTTTTAAGTGTGTGTATAAAACAAGTTTAAGAGCGTAAACAGCCCACTGCGTCCTGAAAGTAATTAATTACTGTTGATAAACGAAAGACACCAGTAGTGATATTTCAAAAGAAGGCAAAGCTGAGCAGGCAGGGCAAATCCAGCTACTCTGCTAGTACTCCACCCAAAATGTAGTCATCCTTTGAAATTTAACACCACAAAGTCAGGAAAATGAAGCATCCCGTGGCTTACCCGTCAGTATTATCCACACCAAGCCTACCTGTGCACAGAGTCAACCAGACCAGTGTTGGTACGGCTGCTATGGTGGTGTCGACCAGAGTCAACCATACCCACCCGAGTCACCCCAATGATAGTTTTTTCCCCGCAGAGACCACGGGTCACTGGTCCCCAGTGGAGTCCCGGTACCCGGATGCACTACCCTGCTCCCATGCGCTAATGACAGTATAAACGAGCTCCTCGTTTATAGGCAGCCGCTGGTTCCCGTGAAGGTCAGGCTGCGTGCCGGCCACGCTGATACGCACACGCCGAGGACCCGACCTCGAGCGCTGGCTCCGCACCAAACCCAAACCTCACACCCTTCCCCTAAAGCACAGAGATAGGGGATGGCGGCGCAGGGGTGCAGTCGGGGGGGGAAAAATCCATCACGCTTGCTGATACAGAAGCAAGACAACAGACCCTCTTTCTTGCCGCCCCAAATCAGATTTTTAGCCCCCCAAAAGCCCCATCTGCCCAGAGGGGAAGCACAAGGCGCAAGCAGGGAGGCGGGAAGAGGCTGCCCCCGACCCCCGCGTCCCGCAGCATGCAGGGAGCGGCGCAGACTTGGGTTTTCCGCAACGTCAGGCCACTGGCATGGTTTGGTTTTACTAAAATTTGCAGTTGTGTAACTTTGATAACGTGCCCTCTCCTGAGGCCTTTAATATTAAGATCAAATATTGAATACCCTACATGCACCTAATTAGCTTTAAGACGCATCCAGCCCGGCTCAGTAAGAACAACAAAGAAACACAGTCAAAAGCAATTAGAACGGGATTTTTTCCCGAATTAAAAAAAAAAAAAAAAAGACAGCTGGGCTACACAGATTCCTGCAGCAGCATTTGCATTAGATGAGATTGCATTTTTCTGTGGAAAAAGCCTCGGAGCCAAAAGGGTTTCAAATAGCACCAGTGGAGGCTGACAGCTGCGTTCCTCTTTGTGCGTTCCCAAATAATACTTCAGCGAAGGAAAAATGGGCTCCTGCTCCGAGTGACTTATCTTCTGATCCCATGCAATGTGCTACATCGTCAATCTACTTTGTCCACGCTCTGCCTGAGACCAATAAGAGGGGGAAAAAAAAAAATCCACAGGGCCGGTGATGACCCACATGAGCGAATTCTCATTAATTCCTCAGTAATGTTACATAAGGTCATTTTGTTGAATTAAAATTATTGGGATTAATCCTCTTAAATGTTCTCTTAGATGCAAGGGGGATCCAACTGCAGCTGGATCATCCCACAGCTGGTTCTAGAAAGTCAAAACAGTGTTTTAAAGCCCCGTAATGGTTTTGTTAAATTCATCCCCTGAACAAGGACACAAAGCAGCTTTTTATGGCTTTTTTAGATCACTTACAACTTCTGTAAGCTGTCATTAACTATCATCAAACCCTGAAAAACGAGGCAATCGGGTTCAATGTCAGTTTTACTGCCCAAACCCAAATAATATTTTTGGTTTCCCATCTGCCTCATCCGAAGCGTTTTGCTAGCTGGAAGGTGACTTTGCCTTTCGAAACCTTTTCAGATGGTGCTCTCCATAACCAAATATTCTGTGGACAGTAAGAAGAAACCAGGGACATACCCACCCTCTTCATCGGCCTGTGTATTTCACCCTCACAATCAAGTACCACCACCAAATCCCACAAGAAGAACAGAGCAACCTTGCGTATTTTACCGGGATATGACGGGTCAGTGGCCGAGTCCCTCCGGGGATGAAAGCAAGGCTTTGGTAGGATGTACGCCGTTCCTAGCCCTCACGCCACAATCCCGGCTTCCAATTGCCCCGTTCTACTGAAATCCACCGGGATTCAGAGTTCCTTCCCCTGTGTCGAGAGCTGATCTTTGCGCAGTTGACATGTTTTTCTGTGTGTCCTAGCTGTACTCGCGCTCATTAGGAATCCTGTGCTGTCATGAAAACACTCAGCTGAAATAAAAAGATGCTTTAAAGCAGCTTTGCTTTTTTGGGATATCAAATCTAGCAGCAACTGTCTTTCTGAAGCAATAATTGATGTGTTTGATTAGCTCTGGTAGCAGATGGGTTGGGTTTTTTTCAGTACTTTTGATGTTTTAACATGTTAAGCTGAGAAGGAATCAATTCTGGAAAGAGCGATTATGCCATTCCTCGTCCCCTGTCCATCTTCCCTGGCATGATTACGGCTCAGGGGCTCCCTCTCCGAACGGCGCGCTTGCCACCAGCCCCTGGGTGTGCTGCCAAGCCGACATTAGCCTCCACTAATCTCAGCTCAGAGATCTTTTGAGTCGCGGTGTTCCCAGTTCTGCAATGCGCTGCCTTTCCGTCAGAGGATGTAACGAAGCCCCACACCCCGCGGCTCACAGTAGGAGGGAGAGCAGCCGGCTGCTGGGAAAAAAAAAATCCCCGAAGGCTGCGATGGATCATCCATCGATGGAAAAATTTGCAGTCAAAACGGGGATTGTCTGCTGTAGATGTGATAAAAAGTCCTGGGCAGAGGAACAGCGTTTTGGGCTCTGTCATGTAAACCCAAACCTGTGGCATTCCTCGCAGTGGGGCCGCAAAGTTTCTGCTGGCTGTACTTACTGCAGCCTCGTGGAATTCTCTGCCTACGGCCGAAACACGGCTCGGACGGAGGAGAGGAAGACCCCTCTCCAAAGAGGAGGCAGTGAAGGCTCACTTTGGGCACTGGAGCTCACCAACGCCGTGTTGACAGGTCTGAACTCCCGCTGCCCGGCCGCTGGGCTCCGCCGGCTGCGCCGAGGCTTTCCAAGCTGAAGAGTTTGAGCTGAAACGTGGCAGATCGGGTATTTTAGGCTGCCGCCCACGCTGTTAATAAGGTTGCGCAGCAGGAAGCAGGTATGTTGCACTTGTGATTAATTACACGCGTTTGGATATATTTAAACCATAACTTCTACACTTGCACTCAGAGAACAGGTTATCTGAAGGGAGGACAAACGCACAGCTTTTCCCTGACGCCCGCCACGAGGAGTCAATCAAATAACATAAACCCTTCAGGGATGCAGCTGATGTTTAGAAAACACCAGTGGGGACCAAGACCTTGACCGCTCTAACTGGGCACAGGCATCCAGAGAGAGGATTGCCACCTTCTCCGTGGCAATGGGGGAAGGCTCTACCTCAGCTCCACATCTCCCACCTACAACTGCCCTGAGAAGGAAGAAAGAACAAGTTTTGCCCCTTTTTTCCCCGAGCTTTTCAGCCAAGCTATTCCAACACAACACTGTTTGGAAAAAAGGATTTGAAGACCTCGGGAATCCTCAGTCTCTTGTGGCATTCCCTGGCAGGGAGGACTCCAAGGGCTCTGCTCTGGGGTCCCGCTCTCCGTCTCTCTGTGCTGCCATCCATCCGGGCAGGGGCTCCCGGTGAGGCTGCTGGGGACACTGGGTGGAACTGGGAGGCAGCGCGCTGCCCAATATTCCCATGCCTGTCTTGAGTAGTAGAAGAATACAAACATATGCCACAATGAATGCGCCCACTGCCGAAAGAACACAAATAATTATTTGTCCTCACTCTGCGGAGGGAGTGAGATGGGGCTTTGTAACCAGATCCAAGAACTGTCCCATGACCTCTCGGCGGCAGCAGGAGAGAAGGAGGTGGCTCTAACCAGGAGAGCACCTATGAGATCAGCGGACCGAGGACTGGCCGCTGGTGGAAAGCAGAGGCGCTCCCCCGCGCCCCTGGGTGACTCAGCCAGCCCCAGGGGACCCTCGGGGCACACCGAGGGCTAGCGGTGGCCTCTCCGCACCCTCGCTGGGGGAGGCACAGGTCCCCGCACTTTCCTAGAGCTTCGTGTCTGCTTTTGGCACCGCAGCTCCCGCCAGCAGGAGAAGGGAGTGATGAAGAATCAAGTGTCCGGGGTACCCCGGCCAGACGCGGGCTCTTGCATCTGAAAGCCTGGCCGGGAGCCAGGCCGGCACTTAAGCTCTCCTTGCCAGGCCCATATTCTGTTAATGGGAGCCCCAGAGCTCCGTGCTACCAAGAAACAACGCGGAGACTGCCGGGAAACGAGCCCCGGGGGACAGCCGGCAGAGAGCACGCCTGGCACCGCTTCCCCACCATCTTCTGCTGCCGCACTGGTAGTCGGTACTGGGACCCGTGCTGTTCAACATCTTTGTCAGCAACACGGACGGTGGGGTCGAGCGCACCCTCATCAAGTTTGACGATGACACCAAGCTGTTTGGCGAGGTAGACACGCTGGAGGGGAGGGATGCCATCCAGAGGGACCTGG
>NW_009646734.1:194905-209346 GCF_000708025.1 Charadrius vociferus
CTGCCCAGGGCAGGGGGGTGGGACTGGATGATCTTCAAGGTCCCTTCCAACCCAAACCATTCTATGATTCTATGCACTGGGTGGTGGCCACCAGACCCCCGGCAGAAGCAGCAGGGTGCCATGGTGCAAGGAGCTGTCACTGGTGTGCAGACCAGTTCTGGTTCAGCATGCCGCTTTCTAGGTAGGCGCAGTGATTGAGAGCAGAACTGCATTTCGCATGTGTAAATGCATTTGCCAGTTATGCTGGCAAGCGACCGCTGCGACAAACATCTCAGAAAATGAGTATGTTCCTCCTACTACTTTCATCAGTCTTTGTCATCCCCCATGTCCTCATCTTCAATTGAGAAATTCCTTATTGATTTAATTTGCAAATGCCTATACGTCTTTCCCAAGAGTATCTGAGAAGAAGACACATCACAGTTCAAAATGACCGTCTGAACCGCATGATAAAGCATCCAGCTAGATTTGGTGGATCTGCCTCGTAATAAATTTACTCCACATCTGATTGTCAGAGTTTAAACTTATCTCTAGTATTATTTAACTCTCCCTGGTGTAAAACATTCCTGCCTTCTGGAGAGGTCTCATTGGATTCACAGAGGCTGAGGTTTAATTAGTGTAGACTACTTTGACTCTCTCTTCCCACCCACGCGGTGGGTGCACTGCTGGCATTTGGATGATGCACCGTTTTGATGGGGTAGGCTTCTGTTCTTCCAGAAAGCGGCTAGAAAAGTTTGGCCATCTCATTAGTTTCTCAAAACTTTTGAGTTTTCCGAACAGCCTTTCAGCTCTGGCCCGGCTTCCCTCCCTTCACCCGCAGTCCCACGAACAAGAACAGCCCCCCGAGCTTTGCCACCATGAGGTCTGGGGAGGCGAGCTGCTGGGAGCTCTTGGGGGATGTTGGTGGGAAGAAAAGAGAACAAATACAAAGATGATCTTGGGCAACATAGGTAAGGGAGTGCTGATTCAGCATTTCATTGCCCTGTCGGTGTCCCCTATAAACAGCGATGATTGTTTACTTACTAATATCTGTATAATAGATTGACAACCAACAGGATACGGTGGTAAAAAGCAGCACCTAATCTATCAGCAGAGGCAATAGTGCTGAGTAACCTCCGGCAAACAAGTGGCTCATTAACCAATCAATTGATAAAGTTAAATGGAATAACTCAGGCTAAATGTTGCCCGGCTGCTCCGGCAGAGCACAGGCAGGGCTGGGGAAGGCAGCCCGGGTGGACGGGTCTGTCCCCGCTCAGGCAGGATTGTCACAGCCCCCTCTGCTTGGGAACTAGAGTGGAGGACTGGAAATCACATTTATCCCAACTAATGTCAAGACAAGAGCCTGAGAAAGGGGCAAGGGAATGGGGAGGATGGGAATGAGACTGATGAACCCAGCAGGGGTCCCCTGGGAAAAACGTTCTGCGAGCATCTCCAAGGATGGGGTACGGATGGGGCACAGCTGCTCTCTTCCCTCGGTGTCCTGGCCTCTTGGGGACTTCTACAAGGTGCCACATGCTGAAACCACTCCAACGTGCCCTCTGGGGACCAAACCGCAGCGCGAGGGAAGTCTTGAAGGCGTAGGCTGCGATGTCCCGAGGGGTTCCCATCCTGCAGCTCCCACCCTGGAGCCTGAACCACACGGGACCTCAGCGTGGAGGTGCCATCCCTTTTGAGGAGCAGACAGCAGACATACCTGTCCAGACACCTCCAGGCCAGCCCGCAGCATCTCTTGTGGGCAGGGTAAGTTGTCCAGTGGGTCTCTGCAGCAGCTCGTGCGACACCACCGCAGCCCAACGGAGCACTTGGCCTGGGGGTGTCGTGGCCACCACAGTTCTTAACAGCAAACGTGTGGCAGTAGGCAGTCCAGAGAGCGCACCCGAGAGTGGTCAGGATTTGGCCCTCTGAAGGGGGGACCTGGTCCCTGGAGCCCCATCTGACACTGCCAAACCCGGGAACCAAACCTGCCTGTGGGGCTGCTTTGTCTGCCTGACGGAAGTGAGATTTCTACGGTTGTTCTTCACTGATACCTCTCTGGGACCCCCAGAATATCAGGGCATGATGCAAGACTGTCCCCTCCTCTTCATTCCTAAATCCTCCCTTTAAAAGCTCCCAGGCAATAAGGCTTTCACTTCTTCTCCAGGAATAATAACCCACAGCGTAACCCGTTTCATCATTAGAAATATTTCCTGCTGTCCAGTCAAAATTAATCTATTGATGAACTCAAATACAGCTTCCATAATGTCATTCATGCAGTCATTTTTAGTACCAGCGTCGCCAGCAGAAATAACAGGCCTGATGTATTCCCCCCCCGTCCCCCTCCCCTGCTTAGAACGAGGCTTCTGAAATTATAGATGGGAGCACTAATTGAGTGCCAAGAATGCTACCAACGACGACCTGCACTGCTGTGGAATCCAGTAGCAAACCAAGGCGCTCCCACTCCGCTTCCACGTGCAGTTACGCTGCTGTCCACTCGAAGCCGGCGCGCACCCACCGGCAGGATGATTTCTGACCACAGTTGATGTTTGTTGCTAGAAACTGTCCCTGGCGAGGAAGCGTTTCACATTTTTCTACCCAAAAAGAACATTAACCTTAAGGAACTTCCCCTCCCCTTGGTTTTTATTTGTGGTTCTTCAGGCATAGTAAGCAGTCCTTCGATTCTTTTGGTTTCTGTGGTGGGGCGATGGCCTCCTGCCCATGGTTCCTGGGCTTTCCAGACCACCTCCCAGTCCCATACTGGGCCAGTCCAGCCGGCTTCCTTGCCAAAGTCATGCAAACAACTGTGCGAAGCTGAGGCTAAACTGTAACACAGCTACAAGAGCAACAAAAGGAAATAAAAGCTTTGTGTTCTCCAGTCATTTAAACAAATAAGATAAACAGCATTTGCCAGCCCAGGAAGATTATGTGTGGCTTTTGTCTCCCCTGTTTTAGTTTCCTGTGCTAAGCACTCGCTCACCCATTCACAGTCACTAATGCCCAAGGCTCAGAGTTGCACTCCCTTGTGTTGATTTCCATGTGTACTTTAGGGTTTCTTTACATACCCAAATCCTCATTATCACTCTAAACCACGGTACATTACAGGAACAGTGGGCTGATAAAAGTCCTCCTAATTCAAAGCACTAGTGAGCCTATTACCACTGAAAGCCCTGGTCCCCAGCTGTAGAAGCCCGCAAGAATCGAGTGGGAGAAATAAAAAGAAAGTAGGTGGTTAAATAGCAAGGATGGAGAGGTGTAGAGTAGTAACAGCAGTGGCACAGACCGATGCAGGAGGCAGGCAGACCCTCCAGCGGGGGCTCGGGGAGAACAGCCTCATCTCAAGAGGATTATTTTCACCTCAAAACCAACGTGATTTCATAGAATCATAGAATGGTTTGGGTTGGAAGGGACCTTGAAGATCATCGAGTTCCAACCCCCCCTGCCATAGACAGGGACACCTCCCACTAGACCAGGTTGCCCAAGGCCACGTCCAGCCTGGCCTCAAACACCTCCAGGGATTTCCTGAGCGTTCAAGTCAGATCTCCCTTCGCCCCTCACTAGTAGCCTCCTACCTCGACATAAATATTTCTGGCTTATTTTTCTTTCCATTGCCCCTTATTTCCTTATTTTACTCACTCTTCTTGGAGCGTGAATATTAATGTCAGTCTTGGCTCAGTGTCACCCCTCACTAACCTGTTCCTTTCCATCACTACCTTTGGGTGACCTATTGTTTGGGTCTTTCCTTCCGTCAGTCTGTCCACCCAGGAACTCATCGTTTCATAAAACCCTGCAAACCCGCGGCAGCAGGCGGAATCACGTCACGTGGAAAGCAAATGTGTCCGAATGGCAATGAAGCCGGTGGGTAGCGCTGCTGTGGGGGGCACCGTGGGCACCGGGTCCCCGCAGGGCTCGAGCCCCCTGAACCGCCCGGTGGATGCTGGAAAGACACGACGTACTCGACGCCGACCCCTTCCAACCCAAATTTCCCGGGTCCCGTGCAATTAGCCGTCAGCAAAGGGACTGTTAAGGGCTGCATAGAAGTTCTGCTGAAATCCGTGAGAGTTTCTATTTTCTTCCCGAAGAGTTGGATCGGGCCCTGGGAATGCATTTGTTTGTTTTTCCCTTGTCATCAGCCTGCCTTTGGCTGAGAGCGATAATCCGTTCAGGGAGGACCTGTTTATCTGTGAGAATAGCAGCATGGCTGTGAAGAGGTAAGAGTGGGAGTGTGCTTCAGGCAAAAAAAAATGCAGATTATAGCCCCGCTAGTAATGAATCCAGCACAGAAAGAAAGAAATGCAGATTGTTCTAATTTTCTGAATAGATTTAATTCCATTTTGTTCCCCGCGAGTCCCTTCGCTGACAATTGTCTGAGTGGAGGGAGGAAAAAAGGGTTCCAAGCAAAACACTTGTCCATGAAGGATGTTATTAAAATGTCCTACTTGAACACTGGCGCTCTGCAGACCAGAGCTGCAGAATATAAGCACTCTCTCTCCCTTAGACGAGCTTTGTCTAAATGCAGAATGTTTTGTCAATTATTTTCCAAAAGTGCAACTGCTGTCATCAGAATTAGAGTTGGCTTGACTCGTCCTGCCTGATTTAGCACCCACTTGAAGAGGGGGGGGTTCAGAAGTTCAACAAGAACTTGAGGGCTGTTGGATTTGCAGCAGGCTTAGAAAACACTCAAGAAAACAACGGGGGGAGGGAACAGATGGGCAATATATACAAAATGGGGGTGAAAAACAGAGAGTGGCCAGAGAAATGAAAAAAACCTGCGGCAAGTAAAAATCCCCTGAAGAAGCATGGTAGCAAAAGTCGCCGACTAGGTGAACTTCCATCACTTGGCTTCAGAGGACTCATGCTCACTCACACCTGCATACAGACCTGGTTCCATATATTTGGAACCTTCAGCAGAAAATTTGGCTGGAGGTCTGCAGCATGGATGTCAGTCAAGTTTTAGCAGAGGACTTGGCTCTACCATCCTCCTATGTAACTTCCTTTTCTTTAATGGTCTGGGCAACACGTCCTGTCCTCATGCAAATGGTGAGATGGGAAAATGTGGACTCTTGTGGCCAGCTGTGGGGTTTGGGGTTTTGTTCCTTGCAAGACTCAAGAGCGATGGGGCTTCCCAAGGCACTCCCTGCAGTGCAACCCATTACATCACATCACGAACCGATCTGACCTGTGAAGTCTGAATGCACCTCATCCTGTCCTCCAAAAGCTTTTCTTCAACCTCTCCTTGATTTGGGGGAGGGAAGGGCATCTTAATTTTGCAAAGCTGGCTTCCAACTAGACGCACTCACCTATTACCATGGGCTAGAGCTGCCTGTTCCTCACCCCACCACTCTCTTGAAGATTGAAGAAACTTGTTCTGACCTTTCCTTTTAAACTAGAGGAAGCTTTTGCATATGAATTCTGACCTGCCTTTCCCATTTCATAGAATCATAGAATCGTCTACGTTGGAAGGGACCTTTAAGACCATCAAATCCAACCATCAACCAAACACTGCCAAACCCACCACTAAACCATGTCCCTCAGCACCACGTCTGCACATCTTTTAAATACCTCCAGGGATGGCGACTCAACCACTGCCCTGGGCAGCCTGTTCCAACATTTGATAACCTTTTCAGTGAAGACATTTTTCCTAATATTCCATCTAAACCTCCCCCGGCGCAACGTCAGGCCATTTCCTCTTGTCCTATTTATTGCCTGTTCCTTGGGAGAAGAGACCAACCCCGCCTCTGACCGATCACCCCTACACCCTCCTGTCAGGGAGCTGTAGAGAGCAAGAAGGACTCCCCTCAGCCTCCTCTTCTCCAGGCTGAACCCCCCCAGGTCCCTCAGCCGCTCCTCACCAGACGTGTGCTCCAGACCCCTCACCAGCTCCGGTGCCCTTCTCTGGACACGCTCCAACACCTCAATGTCTTTCTTGTAGTGAGGGGCCCAACACTGAACACAGTGAGGGGGAGCCTCACCAGTGCCGAGGACAGGGGGATGATCACTGCCCCAGTCCTGCTGGCTACACTGGTCCTGATACAGGCCAAGATGCTGTTGGCCTTCTTGGCCACCTGGGCACACTGCTGGCTCACATTCAGCCAGCCATCCACCGACACCCCAACGTCCCTCTCTGCCAGGCAGCTTTCCAGCCACTCTTCCCCGTATTTACATTCCCATATCACAGGCACCAAGGGCATCAAAGCTTTACGCCAAGAGCAAAGGCAACTGGAGAAACTTGCTGAGGACCATCACGTTCTGTTCATTATGTGAGTAGCAGCATTGTCCCCGGCGTGCTCGGGCCTCATCCCTCGTGAAGAAGACACAGTCCCTTCCCCTAAACTCTGACTGTGTGACTGTGCTATTATTGGTACATTCAATGCTGAATGGCCAAAGGAAAACACTGCAGTGGCTCTCGCTTTTTCCAGATAAAGGACAGCAGGCGCAAAGGCAAACATAGCCTCTCCTGTGCACATGTGACAGTCACGGCATAAGCGGCTCGCCACCAAAATGCCTCATTCCTCCTGACAGGTCTTGTCCTAAAACAATGTCTTAAAGTCCGCAGCTGGGCTGGATTTTCCATATCCGGCTGGAACTGCCAAAGGAACAGGAAAAGCCCTGCTAGCAGAAACGATGCCTCTTCGTTTGGAGAGAACAGCCCTTCCCAGAGGTCTGTCTATAACCAGTAGACACCGCTTGCCGTCCTTCTCCTGAGTGGAGGTGCAGCTGTGGCATCTTAAAGCAGCGTATGCTTGGGGAAGGATGTCTGCTCCGCTCCACGCCTCTGCAGGGCAGCGGATAAAGGGTATTTCGCAGAGAGGGAACGCAGCAGCTCCTGTAGCCGGCAAGGGCAGGTTTCCTTTGCTGGTCTCACTCAGATGTGGGCTCCTGGCTCCAAAGCACCCCACCTGTCTCCTGCGCGGTACAGTGTGTCCACTTAAGAACTTGGATTAACTTGGGGGAAGCACACAGAGGACAGTTGCAGCTCTGGGACAATCTAGTTTCTCCCTCCTGAACGCAGCACCTTTGTATTTGTTACTGAGTTTTACCTCCCCATTTTTTTCCGGGCCGTTTCAGCCGCACTGTTTCTGATGCCGTCTTCTTCAGCCCTTGCAGCTCCTCACCAGTATTTTTGAGCCATATCTTCTCGTGAGTTGTACTCTTCTAACACTACTACCCCCAAACGTGAACGGGAACACTGAATAGCACTGGGAGCAGGACCTGATCATGTCAGGAAAAACATCCCCTCACTCTGAAAGCCAATAAAACCAACGTGGGCACTCAGCAGCCCACTACACGCTCCCTCTGCTCAACACCATGTCTTACACGGTGCTTTTTATACAGCTGCTTGTTAATTTTTGATGGCGTGCATCCCTCATTACTAAAATCAGGTACAGCAACATTCACTTCTGTGATCCCCCTTTGTTTTCCTAAGCTAGTGGTCTTGCTTTTTCCCCCCTGTACTGAGAGCTTCCAGCGCAGCCCATGAAGGAAAAAGGTGTACCTCTCAATTTGCATCCTAATAATTGCTTCGGAGCTCTTTTGCCATAAACAAGTCGTCTCTTACAAATGAAGGAGAGCACTTCAAACACAGCAGCCTCTAACGCTGCCACGGCAAAAAATCTTTTCCGTTTGTGTCGCTAGCCAGGGCACGGGGGAAAAATATCCCAAACAAAACAGCAACAAACCAGCCTCCCCCCCCCGAGCCCTGACGATCCCTGGCTTCTTTCCAGCCTAAAAGAGCAGCGAGTGCAAACCCCTCGCTGAGCATGCTGCTGCCGCTCCTGCACCGCTCGAGCGAGGGATGTGTTGACACGAAGCGCTGTAAGAAGACAGACTACAGCAAAGCTGAAATGCTCTCGTTTTGGCCGGGTGTCAAAAGTGCTGCTTGGAGCTCGGTTGCCCCAAGGGCAGGTAGCGTGGGGTGCCCGGCTGATGCGACACCGCTGAGCTTTCACAGCACGGCCGAGCCCCCGTGCCTCCTCCCAGGGCAAGGTCCCCCTCCTTGTCCCCACTAACACCCCGTAACAGCCTCCTTATTGAAGGCTGTGGTGGCCCTGGCGAGCAACAGAGGACCTGAGCGACCAGGCTGGAAGGGGAACTGCCCGGAGAACCAGGAGACAAGCGCCACGCAATGAATTAGCCCTGTTAATTAGCACACATTCCTTACAGGCACAGCACGGGGAAATCCCGGCCGGCATTTCTAAGCTTTATCCATCTCGCAATGGTTTCCACCCTTGCCGTTGTTTACAAGCTTAACAAACTGAAGACTGTTTGGAAGAGATCACTACTTAATCTGGCTTGTCCTAAGACCAATAGGAGAGGAGGAAGGGAAGGTCATGCACATCCGAGGTCAGAGCAGAAACATCCTTATTTATCTTCCCTAAGCTGTTCTAAATTTTAACTCCTTCAAGGTATACGGAAATAATCAAGATGTGAATTTGGTGGTGACTGCGACCGGTGGGGAAACCCTGGCACTCTCTTATCAATTAATTCTTTTGGGTGGGGTTCAAATTTTCACTCCTTTTGGACCAAACATGCGGCAAAGCCCCAGATGAGCATCTCCTGTCTCCTACATCCTACCCAGCCACAAGCCGCGGGTCACCGCTGTGAGGTGGCTGAAGCAAACGCGCTTCCAAGAGTCTCATTACGCATCCCTGCCAGGTCAAAGTGAAAAGCAGTCCTCTAAATATCTGCTTGGGGCAGGCGAATCCAGGGAATGAGACAGACAGCTGAGCATAAAGCTGTTTTTTTAGAAGCAGAGTTTAAGGTTGGCTAAAAATATGGCCTATTCCTTTCAGGGGTTATTTTGCTCACTGTGTTGACAAGAATAAAGCTATTAGTAACAGAGTGTTCAGAGTATTTGGGGCTGGTGTTTGTCTGTCAGTCACTCATCCTCCAAAACAGTCTTGTCAACATTTGGAAGGCAAGTGGGATGTATGCTCCAGCTCCCTCCCGGGAAGGCTGGGAGAGGATAATGGGGCTGTAAGAGCTGCAAGAACCTGCGGCTAAATAAAAAAGGAGGAATGAAGGGCGGAAAAAAAAATATCTGTTAAGGAGGAAAAATATTAGAAACCCCAAAATGTCTGGACAAATGAAAGGTAGGTTTTAGAGGAAGAAAATATTCGAGTGAAGGGAAAAACAAACCAAAAAGAACTGTTTGCAGAAAACGTGAAGATTGAGAAAGTAATGTAAGAAGAGACAATGAGTGGAGATTATGTGGGGGAAGAGGAAGAGAAGTGACCACAGGAAAATACAATGATCAGCTTTTGCTGGGGAAGTGCAAGAGGTGTGTTCGCACCGCACGAATTCGCAGGACAGGGGCTGGCCCTGCACAGCGAGTCACACCTGGCACAAGGGGGCCCTGACTGTCCAAGAGTCGGAAAGCACATCTCCTTTGTGGCTGGGGGGGGGTTCCAGGGGTTAGCTTGTATTTAATCACACCCAGAAAAGCAGAGGGCCCCAGTTGTGGAAGCTGTGCTGCAGAGGGGACTCCCCGTAAAGCCCAGCAGCGTCTCTACGCGTAAGGCGCCTTCCTTAGGAAAAAGAGCCCCGTGCCTTAGGCGCCCTAGAAATACCGGGCTGGGTGCGTACCTCGAACACCAGCCCTTGCAGCCCGCTCTCCAACCCAGCTTGCTCCTCTGCCGGGTAGAAGGGATGGTCACAAGGAAACTGGTTTCCTTATGCTTCTCATCTCCCCCTGCCAGTACAGGAACCTCTGCAGTCCGCACTACCTACACCAGCCTTCTGTCTCCCTCTGCACCTCTACTGGATGCTGTACCAAGAGCATCTTGTCTCCTCTCCTCTCCCTCAGCTCTTCAGGACTAAGCTTTTAGTGCCGCCATTCCTCTTCCAGACATCCTTTGTGTTTCCCCTTGGGGCTCCCTAGCCATGCGAAGCTCTGCTGTTTAATGGCATGTGAAACGTGACCGTATTTTATTGTACCCGCTTGCAAAGGGAAGCAGGAACCTGGTAGGGGTTGCTCCCCGCACCCATTGCCCAGGGCAAATCGCCTGCTCCCACAATACCAGCTCCAGCCTCTCTCCTCCATCTCCACATTAAAGATCTGCAGAGCCAAGCGATATTCAGCGCTTAGCACAGCAATTTCTGTTGTGACTAATCCTGCAGTTCGATACCTTTTCCCATTGCCGGATCCCATTGCCGACAGGCGCTCAGCTCCCTCTCTGCCTGAATCCGCGGCACGCAGCGGAGGAGAAGGCGAAGCGAGCTCAGCTTCAGCTGCTGCCCGCGCTAAACCAACGAGCTGCCTCTCCCGCGGCTGCAGGCACGGACAGCCCCGGTGGTGTAGATCCTCTCCCATGGGCTGCGTTGGGAGGAATGGGCTCAGCTAAGGATGCCAGGCAGTAACTGTGGTCTGCAGAATAACCTGGTAGCGCAGGAAAACCCCGAGGTGCACCGCCTTGCCATCAGACGATGGCAATGATTAACTGAGCGGTTTTGCGCAAGGGTTTTTTGTCATTAAGGTACCACTTGTGACATGAAATGCGCACAGGCGGTGTTGCTTTCTGGGCATAACCCTGGGGGATGAGGAGTAACTTTACTCCGGCTCAATTTCCAGCTCAGTCCATGAAGCTGGTCTAAACAGATTGAGAGCTGAGTCACTTAGAGCTGTCTTCACAAGGAGCTCATCAATTTGAGTAAACCACCAGCCCCAGGCTACAGCGCGTGGCTATCCTCGCTTTCACCCTCCGAAGCAGCACTGCTGAGGTCGGTGGAGCTCTGTGGATTAACATTAGTAATAGTAGTGAGAGAAGAAGTAGTGTGGGTGCACAAAACCAGTTCTGGTCCTGCTCCTGTTGAAGTTCATCTCCGAGCTCTCTGATGTAGCCAGGGATGCGGCTGAGCTGGCCAGTGAGCACACAGCTCCAAAGAAAACAGCAGTTATCATAGAGGAAGAAAGCCCAGAGATGGGGCACAGCTCCTCTCCTCCCCTGTCCCCTCCGCTCTTTAGTGCGCCTCTGGAATCTCACACCTACTCATTGCTGAGCCTCCCAACTGCCTGAGCCGAGCCCGGCAAAGGCAGCCACCACGAGGAGAGCACAACCCAAGCGTGCGGTGAGAGGCGTTGCCGGCGTGGATGAGCTTGCTCGCCGGCAGGACACAGCACGTGCCGTGGTGGGAGGTGACATGGTGAGAAAAAGCAGCAGAGCGTTAGCGGACAAGGTGTGAGCCGAACCCAGAACT
Organism: Charadrius vociferus; assembly: GCF_000708025.1. Classification (NCBI taxonomy): domain Eukaryota; kingdom Metazoa; phylum Chordata; class Aves; order Charadriiformes; family Charadriidae; genus Charadrius; species Charadrius vociferus. The sequence continues at coordinate 206,072 of NW_009646734.1, forward strand.
CCACGCTCTGCACCAGTTCACATGAGTCCCACGGCAGCATTTGGAAGAAAACTGGGCACTGAAGTTGTTTTGTGAGCAAAGACCCTGAAAACCCTCGTGGCTGTCTCATTACGTTCCTAAAGAGGAGTTTCTATGATGAAAAATGCAAGCCATTCAACAAGCTCTCCAGAAAGGAGCACACTCACCCAGGGCGAAACCCCGTTTGCTTCACTTGTGGCCCTTAAATGCGCATCAGCCGACAGACTGTAAACACTGCGCGCAGCAGGTTTACAAGGTGGAAACCCTTTTGAGACCTTCTACTGCAGGGGAAGTGGGGTAAATATGCCAATGAGATGAACAAATTCTAAATATTCAGGTGTTTAAATAAGTAAAGCTTTTACAGGTTTTCGGAATCTATTATTCATGGTGTGCTGGGGGTTGTCCAGCCGGTGCACCAAGGCATGCAACCACTTTAAGAGGGTAGAAAATTCAGGCTCGGGAAGTTGAATCAGTTTGTGCGCTGGTCCAGGCCTCCGTACCACTAGACAGAGGAACCTCAAATTACTTCCCTACCAAAGGAGCCACAATTTGCTGGGCATTGTGGCCAGATGACAAGTGACAAGGCCAGAGTGGGATTTCTCCTTTTCCAGACGTGCTGAGCAAGAAGGGGATCTCTGCCTGCCAGTTACACCCCAAGGTGGACAACGTGTCCCTGGGACGTGGCTCAGCCAAGGGTGGAAATGAGCAGCCATGCCAATGCATTCACTGCAAGTGAAATCAGTCTAGAAACAACCTGATTTTCAGCTTCGCAAAAACCCAAAACATTTTAAGTCCTCTGTTGGAAATGATTGTTTGAAGCAGTTGAGAACTAGAAAAAATGTCACTGTAATCCTTTTGGGATGCGGCTTTCCAGTTAACAGTATGCCAACTCAGTGCCACCATCAGAGCTTCAAAACAGACTTCCTGACTTGATAAACCACTTTCTCCACGACATTAAAACGCCCGTCAGAATCCCATGTTTTCCCTGTGCCCACGTCTGTAATTGCACCGTATGATCTCCGAGCGAGCGCATCTAACTGAGGACGGGCTGCTCTGACCTGAGCAACTGCCTCCTTATATTTGTGCTTTTGTCTTGGCATTTCAGCAGGGTTACAATTAATTAAAATTCCTGATTAATTAAAGTGTTTTGCAACAGCGACAAAAACAACAGCAAAAATTGCTTTGAGAATAGCCTGTGCGCAGTGAAACTGGAGCCTGGTTGGTATGAATATGCATGGGGCCCAAAGTACGCTGTATTGGCACGTGTGCAGCCTGTCCACAAAATAAATGATACAGCGTAGGAGGAAGCACGTAGAGGCTTGGTGGGTACTGAAACAGGGCTATAGAATTTTGCATTACCCTCTGTATTTCCCCCTCTGCCTGTAACTCAAAGTTCAAGTGCACGGAAATGGAGCGGCTGGCACTACAGCTGGATGTATGCATGGGTTTGGAAGGGAATTAGGACTCGGCCAGTGCTCCTGCTCCTTGTTCTGACAGTCATCAGCCCAAAAAAGTTTGTACAAGTCACTTTCCCCTTCCGGGCCTTGGCTTCCCCTCTGTAAAATGCAAGCAAGACCACTCTTCTATCTTGTATGAAGTGGTACGAGAAGTACAGAGAAAGAAATACGCTACAGAAAGAGAAATGCGCGTTCAGCGAGTGACTCCGTTTCCTTTTGCCTTTGTCAAATCTGTACCGTAGCGGGAGCCAGCTCCGGGCGCTCGGAGCTGTGAAGAAACCTTTGTTGTGCTGTGAAAGCCCCGCAGCAGACTGTCATTGTCAAACCCGCCGGTGAATGGTTCCACTGGGGATCGAGACCCTGCTCATGCGGGAAAGCAGCAAGCCTCAATAAATAGCTACTGCTATTACTGAATCCGGATAATTAACGCTTTTGGAATTTTATAGGGAAAATACTGTGTTGTTGCAATGAACGCCGAGGGGTAGTTCTCCACATTCCATCAGTGGAAGCAGTCCTGGCCCTGGCTCTGCCTCTTACATGCCCTCTGTCAAACGCCAGCAAAGGGGATGATGTTTCTTCCCCTGACCCTCCACTCTTTTTTAAAACAGGTTTTTTTTTTGGCAGGCACCACTCCCACTTTGGTGATTTAAGGACTACAGGGAAGAAAATTGCTCTGAAAGAGCCATTTCAAAAAACGTGTGTATGCAAATACTGCGTGTTTAAGCAAGGACTCTGTTCCTGGGGGTATGCAGGCTCCGGTCTGCCCATCTTTAGGGACAAAAATTAAATTTTGTGACCTCCAGACCAAGAGAGCAAAGAGCCAAAAAGAGGGATCTCTTGCCTTGAGTAGGACTACCAGAGCCCTTTTCCCCAGGACGTATGCTGGTTCAAGGCAAAAGACTTTCAGAGAGGGATGAAACACGTAACGACCGTGCAGCCATGGTCACTGGCAATGGTATGTACAGAAGTCGGAACACAAAATCTTGATTGTTAGATGATTTGCAGATTTTCAGGTGTTTAAAGAGATGACTAATAAGAAATTGCTGCTCCAAAGCATATAAGAATTGCATTTTTCGAATGTCTTATTTCAAAGTATAACGAACACACATACTTCTCTTTAGTTATATTTGGATTTTTAAGGTTTATGGGTCCATCATCAACTTCTATGGTGCTACAGAGGATGAGATTTCCCCCCCCTCAAAAAAAACCCTGGAGCTGAGATCTCTCAAATTCTTGTGAAAATCCAGGAGGTATCATGAGGCTTGCAAGAAGAGCAGGAGTGGGAACATTGCAGTAGCTTCTGAGCATAGTCAGCACAGAAATTACGAGAGCAGAGCCACAGAATCTTAACATGACAATTTTTTTTTTAAAGAAACAAATCACCAAGCTCAAATTGATTATTATACACAATTATTTACTAAAGTAAAGGTCCAGTTATGTTCACTGACAGCTCCAAAATTTCGGCTCTCAAACTGAAATGCATAATCCCTTACACCTGTTTTAAAGATGACCCACCCTGCTGCTTCTTCATTTCAAATAATATTCGCTTTGATTGTGCTTCAAAGAGGGATTGGGATTTTTTTGTTACTTAAATCATAGAATCACAAAATCATGGTTTGGTTTGGAAGGGACCTTGAAGATCATCCAGTGCCACCCCGCTTCCCTGGGCAGGGCCACCTCCCACCAGCCCAGGTTGCTCCAAGCCCCGTCCAACCTGGCCTTGAACACCTCCAGGGATGGGGCAGCCACAGCTTCTCTGGGCAACCTGCCCCAGGGGATCACCACCCTCAGAGTGAAAAA
>NW_009646734.1:209488-209851 GCF_000708025.1 Charadrius vociferus
TCTCCCCTTTTTGGCCTTCTCTTCTCCAGGCTGAACCCCCCCAACTCTCTCAGCCTCTCCTCATCGCAGAGGTGCTCCAGCCCTCGGGTCATCCTCGTGGCCCTCTTCTGGCCCCGCTCCAGCAGGTCCATGTCCTTCTGATGTTGGTGGCCCCAGAGCTGGAGGCAGCACTGCAGGGGGGTCTCACCAAACTGAAGTAGAGCCACAGCTCCACAGTGGTATGTAATGTGAAGGCTCAGTGAATCAGATTAATTTCCTCCAAGACTCGAAAGCAGCAAAGAGTCATGCAGAATATTTCCTGAGAACATAAGTCTCCGTGACAAACAGCCCCTCCAACCCAGAGAGGCACCAGCCTCTTCTGCC
>NW_009646734.1:216046-239428 GCF_000708025.1 Charadrius vociferus
AGCAGAGGGGCTCCAGCCCTCCCAGCATCTCTGTGGCCTCCGCTGGCCCCGCTCCACCAGGTCCACGTTCTTCTGATGTTGGTGGCCCCAGAGCTGGAGGCAGCACTGCAGGGGGGTCTCACCAAACTGAAGTAGAGCCACAGCTCCACAGTGGTATGTAATGTGAAAGCTCAGTGAATCAGATTAATTTCCTCCAAGACTCGAAAGCAGCAAAGAGTCATGCAGAATATTTCCTGAGAACATAAGTCTCCGTGACAAACAGCCCCTCCAACCCAGAGAGGCACCAGCCTCTTCTTCCAAATGCTGCAGGGATCACTGGCACTTTATTGCTTCTGATCCTTCACGCTTCTTTGTTTATAATACAGCGGTATGTTGGGCATCTTCCTCCCTCTCTTCCTTAGGCTCAGCTTTGCAAACAGCTCCACTTTTCCATGGGACAAAAGGGCCAGTTGCTGGGAGCTACACAGCCCCTCTCCAAGAAGCACTGAGTGTGAAGACGTAAGCGTGTACCTTGAGCTTGCCGAAAGGGGACGTGTTTTGGGAAGTGAGGACTAGTGGTTAGGATGCGGCAGAGGGAGGGGATGGGAGACCCCCTGGGTTTCACCCCTGGGTTGGCCAACACGCACAGGCCAGAACCTCAACCTCTTCCCGACTCAGTTTCCCCACCTGTAAAATGGAGCAATGGTCTTCGTCTCGCCTTGTGAAGCGCTTTGAGATTCACTAATAAAAATGCTCTGGATAGGTATTATTCTCATCTACCCATCTAGTCTTGCCGCATCAAAGCAAATCACTCATTAAACAAACTATCCTCCCGTTGGGTAGTGGGGTGATCCCACTGGATTGTGGGGAGTTGCACTGCTGGACATAAGTGAGGACAGAATCTGGCTCCAAATTGGCTTAGCAAATGTCTCTGTCTCACTTTCCAGAATGCAGGGCTCTCCCACAGAGAGACTATATGTACTGCTTTTACAAACATAAGCAACGATTCGCCTGTATTCAAGCACAGGACACAAAAAACCCCAATCCCGCAACCACAAATGCCTCATTCAAGTCCCTAAGCAGTCCTGGTGGCTCAGATGGGCCCATACGTGTGAGCAGAAGTACGCACAGGCAAAATGCTTAGCATACTAAGGGAAATATTTCTATAATATTAAGCATAATACGATATTAAATATTGATTTATATAAGATCCATGTAACATTAGGGCATATTTAGGGCTAACAAATGTTTGTAGAACCAAGAAACTGACTAGCACGAGGAAATATTAATTAAACTTACAGTCTTTATTCACTCATAGGTTTTCTTTCCCATTGTGTTCCTCTGCTTTTTGATTAGAAAATAATCATCACATTACACAATATTTTCCTCATTAAACTACAAGAGCAACAAAGATCCCTTGCTTCTTTGGCCAATTAGTGCCCGTGTACAACCATCAGGAATACAAATCAAAGCGTGTTCCAGCTCTGACCTAATAAGCCATCTACGCAAAATCTAAGCTCCGCATTTTTCTGTTACTACAGCAATTCTTTTTTCTTTACCCCAAAGCCATCAGCACCGCACATTATTCCCCTCTCTTAGGAAACGACGAAACGAAGCCGCACGGGCTGGGGGCTGCCAGTCACCTCCAGCTTTGGCAGGGCTCTTCGGCGGCTCGGTTTTGATCAAGAAACCCTAAATGAATCCTTCTGCACTCTGCCTGGGCGTGGGGCTGGCAGGGAGGGTGGCTCCCAGGACACGAGGAGAAAGAGGGAGCTCTGGGAGCCTGGAACAGATCTGCATTTTCCTCAGGGCACATCCTGCAAACAGGGCCCTTTGTTCCTGGGGGCTGGTACCCGCTTCTCACCACAAACAGATCCCTTCCCGGCCTCTCCTTTTCTTCTCCTCTAAGAAAAAGGCCATTTTCAGAATTTGTACTTCTCCATCCACCCCCGCCCCAAATCCGTGTAAGTTCTTCTCACTTAAACCAATTTTGCTCTCCCACTGAGTGCCGAAGTGTTGCGCGTTACGCTGTGCCGTGCTACTCACGCCCACCCGACAGCCATTTTCTGACCAATTTCCTCCTGACATGCATCTTAACCATCTTCAGATTCCCTTCTGAATTTGGCCTCAATTGGAGAATAATATACTGAAACTCTGCTAAAAAGCAGTACGAAATTGATCTCTGCCAGAAGGTGGATCTGATCTTTTTTGTTGTTTTTCAGGGAAAACGGAGGGGGAGGTTTTAAGAAGGGGGCTGTGAGCCTGGAGCTTCAGCTCCTGTTTTCGAGTTCCCCAGCTATGTGATAGAAGGCAATTAAGCAGTGTCTGTTCATCAGTGCGATTCTATTTATTGAAACTGGTTAATAAGCCCAGAATTAGTTTTTCCTCGTCAAAAAAATGTTTCGGTGGAGAATGCTATCAGAGTGGCTTTAGTATGTCTACTTGCCTACAAGTAATTACGTCTAATATTTGCCCAGTGGTTTTGGAAACCCGGGCGACAGTTCCCCCGACGTGTTTCTCAGTCTGCTCTTCACGGTCCCCAGGTTAGTGCATCACCTGCTGCGTGTCCACCCATGTGCTCCTGTGGGATCTTCCTGCCCCTCTGTTGGTAATGTTTCAGTTTCTTGGCCAATTTTGCCAAATCTAGTGGAGGTCTCGAAGGCACTGAGCTCCTAGAAGTGTTAAGAAAATACAAAGCAGAGCAGGGGAGAGAAACCCTCCCCGTTCCCTTACTCAGGGCCAGGCACGTGCTCCTAAGGAACCAAAGCAGCGCTCACTCTTGAGATTACAGAATCACAGACTCACAGACTCCCAGAATGGTCAGGGTTGGAAGGGACCTCTGGAGATCATCTAGTCCAACCCCCTGCCAGAGCAGGGGCACCTACAACAGGTTGCACAGGACGGCGTCCAGGCGGGTTTGGAATGGCTCCATGTGGGAGCCTCCTCTGGCAGCCTGTGCCAGTGCTCAACTACCCTCAAAGTAAAGAAGTTCCTCCTCATGTTAAGATGGAACTTCCCATGTTCAACCTTGTGCCCATTACCCCTTGTCCTGTCACTGGGCACCACTGACAAAAGACTGCTCCCATCCCCCTGGCATCCTCCCATTAAGTATTTGTAAGCATTAATAAGATCCCCCCTCAATCTTCTTTTCTCTAGACTAAAGAGACCCAAGTCCTTCAGCCTTTCCTCGTATGAGAGATGTTCCAATCCCCTCATCATCTTCGTAGCCCTGCGCTGGACCCTCTCCAGCAGATCCCTGTCTGTCTTGAACTGGGGAGCCAAACTCCCTGAAGCTGGAACTCACCTTCCCACTGCTCAAGGCACGATTTGATGAATCTGCAGGTTTAAAAGGAGAGGGGAGCATCAGCCAGAACCTATGCAGGACCGTCTTCCTGTGCCAGATGTACAGTTCCTAGAATGATGGGATCTTGCACAAGTTATAGCTTGCACGTACAGCTCTGGCAAAACCCTGAATTAATCACAGTCATGGAGCTCTCCTGCTCCCTTACTAACTTCCACAGGACGGTCCTCCACAGAGGACAGGCTTTCTCCATCACTATGAACTTCCCTAATCTAATTACTGCTAATCAGAATTGTAAAGAAAGGCATTTTCTCTGGGTCTCAGGTGTGCAGCAGGTGGGGCAGCCAACCTGTCACGTACAGACATCTGTTTGTTGAAGGGAGCGGGGAAAGCGATGCACGCTGCCAGTCCTGCAGCATGTCAAAACAGCTGAAACCCCCATTAAACTCCAGGATTCCGTCTGGAAGCTGTGTAATCCCTTTGAATTTTCTAGGAAGGGCTATGGGAAATGTGGCAATGGCGAAGGGGTGCAATTTGCCTATTTCTGCTGTGATTCGCCTCACCGCAAAGCGTGCGGCATCTGCAGCTCGCGGCTGACCCAATGTGTTTATCTACTGAACCCATCAAACCACCTCTTGCCACGTGCTCCAATCCTCCAGCCCAAATTAGCGGTGGCTCCGCTGCTCCAAGTGGAACAAATGTCACCATCGTGTCTCTCTTGGCCTCCTGCTGCTGCTTTGTTTTATTTTGGGTCCTGCTGCCTGTCAGGGAAGAAGCCCGATCCTCATTTTGTGAGGTTCACAAAAAAAAAATCAGGCATTTGACTTTTTAAGCTGAACAGCCCATCGCCAAATGGTTAATGACCCTTTTCTATGGGTATACCGGAAAACTGAATTGTTCTCTCAAAGACAGATCTCCAGGGCTTTTTCTGGCCTGCTTAAGCCTGCACGTCTCAAATGCTGTCCTTAAGTTGGCGAGGCAGTGCGGGCGCCGAGGGTGTGATGTCCCCCGCGTGCCCTGTGCTGGCAAACCACAGTTCCCTCTAAGCAAACCCGCCGTTCCAAGGTACCACAGAGGCAAATCATTCCCCTGATAGAAACCTTGGCCTCCAAAAAGGCAAACCCATCAAAAGCACACGCCGCTTCGCATTAACGGGCTGCATTTCCAGGGGTATTTGCTGTGCTGATCGATGCCTTAAAAAAAAAAATACATCCTTGGCGAGGTGTACAGAAACACACATCATCTGCGAAACGACAGAACAAGTCTATCTGATGCGGAGGAAATTTTGTTAGCCTGACACAATCTCAGCATAGCTAAACAGGGCAAAACACCGTGTATTTGTGCTCAAACCCTGATGATGTTTATTTACTAGGACAAATATAGCTGAGGGTAGCAACTTATCAACGCTCGCTTTATTTCAAGAGCAAATTGCTACCATGGAACCAGACATTTGATGTTTCCCTGCTATTGCCCAACAAAGAAAGCTCGCTTTACTAACTCGGCTAATGACCAGCAAAGTCGCCTCACGTGGATTATAAAAATAAGAAGGACAAAAGGTTCAGGATGAAAAATAACAATTTCCCTTGCTTGCTTTTGTGATCAAACGGTGGGGAATTCGCAGCAGAAAACTCTGCTTTGAAATAGAAAAATAATAGTAACAGTGAAAATAAATGACAAGGTCTTGGTTCTACTGAGCTTTACTGAGCCTGAAAATCCACAAGTTTTGCTGCTGGAGAGTGTATGAGGAGGATTCATTCAAAAGTTGATAATCAGCAGAGAGGGATTAGTGCCTTCCAATAACTGCTCTAACTACAAAGACAGTAAAAGGCTCAAGCAACATCCATTATCTTATCCCTTTATACTGGCTCATGGCCCCGAGTTTCACAAGTACCATGTTTACTATTATGGCAACAAAGCAAATTTGATCAGATCAACACCAACAAATAATCAAACAGCACCTTCGGATAAAATCTGCCGTGATACTTCACGAATTCGCTGAGCTGCCGGGCCCCCAACCTGGCTTTCCCGGAGTGCGGAATATGCTCTGTCTTGCAGAGCCTGACTGCACCTCCGCATCTGCAGCCGACTCCTGCGCGCAGGACTGCGTGCTGGCACGCTTCTGGTCCTTGGGACAGGCTCCCCTTCCCATTCCCGGACTGACCAAAGGAGCCCTCCACACCTCAGACAGGCTGGACAGGCCAAGGATGCTTTCAGTTTGCTCTGTGCAGGGAATGAAAAACCAGATTATTCTCCTCCCCCAGCTGTGATAAGAGCCCTGGTTTCTCACGTTTTGCAGTACCCACAGATTGATTTACTTAAAAGATTCATAATGTAAGAAATCAACTGGAAATGGAAAGTTCAATATCAGATGAAATTGGTTTGGGTATCCATGAGACAGCATATTTATCTACTAGTTCACAGAGACGTGAAGCACTGAATCAGTCATCTTAGCTCAAATCTACAGAACCTAAGTTCTCTCATTTGGGGTTTGATGTCACACTTCCATCCTAGTCAGCAAACAGGAATTTACTGCTATTCCTTGTAGCCACGCCACAAAATACTCTGCCCCTTCTGCTTTACTGTTGACATGTTTCTAGGATTAAAAAAAAAAAAAAAAAGATAAGTAAAAGTAAAAGCAATCTGCATGCTTATGTATTCTCCCTGCATATGTATTTATAGCAGAACCTCTTAGTTGAAGAACTCAGAGCACTTGGGGAACTGGCTGGTGAGCCACCTGGCCCTCTGTATCTTTACCTTAGCATCCACCCTAACAAGATAGCGACCTGAATTTCGTCTTGAGCATGAACAACACACATGCCAAACCCTACTCTGAAATGTGGTGCAGGCTTGCGGAGCACGTTTGGTCCTGAGGGCTGATTCGCAGACTGGCTGCACCTGGAGCCTAGCAGCAATGAGAGCAGCGAGCACGGGGGAAGGCAGGCGGCTGCGTGTGTCAGGTCACTGGATGACTCCAGTAGCCAGGTTTCCATTGATTCGGCAGAGAAAAACAGTTGTTCTTCCCTTTTCAGTTTGTGTCTCAGAGGAACTGCCCTGTAAGCCACTGGTCCAGAGCAGAGCCTGCGACTAGTGCCTCTTGATTCACCTCTAGGTGTATTTTTCCAAACTGAAGACTTTTTTGGGGTGACCAAACCCCTGAAAAATGCTCCCCTGGAGCCAAGTTGGGATGATGGTATGACGAATCTGTCACACAAGGTTAGGGTAATGCTTCCCTGGCACCAGAGATAAAGACTCCTCCTGCTTTCCACACTTGCACTGCCGCTGGTTCAGTGCTTAATGCCAAAACTGAAAGCCCGAGTTTGCTCAACTTTTTAGTGAATTCAGTGTAGACTGGTCCCAGCTCCAAAGCATTCCCGCGGTTTGTCCTGTGTTCATATAGCGTCTCTCGGAGAGGGGACCATGTGTGCAGTGTCTGGGCTCTAGGAAGGCGTGAGGCTACTGCACCGGCTGGCTTCCACTTCAACGCAAATGTGTCATGGGGCTCGTTCCAAGGGGTTACGGGATGAAGAAGATGCCACGGTGCTTTGCTGCAGCTTTGGTGTAAATCAGCAAGCAGCAGCCTTTTTTGCGTGGGTGTAGTGCAAGCTTGAAACCAGCTCACACTGCCTACCAGAGCAGTATGGGCCATTCGCGGGCTGCACACTGACTGGAGAAACCCACTGAACTACGGCAACCCACGGCAGGACAGATGGTAGCTCTAGATGAGAAGTTTGTTATGCATCTCGGAGAAGGGGCCTTATGGAGATCCCTAAGCTTGAAAAATATGCGTACCTCTGTTTCTACCCGTGTTTTTATGTTAGAAAAGGCAGAGGGGTTGGGAAAGACAAGGAGAGCCTAGATCCACCTTAAACACCACCAAAGAGATGTCCACTAAAAGAAAAGATAAGCCCAACAAAGGCGCTTGCTGAAAAGCCAACTATATCAACAAACTCCAGCTACTACAGCTTGGTGACTACACTGCCCAGTGACTCCTGTTCAATAAAGGGCCGATTCTCCTCCCTTTCGGAAAACAATGTGTTCCACACACTGAAATAAATAAGAGCCCCTCGCCAAGCCCCCGGCAGTGTCAGGGGATGTCAGGCTCTGCTCCCGGATAACAAAGGCGTCAGCGTGCAGCCAATCTCCTCCTGCCATCTCGGGCTGCCCTCGCTGAGCTGAATGAAATTTTTTCTCCTAATGGAAATGAAGAAAACCTCCAGTGCAGATAATCCTCCGTTATAATGGCAGTACATGCGGGACAGGGGCCAAGCAGTGTAAAGAACAAGCCAAATCTCTTCTACTTAAAGCCTGGCCTGAATGTGATAATGTAATGACTTCGGTCTGGATGTTTCGAATGCCATTCATTGGGATTGACTTAACATATAGATGATATCAGCTACAATAATTAAGAACGAGGAACTGAACAGATAGCATCAGCCAACTTCTCCTTCCCAACAAAGCTGGTAACCTTTTGCAAGCGGTCTAGAAGACCACTTGGTCTAAACACAAGTTAGTCCAACCCAGCCAGCACCTTCCACTTCTGTTCCCCTTCGCTTTCTGTAGAAGGATCAACAAACATCCCACTTCACCTCAGGCTGAAGACCCAGACACCCTCTTCGCAATGGCAAAGCTCCTGACTATTTTGTCTCTAACCTGTTTCTGGCCACTGCTGATCACATGTTGTGGTCAGAACCTGAAGTCCTTGGGAAGATCCACATTCATTTCACTGGGTTCTGGATCAAGCCTATATACTGTGAGTTTCTTTCAGCAATGGAGGTTTCCAAAAGCGTGGCAGCCGCGGCTGTTGTTTAGCTTCCTAGTCTGTCATAGCTAACCATTATTTCTGTTTTACAGAAATAAAACACAGCTCAGACCCTGATACTACACGCAAGCTTAAAATGGCTTTCAATTACTATTAGCAGGCTTTTAAATGGGATTGTGGTGACACCCCAAAAGAAGCAAAATACTTATGGGAGAAATTAAGCTATTGGAACGACCGGCTGTATTGAACATGCTTCTCACAAAGCTGGCAAAGAGCAAAATAAAGCTGCAATAAATTGATGACAACCACTTTCTGGAGGAATGACAGTTTGTCTTAAGAGAGAAAAGCCCATTCAGCTTCTCTGCTACAACAGCTCATGACACCGAGCATTAGCACACCTCTCCCACAAAACGGGAAACCAGCAGCAACCAGAACAACCACAACAGATCACTTTCGATATCCCATACCAGCGGAACCGAGGGGCAGAAGGTAAAACGATTGCAAAATGCCACTGTTCTGATTTTAATATATCCACTTAGCATCATTTTGATGGCTACGTAGGGTGGAAAGCAACAGGGGATTACATTCGTCGTCCATTCCAAGTCTCCCAATTGGCAAATAAACTCGGTCCTTTAGGAAAAAAAAAATTCTCCTGCATTGGACAAGCTTTGGAATGGTTACAAGCCAAGATCTATTGTTCTAGTTGAATTTGTTACAAGCCCTAGGCATATCATAAGAGAAGATGCTTATTTTAATGTTTTTGTCTTCCCGGTCATCTAATTTAGCTCCTTCCAGGGTGGTCATTTATTTTCTTCACTGTTGCCCTCTTCGTTTGCTAGATTTAGAGATGAAATCAAGACTCGTCAGCAGCCTTGAGCAGGGCGTCAGTGCTCGTTTGAATTTTCCTTGTCTTCTGTTTAATTGAATTTTCATTTGTATCTCCTCAGCTGTTTCCCCTCCGAGGCCTTTCCCCCTCCTGCCCCCCTTTTCTCCACTCATCCATATAGCTCATACAAGCGTTTCTGGCAAGCACCAGCTGCAGAAACAGCGAGTTCTTGGGCATCTTCTACTTTTAGAAAACCACCAAGAGGGCAAATAACACCCGTGCTTGTTCTGCGAAGCTTGAAGCCTGCTTTTCAGAAGGACCAGTCTCTTTATTAACTCTGCCGCTCTCTCTGAAACGCGTGTGAGACATGCAGGACTGCAGAGCTACGCGTTTGTCAATGCGGAGGACAAAAAGCCATGTGTGGGTTTACAGCCTCTGTCTTGCTGGGTCAGCCAAGCCAGCCGGGACTTTGCAACAGCATTAAAAAGAATCACTCCTAGATTTCTCCTCCACGTTCCCCAAAAGCTGCCTTGAGCTCCTGGCAGGCCAGCACTCAAGCCGCTGTCTAGCCATGACCTCCCTACTTAAGATTCGTTTGCCATCAGCGTAGTCTTTCTCTCAGCTTTGAGTCTGCTTTCTCCGACACAGCCTATTACACATTCCCTCAGAGGGATCGGAGATGTAACCGCTGACACCTCCCACCTTGAACTGGTATCGCTTCCCCCAACCACTTCTTTCCATTGTGGGGACGGAGCGATTCCTTCCTGTGGTTGAGGACTGCCTCTCTCGCGCTGGAAATCTTCAGTACAGGAAAAGGAAAGCCCCACCAACTTCTCTATCCAAACTTTGGTAAAAAGGGTAGGAAAGATAGGGCTCAGCCCAGAGATTCACCAGTTCGCATTTCTACTCCAACAGCTGATATTCTTACGAGATGTTCTGTGCTGAGAAGTGATTAGGAGATGACGGAGGAAATTTCAGACAAAAATTTCAGGCTATTGGAGAAAGTTCTTTAACTGCAAAATCGATCTGCAGTTAGAAGTTGTGAAAATCTCAGTGGTTTTAGGTCATTTACAAGTAAATCACACAGAACGCTGAGGAATATGAGATCAAGAAGAGTTCTGTGTTAGGACAGAGCTGGACAAAATGACCTTTCCATGATCTACTCCATTACTGACTAGCATAATTTCTGCTTGTAATTCATTATTCTGAAGCTGTTTACTGTTTTGTTCATGACAAGGGCAACTTCCATCAATCAGTTCTTGAACCTGGAATTCCTGGCTCTTTATCCAAATAGCGTTCAGAGCAAACCGAGATTCTCATTTGAATATTCACCTTTCTTGCTCTTCTACGTGGCATTTGATCCACCACCGAGAAGTTGACATTGTCTTTGACAGTGACGCTCTGTCAATCTGACATAACCTGAGAGACATTCAGGGTATGTTTTGCTACTAAGTGAACGACTACAGCACTTCAGTCATTAATAATTAAGCATGACTTTGCTATGGGATATAAGATCCGCTTCTGTTCCTATGTACGTTTGCATTTATTTTTACACTCATCACACTGCTGTTGGATATATACTGCATGAACTTTGGGTAAACGGTCCAGCGTCTCTCCACTTACAGTCAGGACCACTGCTCATGATAACTTACATTAAGGAGGTCTTCCAGAAGAGAATAAATCAGATTAGAGAAGGCTTGCTTGTAACTGAAGCTGAATTGAAACAGTTTCTCTCCCTTTCCTCTATGCTTTAGTGTTGGTTACGGAAGGATATCTTCCGTAGAAAGGAAAAGCGCATGGTATCATTTTGTCTTTTAGGTCGCAGAGGTTTGGGTCTTGCTTCTGCAGCCTCATTTAGGAAATTAGTCTTCAAGACTGACCACAAGAAGGGGTCTTGCTAGGATCTCTCTTGTTGTCGCATTCTCTTATTGTCACATCCTACCACGCGCGTCTAACACTGCCGATGGGGGGTTGCCATTTCTCCTGCCAGCCTTTGCCCTTCTTACCAGCTCTGACAGCTCGGATCCACTTATTCTTGGCACTTGCTTTGAGCAAGGTTCACATAAAGGTGTCAGTGTCCAGTCCGTGCACTGTTGTATCAAGCTGTTGTCAGTCTTCTGGATGACTGCTTAGGAAATAACCCCTTTTTGTTATCCAGAGCCTGAACTTGAGCACCACTCCTCATTTGACTCCTGCTTTTAAAGATCAAGCTGTCGCTTTCTGCCTCTTGTCTGCATTTTCCTGTCTGCGCTAAGTTCTTGTCTTGACTGGTAGTGCCAGACCTCTGCCAGGCTGGCCATCTCTCTCCTGCTTGTTTATAAGTTATGTTACTTGTGTTACAAGTCAACAAAGTAAGTATTTGGGGCCCTAATTTCCATTCCCTCAGGGGACAATGCAGGAGGTGGGTGGAAGCCTGAAGGTCACTGCCGCAAAAGGCAATGGTGGTGGTGGTGGTGGTTCAAACTCAGAAGCAAGTGAGGCTTAAGAAAACACTAACTGCCTGGTGTGTCTTCTTGTTATTTCCTAAATTACTTAACACAAAGCATCTTCTTCTTGGGAAAAAGGCTTATTGTGGGAAAGCTTCCTTTAAGGAAAAGAGGAAAACACAAGCCTTATGGAGGCAAGGCAGATGGGGCAGGTTCCTTCTACAGCTTTTGTGAGGCTACGAATGTGACAAGTACCTTTCACAAGAAGGACTTTCTAGCCTGGTTTACTTACAGTAAAAGCACTGAAGCTATGAACTGGTGAGCCCTTGTGAGGCAAGGGGAGCACTGGGATAGCTCGCTGTCTGAATGGGATCCTGGGTGAAGATGACGAATCTGTATGCAGTGCTCTTCCCTTTCAAGGGAGACCTGTGCAAACCACCTCGGCCACCACTGTTAGGCTAACCACAGCAATACCAGGCTTTAAATGCAGGCTTCAAAATTTGCTCCAAATAAAATGGGATTTGAAAATGTTGTTCACCACTTGTGTAATCAGGATTCTGCAGAATTCTGGCAACCCAGTGGATGGAAGTTACCTTATAAATTACAAAGACTGTGTCTAACGCTGAGGGGAAATAAAAGAGAGAAGTCTCCAAAGCCCAGCACAACTAAAGCTTGTTACAAAACCAGAGAGATCATTCTAGTGTGAAGCAAACCTGAGCTTTGCATTAAAAATGTAAATGTGATTGAAATAGCATAACCAGATTAAATGGATTTGACCTCCACAAGCATAAAAGATGGTCTAAATACACTGAAACAGCAAGGAACGGCTGCACTTTCTTTTTCACTGTGTTGTGGATCACAGGAAATTTACTTGAAACAACAAAGAAATTTCAAGCCAGTGAAAGATTTGCATTTCTTTTACAGGAACTAATAGGAGAAAATAGGGCTGGTTTGGAAAAAACCAACCGTCATTTAAATGCCTAAAGGTACAGAAAGACTTCTGAAAACTACTTTTCAAAGTCTTTGAATGTGACTGATTTACCCTCAAAAATTAAGCCCGAACACACAGAACTAGCCAGGAGTGACCGAATCTTTCAACACAATCTCACATCTCAGCCTTCAGTACGCTGCTGCCTTATGGGAGCGTCTGATGGACATACCTTTCTGCCTTTTTTTTTTTTTTTTTAAGTTACGTTAACCCAGATCAGCACCAGAGTCTGGTTCACCGCATCACCGTACATCACCATACGGGCATCACCATACTAACACGGCCGAGCAGGGACAGACAGAGGTGAGTTAAACCCACACCACCGGCAAACAGATGTTCATCAAAGGCTGCCTGCGAAATGCTGCATGGGATAAATGCAAGAAAACAACACCCAGAAGCAAAGAAACAAACCAAAGTGGTGCAAGGGGGAATTAAGACCAGTAATCAAATATTCCCAGGTAAGCCTTGCTATTTATGCATTCTAAGGGAAAACCCCGGTAACAGCGTGCAACATTGTCCCTCAACTGGGTTCCAAATGGAGGGGTAGTTCTTCAGTTAAAACAGAAGTTAGGAACATTGAATAAGGAGACTAATTTGTATTTTCTTGTCACAGAATCATTGAATAAGTTGGGCTGGAGGTCCCTGCCCAGAGCAGACCTACCATCTCAGGTAGGTCAGGTTGCACAGGTCCTTGTCCTGTTGAGTTTTGAAAATCCCCAGGGATGATGATTCTCCCCTTCCACTGTTGCATCAACCTCCCTGTGAAGCATTTTTTCCTTATATTTTATCTTAATTTCCACAGAACACGTGTCTGTTGCCTCTCATCCTTTACTTGTGTATCTCTAAGAAGAGCCTGGCTCCACCTTATCTCTAGCCCTCTTTGGGTGGTGGAAGAGAGCAGTGAGATGTCCCTCAGCTTTCTCTTCTCCAGCCGCTTCAGCCTCCCTTCACTCGACCTGTGCACCAGCCCCCAGCACCTCGGTGGCCCCATCTGACCCATGGTTTACCCCTTGGTTTAGGAGACCTAAAATGGAACACCGCATTTCAGATGCAGCTTTGTGAGTATCAAGTAGGGGGGAACAGGCAAGATCTAGTTCCAAATGGTTCCACGCAGCCTCATTTCTTGAATTCATTAAATACATATAAAAAATGCTACACTTAAACCCGCACTTCTTAAAACCAGACTATTTTTTCTTTTCCTGACACAAGTGACATGGCAAACAACTATAAGCGAAATAAATTTGCAGGCTGGTACCTGAGAGCACCTGAGGCAAAAAAGAAACGAGGGTGGCATGAAAAAGGCTGTGACAAAAGAACCTTTTATTTCCTGATCTCTGTTTTCCAAGCGGTGTAAGAAACAGAATGAGTATTTGGACAAAGGTTGGATACACAAAGCGAGACTAAAACTGGGTGGCAATCAGCACAAGCAGAGATGACGCGGTCTTCAACAAAGCTTAGGTGCACGCACACCTTTGTGCGCGCAATAACCCAGTTCTGCTCAAGCCCACTGATGCTGATGTGCACGTTATTAGAAAACTCAATTGTTCTGGGGTTTGGGATCTGAGCATGAATGAAACATGAGCTATGTCTAACGCTGGGACTTAACTACATACAGATTAGTAGCGTTTCTAATTTGGCAGCACCGCAAGTCCTGTGGCCCCGCTGTCAGCAGCGCTGAGCAGTTGTTACCGTCTTGAAATCAGCCAGCTGTGGGGCTCAGCGCTTCCAAAAACTGACAGCGGAGAGTTAAGCACGGAGCAAGTCTTCGGAGGACCAAGACAACGGTTCTGCTGAACATGGAGGATTCTCCTGAAGAAGAGAGGGAGCAGGATGTGCTAGAGAGCTTCGGACAGGCTCTGCGTTGCATGGGTTTGTGCCCAAGTTAATCAGGGAGCCAATAAAAACGTTATGATCTTGGTATATTTTAAAAATCTCAGTATATTTATCCAGTTACTGTGGGATTTAAATACACCACTTTGGCTGGGTTTGTATCACTGCTATAGACACATTTTTCTACTACGTTTCTACTACACATTTGGACACATTTTTCTATTACACTTTTTTTCTACTTTTTTACTGGAAACTCCAAAAAGCTATTTCAAAGTCCTGTGCAGGAGTACTTAAAAAAAAAAAATCAAAAATGTAAATTTCACCCTGAATATCTGTTTATGCCACCGATGGGAAAAAATAGTGCAATTTGATCTCGCCGATCAGAACTAAAAGTACCAGCGTAATAATGCACTTTTCATGCTCCGTCATGTAGGAAAAACTTTACAATTTGTTTATCCAAATACGAAGTAAAATAAACTTATTTCTTGAAAGGATTGGTAAACAGAAGAAGTAGATAAATAAAAATGTAGATAAATAAAGCCTAAATTCTGAATTATTTACTGAACCATATGAAAATTACTGATTTCTAATTCTTTATCATTTATGGGCTCTCTCTTGGTATTTCTATCCTCTTCATATGGGTTTTTTTTTGGTTGTTGTTGTTTTTGTTTTCTTTTAATAATCAGCTACAGTGAAAGACACTGAACAGACATCAATATCGCCAAGGAACATACCAAGCTTTTGATTCACTATCAGCACCTGGATCCCCCAGGGCCAACACCAGCTTTCATCTCTCCTGCACATCCCACCTGACTGCAGAGGTCCAGACGGGACCTGGGCTGGTCCCACCAACGCAGCAACGCACACACAGGGGAATTCCTACCAAGCACAAGGCTGCTGGCAGGGCGGAGGTCTCAGGGGTCCCTTCCTCTTTTCTAACATGACCCTGATGCCATCAGTTGGAGAAATGCCGACCCTCGAGCTGGAATATGGCAAAGCAGGCTCCTGTGCCTCCTCCCAAGTGTTTTACCAGGGCTCAGCGCACACAGAGAGATGCGGATAAACCAAGGACCACCAGCTCGCATATCTACCGTTCAATTTAAACATCTTAAAGGCACACATTGAGCAGCATCAGGTTTCCTGTTGAAGAACTGGCCGGGCAGCAACCACCTTGAAAGTAACGAGTCGAAACAGCACTGTGGGTTTTTTGCTGAGCTGTAAATCAGGAGAATATAAATTTATCATACAGCTAAATTGAGGAAAACAAGGGGATGCTACTAGGAGCTTTCTGCTTTATTAAGTAAACACTTTCTCATTCATGTGGAAAAATTTGTCCAGTTTGGCTAAATAATTAATCACCAAAGGGTGACTGGTGATTAATGAACAGTATGATGACATTCTGAGGTATATGTTCATCACGGCGATTTTCTTTCATCCCAGTGGTCTGCGCTAGTGTCACTGGTGAAGTGCGATGATAAAGGCTCTGCGATGTCTGCGGCAGGGGTACGCGCATCATGGTGATAAACATCTGCCCACTTTAGAATTGGTAGGCAGTGAGATGGGGCCCCCACCTAACCCCTGGAAAGGAGCATCCACCCCATGGGCATCAGTGCACCTCACCGACCTGCCAACAAGCGACCAATTTCTCATTCTCACAAGGGCCACGGAGACCTATCTGGCCAGTGGAAAGAGCTCTCGTAGCTGCAGCAAGCTACAACCGCCCCTCCTGTAATACCCTTTTGCACCGCTTATAAAGAGGCTGCGAGTAAATAAGAACAGATTCCTTAAATATACTGAATCAACGACTTGGTTCTGCACTACTTAAGTAGCCAACCTGGTTTCCTTACATTTAAAACTCGTTATAAGGATGGTATGACCTTCCTGTGGATGAAGCTAAGCAGAAAGCTCCATGCTGTGGAGGAGCACGCCAGACACAGAGGAGCACAAGAAGACGACGAATTCAGGTAGGCTCAGCTACCACCATCTCAAATTAGGACATGCGGATCCATGTCGTGGTGCCCTGGAAATGATTTGAAAATCTCCCCATGCATTTTGGGGAGACCCAGAGCTGGCCAGCACCAGCTCCACACAAAATTCCTCCAGAAATACAGGCATGGTACTATTTCACTGAGAGCCGTCAAAAGGAGGTAACTCCACCACCTCTGCCGTAAAGGCAGGAGCCGGATTACAGCAAGGCCCAACGCTACCGAGGTGGTGAAGAACAGGGCTGGAATGAACAAGGAGCGCCGTACGGGCAGTGAGGAACATCACTACATCACTGCAAGCTCGCGCATACCACGGCTCCAGAAATCTAGCAATAAGACTTCTCATTTGTTATCTAGATTATTCTGCCTAACATCCATTTTGTGCGCTCAGCCTTTCCTATGCACTTTTGTTTAATGCTTTAAAATTGGAGCTACGAACTCCAATCATCTCTAACAGGGAGAGGATAAATTACCAGATTCTGCTTGGAGGTAGTATACATTTTTATCATTTAAGTGATATTTTCCTCAATACAGGCCCGTTCTTATCTCATCCCCTTCTGTAACGATTCCCAGCTGGTGCAGAAATGCTCCAAGTCTTGTACCAGACTGTTATGGTGTCTACAAGTTGCCGTTGATGATGTTCTTGTAGACAAGAGCATTTAATACAAGTCCGAAGTTGCTGGAGAGCCTCAAAGCACGTTGAGTCACTGCTCTGCCTTTCAGACTGCCTGAAGCACTGGGGGAGGTGATGTTTTAGAGGAGGGACACGCGCAGAGGTGAAGCATCCATTCCCAGCCTCCCTGCCAAGGTGCTAACACTGGAGTGATGAATTCTCTGAATAGGACATTTCTGGAGTAGGGTGTTCTTCCGGACCAGTGAAAGCCTGCTGAGCCCCTCTCTGCTCACCGAAGCAGCTCCTGGAGACACCTCTCACCGCCTCCCGATGTGAAACACTCACTCCTGCCTTTCTATATAAAGTACCCTGCCACATGCCAAATAGAAGAAAATCCCCTTCCTTGTTCTTAGACCCTGTATTTCCTACCAGCATTGGATCCTGCTTCTGCTGAAACCCGCTCCCAGTTACCCCTGACCACCACAATCCTAAAGAGAGCCAGCCCTAGATTTTCTCAGAGAACAGCGACTAGCACCTCAACGCGCTTACGAGGATGGGCGTCTCTCAACCTTTCCCCAAAAGCACCTCCTGCAACGTTAACCAAGCAGGATTTCTGCTGAAAGATTGCACAAGTTATCCCGTATCAAAACACATGATGAATTGCCTTTGGCTCCTGAGGACACAAAATCCCACAGGATGGCCACTAATAGCTATGGCCCAAACTCCTTAACCCAAACCCCGTGCCACCCACACCATTTTTCTCTCTCTCAAGCCGGTGTACTTCAGCTCCTTTGGTTTAAGCGTACAGGTTTTATACTCGGGTGAAAGGTCTGCTGATAAACTGACACAATTTTTGGCGACCAAGCAGAGCAGGACATGGCCAAGAATAAAGAAAAACAAAGCAACTTCAGCTCTGCCAGTCCTTCTCTTTCAACATCAAAAATGTTATTGATTAGCAATTTGAAAATAGGCGTGATGTCAGCTTACTACACAGATCCCTGGGCTCCCTTCTGGGAGAGGGCTCCTCAGTTCTTTCTCAATTAACTTGAAAGCTGGGGAGGGTAAGCATCTTTATTGGTAAGCTAAGAAATGCCTCCATCAAGAGTTTTATTTTATTATCACAATGAGCACACAATGACTGAGCGTTGGATTAAAGACTTTTTTCTCCCATTTTGCTCACCACTAGAAAACCATCAGTTCCTTTGCTCTGTGTTATCCAGTAGAATTTTTCAGGCTTTTGCATTTTCTGATTTTAGGCAAAATCCTAACAGCATCTTATAATCGGGACTGTAATCCTCCAACCTCCCCACATCTGCCATTTTCATGAATGGTCTTAAAAATAAAATGAGAATGATTCAATTAACAGTTTAGGTGGATTTTTACATTACGCAGAGCACTTCTTCAGCATTAGGAAAATCGTGGCAAAAATAATTAGTATTTCCCTCTAAGAATGAAATAAAAGAATTTTTGAGGCAAGAAAAATGGCTTTAGGTTTAATGTGCCCATGCTTTTTAAAATGTGATTTCCAGACCTTTTTGTTTTCTGGTTTTGTTTTTGTGAATGAAACTTAGCCATTTCCAGTATCCCACCAAGTACCACGTAAACATCTGAAATTCATTAGATCTCATAAAACTTGTAGATTAAACAGACATCATCTTCAGTGTAGGAAGAATTTGGTTCATAGTCCAGTGAGCTCAAAGAGAGGATCTGGGGTTCAAATTGACTCAAAATAAGTGAGGTTGCTGCTTTCAATCTTGCTAATGCAAAACAAAAAATAGGAATCAGGCTTCAAAAATAACCAAGCAATTGAGATGGTTTCTATGTCTTCATTTGGGCTGGGTTTTATTTTGCTATTCGTAGGTTAGAATAAGGACATTTACTTTTTAACTTTTCTCTAAAGTGAGGCAAGCTGGAAGTTTTCTTTCAAAAACAAGAGAACTAAGCAAAGAACCCCTGAAAACAGAGCTCACCCAGTCATCATGCGTGTCCAGGCTCCACAGAAGCAATTTCAGGCTCTACAGAAAACTGAAAATCTCATAAGAGATTTGCAATTGCACCAGGAAGAGTGACAAGATTCTTAAATACCCTGGCCACCTGAATTTGAGAAGGTTTTGCCAATTCTCTTCTGCCAGAGCTTCTCTTCCTTCACACAGTTGCAATGAATAAAGGACCAAATCCTGTCTTCTGCACTCAGGGTTTAACCACAGACTTCAGAGTATAGAGGATAGGTCCTTCTGTGCACTGTGAACTGCTGCTGGCTCGTAAGAAAAGCTTTTTACCTTCCTCGCAGCTTGAGCAGGAGGTGAATGAACTCAGGAGTTTGCAAAATTGAGTTCTTAGACCCTGCACTTGCATCAGGCTTTCCGGCTGTAAATCCACCAGCTTCAACACTCATTTGTGATTTCGTATCCTGCAAATCCAGGAGAAACGAGGGGAGCTTGATACTTACAGGAGTAGGCTGTAACTCTGCAAAGCGGCTGAAGAAAAAACTAGCTCTACCACAGTTGGTTAATTATGAGTCCATATGACATTACTGACTACTCGGCTCTTTTTCTCCGGGTGACCAGCAGCCCGCTCCTGCCTCGGCCAGCACTGAAGCATTTCTTCGTGTCACTCTTTCTCTTGACCGAACCAAGCAGAAGAGCCAACAAAGTGCCTCTACCTCCATTATGTGTCTCTTTTTCATTCCTTCCCCATTTTGAATATCTTCCCCATAATCCCCAGGTAAGCATACTGGAGAACTCGCATCAGATATGAAGCTGTACCCCAGAGAGATGGGAAAGGAGAGACTGAAGAGGAAACCCACAACCTTTTTTCATTTGTCATGACTCAATCTAATGTCTCTTACAACTTCTGGGTTAACCAAGCCAAACATAAAACAAAACAGATCCCTGGTTACATTTGTGCGGCAGATTTGTCTCTTTCTTCAGAACTCATTAAAAGAACCGCTTTCATCTCATTAGATTGCTAAAACATTTCCAACAGGACTAGATGTGTCATGTCAGAATATGACAGGCAAATTTCTTTTAAGGTTTTAAAACTAGGTTGAAAGAGGAGAAGCTATGTGGTTCACTGTTGTCACTGAAAGATATTTTTACTTTTATGAGTCCCTAAAACAAGAAACAAATTAAGAACTGTCAAGGAAAAAGAAAAAAACCAAACCCAAAATGTATTCCGTCTTGCCTGCTAATATTGTTACTGCTTTTCTCTGAAATCTCTCTCGGTCTAATAACAAGAACCTTAAGTATAAAAGAATGAACTATGGTTGTTAATGTTTTGGCTTATAAGTACAATTAATAATCCAAAAGGAAGGAAATAAGTACTGAAAACATGATTACCCTTTGCAACTACACGCCAAAATGAACAGCCTCACTTTCCTCTGTTCCCAGCTCAAATTCCTGCCCGGTTCAGAGGCAATCTCCCTGCGCTATGCCATTGCAGGGCATGGAACATGGCACCCACAGCACGCAGGGATGCAAGAAAGCATCTGGGAAGGAGGTGGGGAAAAAAGCTGCAGCGCGGGGAGAGTCCTCTCCTGCAACAGACTCCTCTGGGGTGATCTCTCACACCCTGGCCGGAGACTCTGCCTTCCTCAAGGCAGGCAATGCACTGATGAGCTGCCATCCCTACGCCCCAGAACCGCCACAGCGGGCGGTTTACTACCAGATACAGGTTTCGCTGCCAAAACAGCCCCACCAGAGCAGCCTCTCTGCTGGGGTCTGAAGAGCAACAGTATGCCGTACCTACTGTGCCAAACCCACAGCCAGGGCAGAGTGCACTGGAGCGGGTCTTGGGAGAATGACACAACTTCATCAGAAAGGCTGCAGCTCTTTCCCCTGCTGATTGAAACCCAGTTCAAATACTGCCCAGGCGCAGCCGGTCGCTGCCCTACTTTGGGCCTTAAGTCACAGAAATCCTGGAAAACAGAGCAGGAGAGAAGGAAGAAGGACAGCTCTGCCTGACCTGATGCTCCAGTGAGCTTCGTGCCTCTGGGCTACCAGCTCACACCGTGATCAAACGACGGGAGCAAGGCATTGGCACCGAGAGGGGGGCCGCATCCAGTGCTGCAGAAGGCTGCGCTGAGAAGTGGGACAGACCACGAAGTCGCAGTTTGCAGTCTTCTCCCCGGGAACACGCCGCAGAAGCGGCCCCACGCTCTAAGCCCCCGTGGGGTGAGGTATTCCGGGGGGAAGGGGCTGCAAGTGTGAAATCACTACAGCTTTGAGACACAGACATGCGGCAAAGAGCACTCAAGTGGGTGTTCACAACACATCATTTCGTTTCAATGGCATTTACCATCAAATTGCTGAGATGGGCTGTAAAACCAGTGGGCGGGGACTGCTTCTCACTCTGAAGAAGTTCATTAGATTATAAGTAATTCAGTTACACAGGGAGCAAGTAGAGCCTGGGGCTGTTTTGAGGGGCTTTTTGAAAAAGGTCAAAACAATATATCAGACGGCTATTGGGACTGATGGCTGTTGGGGAGAAGATAGTAGATATTTAAAGATAAGCATTGTACTCCAGCGTATTTTTCTCCTGATTGCATATTCCCATCCTTCTCATACATAACATAAAAGCATTTTGCAACAAATGGCACAGCAAAGAAGCCTGTTAACTGAGGTACTGCCAGCACTGCTGGCGAAGTGAGACACAGCTGTGTTGGAAGACATGCAGGGCTGGAAGCTCCGGCATCTTGTGCAAGGGCCCCAGACCCAGCTCTATGCTCCCAGCTCAGCAGAAGACGGAAAGCTGCTGCTCCTGCAGAGACAAAATCCTAAACCAATCCCCAAAACCCAAGATTTTTCCCTTGTGCAAGTGAAGCCCTGCCTCCTCCTGAATGCCACAGCCATCACATCACTAACACCTCATTTGGGAAGGTGAAATATTGCCCCAGCTCACCATGCAGAACGGCTGCTGCTGAGTAGGTGGCTGGACCTTGGTTTTGAAGCCACGCCAGCTAACTCAGCCTTTCTGCGTTAGCACGATTGAACACTAAATTCCCTAGAAGCTTCATGCTGATGGCAGCGGATGGTGTTCCCATCCGAGTAGTCCATCCCTGCTCACCACCGGACCGTTGCAAGCATTTAAGTATTCTGCTGAGCAGTAACAGACGAAGATATGCTTGGTGTCTTTCTAGGCTGGGGCTTTTGATGAACAAACACATTGACTAGAGTTGTAAGTCCCCACAAAAACATACTAGAATAATAGCAGTCTCGATTCCATGCTACAATCCAGGTATTCCAGAAAAGAAGATCACATATTCCAAATTCTGCATGTGCTCAACATTTATTTCAAGATACAAGATCTAAAAAATGTTGACATCCATTGCAGTCCTCAATCAAAGTGAATTTGCTGAGATGGGGCAGTGGGAGTCAGATGAATTTCTCTCATCCAGTATCCTCACCCTCTGGCCTGCATCTTCAAAGGAGGCCCCAGATTTGCTTGCTTAAAGCTGGTTTTTAGTTTAAGCTGAGTGAAAATAGAACGTGGTCACAGCCTGGTTAAGAACACCATGGCACACTCTGGGGTCTCATTGGCTTGCATGGCACAACCGCGCCTTTCATGACTGTTGCCCTGACTAGCTTGGCCCTGACCCCGCATTTTGAGGCATGGGTGAAAGTATCCAGACTGCAGGACTAGTTGTGAAAAAAAAACAACCCAAAACCCAAGCAATCCTAATCAGCCACAATAGGTGTAGTCAAAGCGTAAGGGTTAAGGGTGTCAAAATGACCTTGGGTGTCGAGAAAAGTGCCATTCCTAGACTGTGTTGCCCCTGTTTGAGATGTACATGCTAGCCTCCAGTTCCACCTCTCTGCCATTCACCAGGACCGCTTTCTTTGCTGGATAACTCCCCACACACCAGCTGAAAGGTATCTCCAAATACGTCCTTAATTAATTTTACAAATCCTAATCCCCATCCTGGCTACACTCTCAAATTATTGTAATTTCTACCTGTCACCACTTCTCCCGCTACCTAATATTTCAAGGATTAACTGGACAGCATGTAACCTCTTCTTAGTGCTCTGTAACAATGCCTGCTCTCTGTTCCTTTGTTTTAGCGTTTTCTCATCTGTCTACAGATTCCTCTGCTTCTTTTCAAGGCAGTGTCCAAGTGTGAAGCTGTTTTAGTGATTCACGAGGATGAGATTTATTCTCTAGAAGCACACCAATAACACGGCATTAAAAAAATAAAATAGCAGTCTCTTTCATCAAAATCTAATGAATATGCAATTTAATCTTTATTAAGAATTCATTAGGTTCTCAGCAAGCCTGTCTAATGGAGCTTGACCAGGTGAAATGCTAATGCCTACATTATATTTAAATTAATTTCCAGAAATGTTCATTTCCCCGAGTTGTTCCCTGCACATCGCTCTCCCCGGTGCCCGCGGCTGCGCGGCTCTCTCCAGATGCCTGCTGCTGTGCTCATAGCAACACCGCTGTCCCCACCCCAGCCTCCGCTCGATTCACTGGAGTTTCCACACTGACGGACGCCTCCCAGTTGCCGACACTACGAGCCCTTTCACCATAGCAGCCTTCTCGGCATTTTCAAGTCAGGTACAAAGCTGCAAGCCTAGCACGCGTTACTTTAAGAATGTTTCATGGAATATATCTATATAAGCATATATACATAAAATTTATATATATATATACATATGAAATTTTTATATATATATA
>NW_009646734.1:239789-240160 GCF_000708025.1 Charadrius vociferus
GAAGGGGGAGTCGGAGCCTTTACAGAAGTAGGGTACACAAATGTCGGTGGGAGAAGCTGCGGAGACCGCCGTGCGCTGGAGGCGAGCCTCCTGGCTGCCAGACCTCCCAGCCCCGCAGTGCCTTGGGAAAAACACCGCCTCAGGCGAGGATGATGGTTTTTAGTCGCCCGTGAACCCCTCGAGGGCTGGACACAGCGGCCACAGGGTTGATACCGAAATATCCGGGTCACCCGCTAAGCCACTCTGGCTGGAGAGGAGCTGGGCTGAAGGCCCGGATCTGCCCACTCACTCACACTCACACACTCACTCACACTCACAGTGTCACACTCGCACACAGTCACACTCGCACACAGCCGGGGCGGCGACGCGGA
>NW_009646734.1:242440-248764 GCF_000708025.1 Charadrius vociferus
GATGTGGGCGTTGGGCTCCCCAAAGGCCGGGGGCTGCTCTACGCCAGCGTGGAGGCCCGGGCTCCCCAAGGACTGGGGCCGCTATACCCCAATGTGGAGGCCCGGGCTCCCCAAAAATCTGAGGCCCCTGTACCCCAGCATGGAGGCCTGGGTTCCCCAAAGGCCTGGGGCCACCATACCCCAGCATGGAGGCCCGGGCTCCCCAAGGCCTGAGGCTGCTGTACCCCAGCACAGAGGCCTAGGCTCCCCAAAAATCTGAGGCCCCTATGCCCCAGCATGGAGGCCTGGGGTCCCCAAAAATCTGAGGTCACTGTACCCTGGCATAGAGGCCCAAGCTCCCCAAAAGTCTGAGGTCACTGTACCCCGGCATAGAGGCCCAGGCTCCCCAAAGCCGTGGGGCCGCCATGCCCCAACACAGAAGCCCGGGCTCCCCAAAAGCCTGAGGCCACCGTACCGCAGCATGGAGGTCCAGTCTCCCCCCAGCCCCGGGCTGCCATACCCCAGTGTGGAGGCCCAGGCTCCCCGCATGCTGTGCGGGTCCCCGACGGGTCCTGTACCCATCCTCCGCGTTTGCGTCCACCCCACAGTGCGGCGTATAGAACCTGCGAGGAGCCCTTCTCCTGCTCCTCGCAGTTAAATCGTTCCGATCAGCGCTTGCGATGCGAATCGTTTACGTGTGTGATGTACGGCATCAAGTTTCACCACCATTTTGGATTATGTTTTCCATCACTGTAATTAACAGGGTTTTTTTGTTGTTTGGTTTTGTTTTTTTTTTTTTTGTGTTGCAGCGCAATCACAGATCTCTTCTCACCAGATGGCCTGCTGTCTTGTCATAACCATTCCACAACATCTAACAATAATTTAGGAATTCTAGTGAGTTAATATCCTGCAATTTTCCTGGCAGATCTTGCCATTTCACAAGACTGGAAATAGAGGAGAAACTGAATGTCAATGAGGAAAATAAAATAAACAGGACTTTGTTTAAAATGCTTTCCTACTGGCCCAGACAAGTCACGATATATTCAACTTTAATCCATAACATTGATTGATATGTGACAGTCTGACTATAAAAAGATCTGGAGAGGAAAGAATAAAGTGTTGAGCGCAGCAAGCTAAAATGTATCAAGCTAAAAGGAGCAAAATGAAGGACTGCTGCCTGGAATATAGAGAGGACACCCACCACTCTAATAAACAAGAAGTCTGCAAAGGGAGGTTTGGTCGTTAGGAAGTGGATGTGAACGGTGAGGCAGCTGGTTTTGCCTCTAAAGCCCACTCCATCTCCCTGCTAAAAAGAAAATGGCTACAGGGGGCTCGACAGGAGCATCCCTGTGCTGTGGGAAGGAAATATTGGGTCCGGGCTGTGCCGGGGCTGCCTCGCAGGGCTCGGGGAAGGCAGTGGGCTGCTGTTTGTAGTGTTGGGGGGGACACCATGTGCTCACGCTGCACTGGTTTGCCACTTCGCACCTCTGTTCACTGCCTCCTTTGGCATCTTCTGACCTGCAGTCCCGAGTTCTGCAGTTCCCATACCCAGGACCCTTCCGTTAGGGGTAGAAATACGATTTCTAATAGCACTTACAGTATTTTAAGCACGACTTCCCTGGCGCTCTCCTTCCAGGCAAACATCACCTCCTCCCAGTGCTGTTTTCCAACCCGCCTTCCTCCCAGAACATGTTCTTCCCATTTTCCCTCCACACCGCAGAAATGAAGGGGAAAAACATGGCGTGTGATTGACGAGGGAAAGGGGAGGCGGCAGACAAAAGCAGACAAAAGAAAGCAAAAGGGAACTCATAAATAATGTTAGTGTATTCAGGGAACAGTAATATTTACCGCACATTTGTGAGCTAATAGGTACTGTATATTTGAATTTTGGGGTAATTTATTTCTGGAAGCTCAGGGGACTGAGATGGACAAGCGATCCTACCACATGTGTTCCGCGGGGAATAAATGGAGATGGGAGCGGTTACAGAGCAGTTCCTGCTCTTTCATATTCGCGCAAATCTCTCGTGTAAAATCGATAGGATCAGAATTTCAATCAATAAGTTTCATTTCAATGGTTCTAGCCAGAGGGCATTATGAAAAGTGCCGTATAGGAAAAGCACAATCAAGAAATCCAGAGGCAGTGTCCTCGTGAGATGGCTGCATTTACTTCCCGTCTTCTCCAGCAGCTTGCCAGCCTTGGAGTCACATTGGGATACTCTCCAAGGGTTTTACTGAGAGAATTAGTCTTTTGTATCAGCCGCTGGCTACTCGTTATCTGACAAATTTGTAGCCTGCACCTTCTGTCGTGAAGAAAATGGCAGAAAATGGTCTTCTGCTTGACCAGTGCAGAGTCCGCCCTCAGCCCTTTGTCCCATGTACATCCCCATCACTACGAATATTTGCAAATTTCGTTCTGAAGGGAAAATCAGAAATGGACATGTCTTCTCCTTGCTCTCTCAGGTCTTAGAAAGATTCAGGGGAGCAGCTGTGAAATTGGGCCATTTTTGAGCCATTTTTCTGCCACTGCTAATTGAGCGGAACCGATGGAAATGTTTCCTTTGAAATTTTCTTTGAGGGAAATCTCAGGTTTTGAAAAAACTGCTTATTCATGGCAGACAAACCTCAGGAACCTGAAAAGAAAAAAGCCTGCCTCCCCCACCAAACAATCAAAATACGTGCCAGCCTACTTGGCTTTTGAGATAAATATGTTGGGTTTTGTTGCTGAAAATGATGTTTCCATTTTTCGCGAGCTGACGGAAGTCCTCTCTTAATAAAAAGTGGTTGCTGGCAGAAACAACTTCAGATGAAAATAGGCTTCTTTTTTTTTCCTTAAATATGACAGAACCTCTCTATAAAAGGTGGGGAGGAGAACCTTTCCTCTGGTCATTCCTGCAATTAAGCGATTTCACTTGAGATGCAGAAAGAACACGCTTCTTTCTGCTTCGACTGTTATCTTTACAAACCTGAGGGTCAGCAGTGTGTTTTAAACAAAAGTCCTTATTTTCCTGGATCTCCGATCTGTGCCGCGGCACAAAGAGGTTTCTTTCTGCAATCGGTTTTCAACCATTCTGCTCGAAAAATTGATCAGAGCACCCTTTCTTTAAGAAGTGAAGGATGGTGACAGAACTGAGAGGCGCCTTTGAAACAGGCTGTGCCAAAGTGATGTTGTGGGATAGACGATGACTTGGTGATCTCTGGCGTGTTGTCTTCCTGCAGGTGACGGGTGTCTCCACTGGTTCTCCTGGCTGCATCCGGACTGGGCAGAGATGTGCCCTCTAGCACACCTCACCGTCCCAGGCTCTGACTGCCCAGGTCAGGGGGTTGTAGAGTACTCTGGCTTCCTTCCAGCCCAGGCATCGCGTTTTCTTTCATGCAGAAACGGAGGAGGTGGTGGGATGAGGTGTTAGCCAGGGAGCGCGTCTGGACCCAGAACTTAAGGAGCTTTTCTGGGTCTCACAGCCCAGACATGGACAACCCCCTGCCCACCGCATGTAGTCTTGGATGCCACCAGCACGTGCCTCACAGCTTGCCAGGAAAACAGTGGGGGGAAAACTATCCAGTGGGCCTCAGGGAAGATGAATCTTTGACTTAAAAGTCCCACAGCTACCACAGCGCTCCCACCACCCCGACTGAAACTGCAATGAGACTGGAGGGAGCAGCACGTTGGATCCTGTCCCCGTAATTAATTGATATTGCTGGTTCAGCATACCCCCAGCGTACCGGTGGGTGGTATGAAGAGGGAGTGGGGTGAATCCAGGATGAGATGACCGTAGGAGGCAAGCTGCAGTGCTTTCCCCTCCTACTTCAGGGTTGTTCCATCCAATCTATAATCTTATATTCCTTCAGTACCGTTTTAATGCACATGCTAATGGAACGGCCACCAATCCCATGGAGAGACGTCAATGCATTCTAGCAAATCTCGCCATTAGGAAGTTTTCCCCGGATATTCAGCCTAATTTTTCATTCTTTAAATTGATGTCAATTACCCCCCAGCTAAACCTAGTTATGCAGTGGGAGACGGGTTTAAAATACTGAATGATCTCACTAAATTGGAGAAATGGACAGAAATCAATACAGTGAGAGGCAATAAGCACGCCCATAAAGGTTAAGTGGTTGATGGAGGAAGGATTAATGAAATGCATAGATACTAGGTCAAATTGCAAATATCCTTACTTCACTCTCACTCACTCTGTACCGCACAGATATTTTCTACTCCAGCAAATCAAATGAGGAACCACCTTAGAATTTGCCCAGCGACTTGGCAAAGGAGAGACCAGTATTATGGGAAGAGAAGGGTGCGGGGTGGCATGGGTTTATTGTATGGATAATTGGCATCAAAACAAGAATGAGATATTTTTTAAAAACAACAACAACAAAAACAACTGTGGAAAAGAATACGACCTGCAATATGCTTGGCGTCAAGAAGTTGGACAGCCTGACCAAGTTTAGAGAAATGCTGAAAATCCTACTTTTGTGCTTAGTTTTTCCTGCCTTTCTTGCTGGGTGATGATAACTACAGGACCTGGAAGTTGCTGACAGCTCCTGTCTTGGAATTAGGTGAAGTTTTTGGACTAGGGCTTATGGGGCTAGAAACGTTTGCCATCTGGAGTGGCAGAGGTTAACACATTTGCATGACAGAGATACAACAGCTTGTCTTCAAAGTACTTAGAACTAACCTTGGAAAGTTTTGTGTTCAAGTTTCTCTCGCCACAGGGAGGAGAAGAACAGAGAGAGATTGGGATCTGTTCAGGGGAAAGTAACAATTTCCAGGTAGAAGATCTGCTGGGGAAGCTGAGGAGAGCTGCATGTACCGGGGCTGGAGGAGCTCTTGGAGCTGGTCTGTCTACCAGTTCCAGAAGACGGCAGCTGAGTGAAGGCGTTGCTCAGTACTGTGCCTCGCACCAACGATTTCCCAAGGATCCACATCAGTTTCTGCACAATACAGTTGTTTGTTGTTTTTTTTTTGTTTTATATATATATAAAATTAAAGATTTCTACTACTTTTTGTGAAAATAAATTTATTGCATGGCCTGAAATAGGACGTTACCTCAGTCTACAGAGAGCCCTAAGTTATGGTTTCTGAAAGTGAGAAAGAACTTGTCAATAACCCTTAATGAGGTGTGAACTCCTCTCCATTTTCCGCAGTGACTTTCAGCTCCCAGCTCTAAGGAGGCCTTTCAGTGTCCATGTTTGCCATTTTCTAGTGGTTCAGGGACACATGGCAGATAAAGAGAAAGGCTTGTAGGCCTAAAAAAAATATAAAATCAGAAGCTAAATGATTAACTATTTTGCTGCTGATCGTTGAGAGAGAATCAGTACAGATTCCCTTGTGGGTATTTGCATTGTTGGGGACAGGTTTACATAAAGGTGCCCTATTTTCTGTCCCTTCATCCGATCCAATTTCTGCTTGTACGGTATTGCGGATATCCATAGTTCGGTGGTGATGTGAGAACCTAAATGAAACAGAACTAGAAGTGGGGAAGAGGCTTACTTCTATCCACTTCCTGCAGTAAGAAAGGTGTAATAGCACGAATGATTCAGCAGGTGCACTAGTAACCTTGAAAAGCTGCGAAACGGGAGCTGTACGGCGTTGTCCTTCAGGCAAGGGAGAGATGGTGCCGAAAATGAGACGGGGTCAGTGACCTTGGCTTGGGGCTTAAGAAGGACGGGGACCCCGTCAGCCCTTTACTGTTCCTATTTCCGCAATATCACGGGTGGTGATTTAGTAGGAATGAAACAATTCCTGCCATGATCCAGGACCGCTGGCCAGAGACGTAGTCTTGATTCCTCCGTGTAGGAAAAGCAGTCGTTGCTTGGTCTTGATCAAACCAAGCTTAACCTCCTGCATTGAGCATTTAAGCTCCAACACGCAGCTGATTGCATACGAGTCTCGTTTCATTCAGCCCCTGTCGCCAGATGCAAGATTTGGATAGACAATTTAAGCAGCTCCATTTACAGCACTTCAGGAACATCCCTGTTTTTATATACATGCTATCCAGAAACCTTGCAGCTCTCATTCACACAAGTAGTCCTGATGAGTGATCTTACTGAGGAATGCTAATTCAGTCCCTGAAAATATGAGCCTGTGCTTACTTCACAGCTCAGAAGCTAACTCAATGTACTGTTAGTTATGTACCGCTCCTGCCCTTCTTGTCTGCAAAAAAACCTTTTGGTTGGGTTTTTTTTTTTTTTTTCATAATTATCACATTGTTCTTCTATTAGAAATACATGTTAGAATATTTAAAATAAGCATCAGCTTTACCAAGTGTTATTTCAGTGTCATGCAGTGCTTCCTGATAGTAAGTACTGATGTGATTCACGAAGGGTAGCTTGAGCTGACAGAGG
>NW_009646734.1:248806-263547 GCF_000708025.1 Charadrius vociferus
AATAATGGGAATCATCTCTCACCTTTGATTTTGAAGAGCGCCTATAGAGACTGGCTGTCCTTGGCTGGAGTTAACCTTCGCGAGCATCTCTCACAATGCGCTAAGCCAAGGACGTGCTTTCACTGGGAGGGAATGGGGGAGAACAAATTCTGCACATGCCAAACAGGCGGCGTTATTCTGAGAAGGTCATATTGGGGGAAACGACATCTCAACCAAGGATGAAACAGTACCTGAAGCAAACTCTGGGTTTGGAGTATCAGTGCACTCAGTTAATATCCAAATATTGGCTGGATGCTAAACCCGATCCAGGTTCAAAAAGCAGGAAAAGAAAAGTCATGAAGAAAAGATCCATCAAAGGTTATTAAATACACAAAATCACTGCCTCTGGCTAAAGGTGCCCCCAGGTGACAGGCTGGCAGGAGATGCGGGTGCGGGAGGAGAGGGCTGTCATATGCGTGCCTCGCTCGTACACCTACCCTCCTACCGCAGCCTCCGTTGGCCTTGGTGAGAATCGAGGAGACTGGGCTGGGCAGCCCCTCGGTCCAGCCTGGTGTACCCATCCTTACCTACCGGGTTTGACCGGGCCCAGGAAATAACCGTAAAACTTACCAAGAGGAAGTGCATCTCCCCAGAGGGCTGCTGGGGGCTGTTTCTCATGGCTTCACCAGGCACCAGCGAGACTTCCCCCTTGATTTCAGTGGTGTTGGAAAATTAGCATCTGGCCAGCTTGAGAGAGTTCTGCATTAATGATTAAGATGTCGAAAAATATAGCGGCCTTCCAGTCCCTAAAGGGGCTACGGGAGAGCTGGGGAGGGACTCTGGGTCAGGGAGGGGAGCGATGGGATGAGGGGGAATGGTTTTACACTGAAAGAGGAGAGATTGAGATGAGATATTTGGAAGAAATTCTTGGCTGTGCGGGTGGTGAGCCCCTGGGGCAGGTTGCCCCGAGAAGCTGTGGCTGCCCCATCCCTGGAGGTGTTTAAGGCCAGGTTGGACGGGGCTTGGAGCAACCTGGGCTGGTGGGAGGTGGCCCTGCCCAGGGCAGGGGGGTGGGACTGGATGATTTTCAAGGTCCCTTCCAACCCAAACCGTTCTATGATGCCATGAAAATGAATCGTCACAGCATGAAGAATCCAGACTTCTGTAGTAGCCCAGTTTATCTGAGATATATTTGACTGCTGCCTGGAGCAGAAGATCCCAGGTTTGGCTGAAAATGCTTATTCTGTGGCTGAAGAAGTGGTTTTCAAATGTACTACCTGAATTCCCTGATCTCCCAACAGATTTGTGTCCAGGAGCTTTGGGTGCTGGGGTGAGATGTCTGGCAACACGCATCGATAGTTCACATGAGTATTAAGCTGGCCGACTCTTGCTTTCTCTCTCCTTAAATTCTTCGTGGAATGTCATGTTCTTCACCTCCTACACTGCTGGGGACAATTACACTGAATTATTAAACC
Source organism: Charadrius vociferus (assembly GCF_000708025.1). NCBI lineage: Eukaryota > Metazoa > Chordata > Aves > Charadriiformes > Charadriidae > Charadrius > Charadrius vociferus. Next base: position 250,261 of record NW_009646734.1, read on the forward strand.
CCTGCCCTATTCCACCTTTCAGCAGGGGGTGACGTGAGACGTAGAGTCCTGTAGTTTGGTGTTCATGTTTGGGATGAACAGCATTGCATAAATGTAGGATATTAATAGCTTCTGCATTTTTTTTGAGTAGACCACCTTTGGAAAAAAGTAGATGATCCCTTAGCATACACACAAGAATGATGTTTTGTTCTACCCTCTGTCCTTTGCTTTGCTTGATACGAAGAATGAAATAGGTCAATGAAAGGGTTTTTTTAAGTACTGAAGTACTGAAGACAAACATGGTAGGATTTAACCTCCGGGTGCAAAGCTGGAAGTTGTTTGGATGAAGTTACTAAGAGAAAAGTCAGGCTGGATGTAAGTCCATGGTCTTCAACGGGCTGATGCCAAGGTAGAATTAAACTGTGTTTTCTCTAAGGCGGAGACTAAGGGTCTTAGCAGCCGTTTGTTCTTCTTGATAACAACCTGTGACTGTGGAGGGTTTGGAGATTAATGTGACAACCGTAGAGCTTCTCTGCCCCAGGGCAGCCCTGACCTGCATGAACTTAACCCCAGAGGCACGTATATCTGGGGAACCAGGTCGTGATGGCACCTCTACTCATACCAAGGGGAGGATGCTGCTGGAGGGGTCTCTGCCTGCTCAGCCCCAGAAGTGTTGTCAGGCAAATAAGATGTGCCTTGCCCTCACACCGGCCACGTGTGCCTTCACGTCTGGTCACTAAATAATAAAACCAAAGCCCAATGAGCAACTGAGGATATTTTCCATGCAGTTTTGACACAAAAAAAAGAGTGAGGTCATGTAATTCCTCTATCCATTGTAGCAAATTGGTCATAGGACTGTCTGGCTCAGGAATAAATATACTTTTAATCTCTTACCAAAGCCTAAAGCCAATCATTCCCAGTGAACCCCAGCTAAATGAACTGATATCATGGATGCATTTGAGGGAAGAAGAACGCTCTTGCCCGAGTGGCTGTGCTGCTGGGCGAGCGGGTTGCTCTGCTCCCCCTCTGAGCCAGGACACGGCTCGGTTGGATGGGCAGGTCCGTTCCCCATGTGCCCAGAGCAGCCAGCTGCCTTCGGCGACCACCCCGCGGTACACCGCGGCTGGGCTGTGCCGCGATGCACCCCTTCATCGCACCGTGCCGGGAGCAGCCCCGGGAGACCCTCCTGCCCTGGGGCTGGGGGACGACTCAGTCACCTTCTCGCACCTTCTTCTCACAGCTTCTCTGGCAAGCGCAGGGCATCGCCGGTTGCTGGGTGATGCCGGCGCCGAACGGCAGTGCAAACACACGCCTGTGTCGCTGGGCTGGTCCCGGCGGGGGCTGGCGTGGCTTCAATCTCCCTCGGAAAAAAAAACCTGCAAGAACTTCAGCCCCGCGTCGTGTTCTCGGGTCGCGGCCGCTGCTGAGCCATGGTGAAGCTGCGGTGTGTTTTCCTACGGAATACAAAGCAAGGAGGAAATTAAGAGGTTCATTAGTGCCAGGAGGGTGACGAAGAGAACCCCACATCCTGGCTGCCGTCTTGAATGGGGCTGCTCCGTTCCCTAAAAATATTCTCCGCAGTTTCTGTTGCAGTGCTGCGGAGAACTACACGCCAAGTCCTCAAGCATTTGCCCAAGATGCAGTAATAGGAATGCATTGCAGGAAACAGCAGAACAGGGCACTGAATCCTTAAATATATACGGACTTATCAAGCGGTATCTAAATCCCTTGGGTCACGACTGTAGCAGGACATGTAGGTCCCTACGGGCTCCCTCCTAAAATCTCTGTCTGGTTCTACTGGAGACATAGGGAGAAGGATGGGGTGTCTCCACATAACTTTTGTGATTGTACTGGGAGGATGGAAGTCTAACAAAGTTCATTACTTGATGGAGGGAAGTGGAAAAGCCTTGCCTGAAGAAAATCGTAGCCTGGGCAAATCTCAGATGTCTGAGATCCTCCCCCAGACTGTGTTTTACATTTCCTCTTTTCTTCCTGCTGTTTTGTCTCCGGGTTTTTTCTCTTTCTCTCTTAACTGCCTTTCCTCATTTCATTCCACACTGTTATTCCCGGGTTTGTTTTCTGGCTCAAGCTCCTGCTCCCTTTTAGAGAGCGTCGGGGATAGCTGGGAAGATGCCTGTGACCCACAGATAAGCAATCTCCGCTGCCAGTAACCATTTCAGCTCTCGCTACGCGGTGACACGGGGTGCTGTCACTGCCTGTTAGACAGAAACCCTGCTTTGGGAGCGTGTCCTTGCCGTCCGGGAAGCTTTTATCTGCCCCAAAACCTCCAACCCCTCGCTTGAGTCCCAGTTTGCTCTCCTCGAGACAAAACTGCGGGGTACGGAGGCGAGACGACGTGTTGCGCTCGCTGTCTGCGCTGCCGGGCAGCCGCCCGAAGGCGGTGAGAGGCGGTTTGTTTGCACAAGGCTGGGTGCTGCGGGAACCGCGCGCACGTGGCTTCGGGGCGGCTTAGGGCAGGGCAAACCCTGGCGGAGGGATGCGTCCCCCCACACCCTGCGCGAGGGGGAAATGTCATTTATTCGGGGCAGCATCGGCACACCGGGTCGTGATCCCCCAGGCGCTCTCCGTGCTGGGGTGACGGCCCGAAAAGCGCCTTTCTCCTTGGGTGGTGCTGAGGTGGGAGCAGGTTAGGGAGCACCACGTCCTCAACCCTCCCGCTTTGGGTTTCCCAAGAAGCCCATCTTCTGGGACAATTGAAGCCGTGCAGGTTTGCGGCACGCTGACCGGGTGTTCCGGCGGCGGCGGCGTTCCGGGAAGGCGTAGCAAGATCGGCGGTGCAAGTCCCGGTTTTCCTTGCTGGGAGACTTGCCCTGTTGGTGGTGGCCCTGGGTGGCCCTGGTCTAAGAGTGGAGCGGCTGTTCCCTCCTGGCGAAGAGCAACTGAGGCAGCACGGTGCCTTTGCTGATACAGACGGTTTTGGTTTTCCCCCGCGGCAGGACAGTCTTACCTTGGTTCGCCGGGCTGCGTCGAGAGAAGGAAGCCGAAGGGGTGGGAGTTATCTGAAACTCCCACTCGTCCGCCTGGTACATTGCTTCTCTTGCAGAATATTTAGCTTTCAGGCCATGGAGACTGCATCAGGCTTCATCAGCTGATGTTGAACGCTTTTGAAGTTTCAATTGCTTCCTTGCCTGAGATGGAGCTATCATTTTTTATTGCTCTGGTTGCTTAGGCAGGGAAAGGGAAAGACGAACAAATCAGTACAGCCCTCTTGAATTAGGATTGATTTTCATGAATTCTTCTTGTTGATTTTGCAACACAATTGTTTCTAAAACATTTAATTGATTGAGGTTTCTTTCCTCCTTCTTTCTTTTTGGCAGCATTTGTCCTCAGCCATTTGCCACTGCTGGGAGAAGGGGGGAAAAAAAAAAGAAAAAAAGAAAGAAAATAAGCTCTGTGTGAGATCAAGATTTCAACGCATTACACACCAAAACATTTGTTGCTATTTACTTTTAAAAGTGCCCTTCTGAGGCTGCACGGCTAGAGCTGCCATCTGTTCGGGATTACGCTGCGGAACTCCTGGTTTCTCTGCAAACCTCCCGCCTCCCTCCTGGGCTCCGTCTGCCCAGGGTGGTGGGGAAGGGGCTGGCGGTGGGGACGGCCACCTCTACAGCTGGACCTGCCATCCTGGCCGGGCTGGGGTGGGAAAAAAAAGAAAGATTCCTGGTAGCGACGGTGACTCCAGAGCGTGTTTTCTACGGTTCACTGAGATGTGACGTGTTTGTTAAAATAGGAGAAGACCAGGACAGGAGTGCTGCTGTCCTTCTCTGCTCTTTAGGCAGACATCAGGGGGATTTGGCAGGTATGTACTGGGGTCCCGATGAAGGCCTCTGGGCAGCTCGGCTCCTGAGCTGCGGGGAGTGATGGCAAGGCAGGGCTGTTCAAGGCAGAGGTGGAAAACGCCAGCTCTTGAAGCGGCAGGAGCGTAACCACACGCCGGAGTCCATTGCTCAGGCAGGTGAGAGCATCTTCCAGGGCTGGAAATCCCTCAGGCAGCACGCGTGTCCATCGCTCGGTGAATCGACTGAGCCAGGTGTCCTTCAGGAGCCGGTGCGGGCTGTGTTTGCTTTTGTGCTTTGGGAACAAAGTGCTTTTCAGTGGCAGAAGCATGAGGTTTCATTGCAGGGTGGGCTTTTCCTCTCTTTTCCGAAACAGGCTAAGCAAAGCCCTTGGGCTTCATTTCACAAGGAGGAGGAGCAGCTCCAGACGGTGTTGCCAGACGTACAGACGCTGCTCTAAACACACAACTTGCACTGTCTCCAAGAGGCTGCACCAGTCCCTGCGGGTGCTGGGAAGCTGGGGAGTCTCGGTGACCGGCCACAAACCCACTGGAGGTGCGCAGGGCTCAGCATTTCCATCCCTGCATGGGTCTCTGATGGCCACAGACACTAATTATTAACACGGCAATCATCACCTTGGTGGCGGTGATTCTCTCCTGCCGGTCTCTCTGGTACCCTTAGGCCATCCCAGCTCCGATGTCCGCTGCTATGATGAATGGTTAAGCCACAATGGCATCACGAATCAACAAGCCCCGGTGGTGAGGAGATAGAGGCTGGAGCCGGGGTATCGCCTGAGTGTGCATCAGGGAGCCTGAGCCCGGGTTTCTGCTCGGTTCGAAGGGTCCCGGTTTTTCCAATGCCGTCTCCTGGGGCCAAATGTACAAAATTGCTCAGAGACATGAAAAACGAGTGGTGTTTTGTACAAGGATTCAGCAAACAAGAGCTCTCGTCGTGCCAGCACAGCACGGATGAAGGGAACTTTTTCTTTTCTCTGGGCCTGATTTTGGGTGCTTTTTTACATTTTGGGCTATGTGGTCTTGGACACCTGGGGGAGCTCTGAATTATGGCGAATGCAGTAGGTAGAGTGGTTCCTCCGGGTCCCCACTATGTTCTCTGAGTCCCCAACACACTTCTGCCACAGAGGCTAAATGGATCTGCGTTTTGAGATAGTCCCTTACCCAGATTTGTAAATACAGCCTGAAATAATAAACTCTTTAGACACTGGCAGAGTTTAAATGCCCGAGTGCTTGAGCAGTTTTTAAAAATTGCCCTGATGCTTCTCAGCAACTTCAGTAAATTGGAGAAATACATTCTCTTGTACACTTCTCATCCGTTTACTCACGCTTCCACCGCACGGGCGTTATTTGCACAGTTGGCAAAGCGACAAGCCGAGGTCCGGGAACGGCCCCATCCCCACCTGTACCGGCACTGCCCTTTGGGGGATGTGTTTTTGCTCCGCATAACCCAGGCTGTGGGATGTTCCCCCATTCCCGGGGCAGTGGTACCCAGTGCTCCACAGCCAGCCCAGGGGAGGGGGTTTGGTGTCGACCACCGGGGCGGGGAGATATCAGTGGGGATTCTCTGGTTCGATTCTGGGCTTTCAGTGGTGAGGAGCTGCTCTCTATTTGGCGTGCGCAGCACAGCTGCTCCGGTGGAGCCCTGTGAGGGGCTCATCCAGCTATTTCGCTTCATCCACATGCTGGATTTTTATCGGTTTATCACTAATCACTTTATATAAGCGTGGTGGCAACATATGCAAGGTTGGGCATGTAGAGGTTTTGCGCTAGTTTAACCATGTTGACTGAGAAAAGAGTTGCTGTTAACCCGGCGCAGGGTTTATGAGAAGATGGGGATGGGGAGGAAGGACTTTGCTCTTCTAGTGGCCAGTGCTGTGAGGTGCAATCATTTAGCAGAGCTATTCTGGAGCTAATTACATGTTAGACCTTCCCTACTCCTCTAGGAAGATATTTTTCCCCTCTGTTTGTGTGTGTGTTGGTAAGATCTGGACTGAAAGTGAGCCGGTGCTCTTCCAGATAATATTGCCAAGCGCAGAGGAAAGAAATCATGAACTTCCCGCCGGGGTACGCGGGGGCTCACGGGCCTCCCGGTGGCTGCGAGGATGCTGGCTGCAGGCAGAGCCGGAGCGGAGAGCCACCTTGACAGCACTGGCCAATTTTTTTCTCGGATTAATCACATCAGGCAACGGAGCCAGCAGCAAACTGTGTCACGAAGAATGTAAAATACTGGCAGCGTCCCAGGCCTTTCCATTAGGGCTGGATTTCCCCTCTCCTCTCCCTCCTTCCTCAAGCCCGTGTTGTTGTTGCTGCTGCTGCTCTTTTTTTTGTTGTTTTTTTTCCTAAGAATTAAAAGTATGTCAGATTCTGGCGTCTGTCAGGTCTTGGTGTCGTCAAACCTGGCGAGACGGTGTGCCACAGCCCAGGAGGGTCTGAGGGAATTTGCTTTCTAAGGTTATGAAATCCCGGCTGGGATTGTAATAGAGAGTTAATCTTTTCAAATTCCCCTTTAGCCGATGCGGTTCTGACCATCTCCATATTAATATTTCAAGTGGGTTTTATAAGCTTGCTTGAAAAAGTGGGGCTGAAGGAGATGGGATTGATCACCTTCTCCTTGCTGGAAAATGGCACTGTGTAACCCTTTGGATCCAGTACACGTGGCTGGAGGGAGTGGTATTTATTTTATGCTGAAGACTGAGGTTAAATTTGGGAGGTGCATGGGAGATCATCGAATCACAGACTGGTTTGGGTTGGAACGGACCTTAAAGACCACCTGTTCCCCCCCCCTGCCCTGGGCAGGGACACCTCCCCCCAGCCCAGGTTGCTCCAAGCCCCGTCCAACCTGGCCTTGAACACCTCCAGGGATGGGGCAGCCACAGCTTCTCAGGGCAACCTGCCCCAGGGGATCACCACCCGCACAGCAAAGAATTTCTTCCTCAGATCTCATCTCAATCTCCCCTCTTTCAGTGTAAAACCGTTCCCCCTCGTCCCATGGCTCCCCTCCCTGACCCAGAGTCCCCCCCCAGCTCTCCTGGAGCCCCTTTAGGCACTGGAAGGGGCTCTGAGGTCTCCCCTTTTTCGCCTTCTCTTCTCCAGGCTGAACCCCCCCAACTCTCCCAGCCTGTCCTCCCAGCAGAGGGGCTCCAGCCCTCCCAGCATCTCCGTGCCCTCCTCCGGCCCCGCTCCAACAGCTCCGTGTCCTTCTGCTGGTGGGACCCCCCGAGCTGGAGGCAGCACTGCAGGGGGGTCTCCCCAGAGTGGAGTAGAGGGGCAGAAGATGAGACAGAGGTCTGACCTGTCCCATAGCAGGTTCACAGTGGGGTGCTGGGTCACCACGCCAAGGCTGACCAGCATGGTGGTTTGCAGCCTTGAACATTTTCCATCGAAGGCTGGGCTAGCAGACCCTATACAAAGGTCTTCACGCAACACCCAGTCCCTCGCTCCACCAGCGTCAGCAGCATGGCCAGATTCAGCCCTGCTTTTCCCACGCGGCTGCTAGCTTGAGCTGAGGACTCAGCGACTCTCTGGGCAGAGATCAAAGGCTTCATCAGAGAGCGGCGGTGCCGTTATTCACGCTTGGTCTCTAATCAAAACGACACAACCCATCAGCAAGTCTCGCTGACGGGATGCGCGGGGTGGTGGATCCCTTCCTATTTCTTCCTGCCGATGCTTAGAAGGTGTTTTTGATTTTCGGATGTGCGATTGTGTTCCTCAGTTGTCAGGCTGTGTTTAATTATTTAATTAGTCATGCAAGTTTTGCTGGAATTTTTGTACATCTAAGTTGTTACTCTGGCAATTAAAAGGCTGCTTTGATGAGCTCCTCTTGTGGTGCGGGGTGCAGCAGAGCCTGCTCAGCGAGGTTTGGAGGGGGGGAATTGATGAAGGAGCTTTGCTTTCTGGCTAATTGAGGGACCATCAAGGGTAACGGAGAGGAGGGGCCTCATCCTGGCAGTGGAAGACCCCACACAAATTTGTACGCCAGTGATCTACCAGCACTTGGGAAGGTGAAGATAGGAAGGAATAGCTAGCTTCTTTTGGAGTAAAGAGATGGCCTGGAGCATGGCATGAACTCATTGCTTGCAACGTTATTATGCCAGTGGGAGTCCTGGGGAGTCCCTCACGGGGTGCATCAACGGTCCAACTAGGCAGAAACCTCCTGGGTTCCCCGCTCAGACAGGCGCACTGGGAATCAACAGGAGGAGATGTTTTCGTGGGCAACAGTGAGCTTCTCTGAAAGAGAAAGATCCAGGGCCTTTTTCAGTGGTGCCTTCAGACCAAATTGTGCATATCTCCTAGTGTAAATTGGACAAACACTGGCCAAGGTAACTGGAAGAGCAGCAGTCCTCAGGCTTATACAATGGGGACAACTGTTTTCTTGGAAGTATGTGTATGGCTACGTGTCCAAGCTAAGAAGCAAGATTCATAGGTGTCTGTCCTGCCAGAGGAACCGGTGGGGAACGGGAATAGTTCCCAGTGGCCCATGAGGACAAAAAGAAGAGAGCAGTTGTATTTCCTCACCACTTTTGGTTCTGGAGCTTGTGGTTGTGGGACAGGAGCTTGACGGTGGTGCTCAACGTGTGGACGTGGGTCATTACATGGAGTGCAAGTCGCTTCTGTGGATGGGTCCGAGTTGTATGGGGCAGGAGAGAGCTTTGAGGTTAGAAACATGTTTTGTTGGTTCTTGAAGGGCAGGAGAGACCCTCTGGACAGAGGGTGCTCAAAGGGCACAGCCTGGTGAAGTGCTGGGCACTTTAATTCAAGGCAGCGTCAGCGGGCCTGAAGTGAACTCAAAAGCTTTGATTATTGGTTCTTTGGAAACCCATTTATCCTGACTATCACCCCCCTAAAATTAGGTTTTGTTTCTCAGCCCTTAATTGCTTTACTTTGTCAAATATTGTTTGATAGGAAATCAATCTCGGTATTTTTGCTATTGCTTTTCTGAGGAAGCTTCCCCTTTCTCCAACTTATTCCATTAATATTTATTGCACTGGCAGGTAGGATCCTGAATTAAAGTTTCTGTTATTTCCCCATCTCCCTGATGCTTTCTCTGTACTTTTGATCAATGTTCAAGTTGCTTTCACTCCATAAATTTATTGCCCTACATTTTCTCTTGCAGCCTCTAAGCTGCAGCCGTATTTTGCTTGCAGATCTCCGGAATCCACATCTCCTCAGCGCTGTCTTCTTCCAGCCTCTTCTGCCTCCGGCTCGTTTAGATCCACCGCAAAGAAGTAGCTGCTTAGGACCTCGTCGCCCACCGCTTAAATCGATGCTGTATTTGAGCCACGTCTCTGTCAATATTAGGGGCCAGCTGGGGATGGATCTCATGCTGGAAGGCGGTGAAGAAGTTCTCCGTGGGAAAGGCATTGGCTTGAAACACCATCCTGCCCCGAACAGAAACGTGGCAGTGGGCATGTGATGATTTTTGGCATTATGAAGTGCAAATTCCCGCCTTTCCCAGCCCTCTGGTGCCGAGTTTTAAGAGCTAAACCTGGCCTTGATGTGGGCTTTAAGAGATGTGACGTGAGTTTTAAGAGCTAAACCTGGGACCTGACGTGTTGTGCCGAAGCCCATGAGATGGGCGGTGGGTGCGCGGCCGGAGGGAGCCGGGGGGGCTCCTCTGCTCGCGTGGAGCCGGCGCGATGCTCTGGGTGTGTGAGTAGCTCCTGCGTGCCTTTGCCGGTGAGATGCTTCGTTACTCTCGCTGGGAATGAGATTTCCTTCCTCCTGGAAATCCTGGTCTCGGGCTGGGCAAGCGGAGCAATCAGTTAGATGAATCCGCTGGGAAAATTCACAGGATAGAAAAAGGCCTTTTCTGCCTTTTGGAACAATTCAGTGGTGGGTATCCGAAGGGGCTTTGCAGGACGGGCTCTGCCCTGTAAACCGCAGCCCTGGGCGAGAGGGGCTGCGCCCTGCCGGGGCTGGGTCCAGCCGGGGAGGGGAAGCTCCACGAAGGGGCCTTAAGCTGCTTTTGGGGCAGGCGAGTGGGAAAAGTGCACGGGGCAGGGGGGAGAGGGTTGAGAGCATCATAGAATCAGAGAATGGTTTGGGAAGGGACTTTCAAAGACCATCTGGTCCAACCCCCCCACCACGAGCAGGGACATCTCCAACCAGACCAGGTTGCTCAGAGCTCCGTCCAACCTGACCTGGAGTGTTTCCAGGGATGGGGCATCTCCCACCTCTCTGGGCAACCCGGGCCAAGGTCTCACCATCCTCAGCATAAAAAAAATTCTTCCTTCTATCTAGTCTAAATCTTCCCTCTTTTAGTTTAAAGCCATTACCCCTCGTCCTGTTGCAACAGGCCCTGCTAAAAAGTCCGTCCCCATCTTTCCTGTTGTCAGCATCGGTATAGCAGGGTTATGAGCATCGATACAGCAGGGTTATCGGCGTTAATATAGCAAATGGTGTTCCTAAGCTGCCTTAGAGAGGAGAGAGGCAGCTGGCAGCACACCAGCTTAGCTTTGTTCCCCTCCCAGGCACGCCGTGGGAAGGTGTGTGCACCGGGGAAACCGGCCCACGGGGCGATACATTGCGATGGAATAACATTTTAGATAGTCACTACAAATCAGAGCCGTCCCCCGTTCGTTACGCGAGGCCACCTATGATCCGAGGACCACCAGATCGCTTAGCAATTGAGCATGGAGCACAAGAAGAGAGGGAAAAAAGGCGGTGTTTAGGAATAATTTTGTACTATTTTATGATTTGTGTATATTTCTGGTCGGTTCCCGCGTCAGCGCGTGGGTCAGCGTGCACGGCGTGCTGTGTTTCACTGAGGGCCGGGTCCCAGCCGCGTGCCCCCGCGCAGGGCTCTCCTGCACGCTCTGGGAGCCAAAAGCCAAATTTTAACGACGAGTGAAAAAAACCCAAGGAACTTTCCCAAAGTTCCCAGGAGGGGAGATGGCGCTGGTGCAGCCCAGCGAGCCGCTGAAAGCTGGAAAAAACAGGCGAGGAGGAAAACACCCCCCTGGGGGAGAGGCGAGAAGACACCCATTTCTGCACCACCTGCCTCAGCCCCACGTGTTTTTAAAAGCCGTTTTCTTCCCGTCTGTCACCGAGCTAAAACCCCAGCGTGGAGGGCAGAGGGCGAGGGACCGGGTGCGTGGTGGCCGAGCATCCCCCCCCAGCCCAGCCCTGGGCATCGCCACCAGGGGAACCGCGGGCTGCAGCTCCCCGTGGGCTCGGCTGGTGGGAATTTCATCTGGAGTTGGTGTTTGCTGAGTCAGGTCCTCATTTTCGGTCGGGCCGGCCACCGCCGCTTCCTTCAGCTCATTGTTCTCCCGTGCTTCCTTCCGCACCGGTGCGGGAGTGGGATCCATCAGCCGTGGGATGAAGGGCTCACCTCCCAGGTGCCGCTTCGCCCTGTTTTCGGCACGCTCCGTGGAGCAGTAAGGCTGCAGAGGAGGGGGGAGATGCTCCCACCCTTGCTTGCTCCTCTACCTGTCCTTAGATCCATCGGGCATCCCAAATCCACCGCTGCCTTCTGAAACTGATCCCCAGGGACCAGCTAAGTAGTGGCAAGGCGGGCTTGGCCACCCTGGCCACAGTGTCTCGCTTTGATAACTCCCGTATTTTTAGACTCTGGTTATGTAGAAGTGGGTGTTTTGGCAAAGATGTTCTTCAAAGGTTTTTGTGTCTTATGCAAAAGGCGAGATAAACACAACTGACTTGGAAAGTGCTGAATGAACGATGGATGAAACCCGGCTGTGCCCGACTGGTAGGGGTTTTATGCAGAACTCAGCCTGGCTCATCCTTTGGCACCTAAGCTTTGCTTAACTTCAGGTTTACAGCAAATAGTTTTCGTCCCTTTCAAATACGTCAAAACCGTCATTCAGCCCCATCTGTAACAGGAATTGTACCTTCCTCAAGGCCAAACGGATCTTGTTTGTGCTCTCTTCAGCCCATTTTATCTTTCCCCTTTGTGCTGCTTCCTTCCAGCCCTCTTGGAATCAACCAGAGCTAAATTGCACCCTGAAAAGAGACCGCAACAGGTCAATGGAAATGATGAACAGAAGTAGATTGTTGGGGTGAGTGTTCATTTCTAGAGGCTTTGGGATGGAGCAGAGCTGCCCAGGGAAACACACGGCCTCGTGGAGGACGGGGCGATGAGCAAAGCTTGGCATAAACCCTCCGTCCCATCCGGAGCTGCCTCCCCCCTGCTCCGGCTTCGCTTGGAGCCCCGTCTCATCCCCAGAAGATGCCTGGTCTGACCGGATTGCCTGTCTCATTTCAAGACCCGTCTTCAGCAAAGCCCTCCTAATTCTCCTCCTCCCAGCAGGCGCCCGGGCTCCCTGCAGGGCCGGCAAATTGCTCGGCAGCCGCTCGCCACCGCTGTACCTGCCGCAGCGATGCCAGCGCAGGCGGTGTGTGGCGCAGGGATGCTCAGAGAGCTTCTGCCGTCGCTCACCCGGCAGAAAATGCTCCGGTAATGCAGATTTTCTCGTGGCTTTCTGGTTTACGGTACCCTGGCAGTATTTTTCAGCATTTTCATATCACCCTTCTTAATAAAAAGAAAAAAGCTTTGTCCGTCTCGCCTTGGGTTTATTTTTCTGTGTTTTCTCTTTTTCCCTCCCCTCTCCTCGCCCTACACTGCAGGTTTTGCTCAGATAGCCCAGCTGGGCTTTTCACACTGGGAGAAAGGCCTTTTTGGAAAACAAGGGGAGAGATTTTACTGTACATCCATTCTAAAAATAAAACTGCTCTGTATTTCTTACAGCATCTTTCAGCTGCTGGTTTCAAAGGTCCTTGAAATTCTCGATTAATGAAGTGTCCCAGCGCCCTCGGGAAGGAAGCACTGGGCATCAGCACTGGTGTGCCCTGCGGGGGAAGAACTGGTGCTTGTTCTGGGTTTTGTACAGCCCCTGACACCGCGACGTCCCACCCGACAAGAGGGGAGGGGATTCCAGCCCTGGCTTGCCGTCTGCCTGATCCCAGCTGGAGCAAAAACTCCATTTCTTGTCCTAAACGAGGAGGTTTGGTCCCTGCGCCCCCGTCTGCGTCCTCCCCTGGCTCCTCTCTCGCATTTCCATGGCAAGAGGCAACCTCGCCTTCTTACTTTAATTTTTGTACAGCACTGCGCACGGCCAGGGCTTAATCCAGAATCCCCCCCAAATCAGAACATGTTAAAATTAGGTTTTTTTCCCCAGAACAGGTTGCATTTCAGTGGAAGAGGGGATGATTCCCATGTCTGATTTGGCAGAACGGTGATAGAGCCGCCCCGGGTGCCGGCTGGGTGCAGACATACAGACCCACCTCGGGCTCCCCAGCCGTCCTTGCAGCGTTTCATCCCCACAAAAACAGGAGAAAAGGACTCAGCATCTGTGTAAAAGCCTCCAACACAACCCTGTGTACCGAACAGGCTTTCAAGGGCTTTTTTTCTTTTCTTTTCTTTTTTTTTTTTTTTTTTTTGCATGAAGTGTCCTTGAAATAGACCGTTTCTCAGACTAGATGCTTTGCAAAAGCATTTGAAGGAGCGGGAAGGGAGCGACGCGGAGCGGCAGAGC
>NW_009646734.1:263601-272786 GCF_000708025.1 Charadrius vociferus
GTCGGGATGGAGGAGGTTTATTTTAGGAGGTGTGGCTGCTCTTTCCCAGCTCTGGCAGTGGCCGTCGGGGCGGCCGCTTGCGCAGGGTCTGCCTGAGCCGGCGTCGGGTGTTGCATTGAGCTGGCGGCGGGCTGAAAATGTTTGTAGAATAGGGTCTGCCTGCTAGGGGGGAAAGCGTGGCGTTTTCTTTTTCTCAACCAGTTAAATGCATGGAGAACGGGATTTTTTTTCCCTAAATCCACCCTTTCCCCTTTGCAGAACAGCCAAACGATGTTCCAGTTATGTCAAACTGGTGGGTTGAAACTTCTTGGTCTTTCTTTAAGAGATGTCTTGTGCTGCTTTGGGTAATAAGGCTCCAGGGGATCCCTCCCTGACCCCCAACAAGGAACACCTCCCACCCCCCCTCAGGGTACCCCGCTAGGAGGGAGGAGGGATGGATATTCCCGGGGACAGCAGGAGAAGGGAGAAAGAGGGACGCTGAGGCTTTTTGCGTGGTGCTGAAGGTCCTTCAAGACCTCAGACCCCACATTTCAGGGGCCGGAGCCCCGGTGAGGTTTTCCCGACGTTGCAAATCCACGCTGCTGACATCGTCGCCACCGTGCCTGCTGATTGCCAAAGGGGAGCGCGCGGCCCCGCAGCCCCACGGCACACGTGGTGGCCATGTCCCGCTGGCGCACAGAAGGGTGTGCCATCCCCACGGCCTTTGATAGCCTCACTCCTCTCTTCGGCTTTTTGATCTTTCCAAGAATCTCTCTTTCCCAACCCTATTTTGCTGCCCCCGTAGCAAAGCTCTCGTGTGCCAAGGCACGAAAAGCTTTTCTGCAGTCCAGGGTGAATAGTGCCCACTCCTCCCACCTTCCCCGCTCTTTGGGTACCTGCGGAGCGGAGGACGGCCCCGCATCACGCCGTCTCTCCCGCCTGGTGGCCCGAGCTCAGCCAGACCCAGTCCTGCCACAAGGGACCTCAAAACCACCCCGTCTTCCTGCTGCTTGGCCCTAAATCATGAACCTAAATACCCATGTCCATCCCACAGCTAACTCCTGAGTCGGGAGTTGTTCAGGTAGGGAAAAGGAGGGGAAAAAAAAAAAGCCATTTTTTTTTTTCCAAACGCAGTTTTTTGGAATTATTTTTAGAGCTTAATGCTTGAATTTCAGTGACGGGTTTAGCCGTACGGAACCTCCTTTTCATCTTTTTACCTTCTCGTTTATCTCAGCACACTCAGTTTTATCTGCGGTTTGACATCTTTTATACCCGGCCTCGCCGACAGCAGAAATAAGGGCAGCTCTGCTCCCCAGCTCTTGAAGCGCAGCGTATGCAGGGCACGCCGATTTGAAATTATAATCCTCTTGTTTGTTGTATTCTTGCGCTGTTTATTGTTACTGCGTATACCGCTTGTTGGTTTAGTTTTCCATTTCATGCAAAATACATCAAAAAAAAAACCAACCACCAAACCCCAAACAGGAACGCTTGAGGTCTCTTTGCTATTCTCTGTGTTCAAAACTATTTCTTAAAAACTATATCGCCTTCAAAACTGACTTCCCCGAACCACCCTGTCGCTTCCCACCCCTCTGACTCCGCTTACGTTAGCACAAACCTTACGACCTTCCAAGCCAAGTGGGGAAAACTCCTTGTTTTGGCTTGGAGGGATGGCTGGGGGGTGTTCCCGGAAGCAGGGGGTTTGTCCTTTCGCTTGGCTGTGCTGGTCGCCCGATTTAACTTGGTACTCTCTGTGTTCCTTTGATGTGGCTGGTGCCGAGGGTGCTGTGATGTTCCTATGGCTTTTCGGCGCTGCTGGGTAGTCATTATCCCGTCACTAATTGTCATGCTGCCTACAGCTTTTTACGTGGCCTCGCATTTTAAGACTAAACAAAAATACATCAAATGGCATTTTGGCTTTAATTTGGCCCCAGCCTGCAGTTTCGGTGCTGGGGAGAGGTTTCCCGTACGCATCGGGATGCAAAGCCTTCCTCTGCCGTCCTGTCGAGGGAGCTGGAAAAAACCACCTCAACCCCATAACCTGTGGATTTATGTCTTTGAGCTGTGTTTTGGGCTTTCCCTGACACCTCTGCAGTAAGCCTGGGTGTTGGTCCCCTTGGCCAGGCTTGTCTGCTGGTGATGCTGCTGCTGGGATGCAGGAGGTACTGGTGACCACCAGCCTGCCCTGGGTGGCCAGGCAGCTCAGCGGCTGGGTGGAAAAGGACCCCAGAAATAGGGTCTGGGAAAGAGAGCTATGGTCACTACCGCTCGGTGGAGAAGATGGAGCCAGACCCATCAGAGACGCTCGGTGAAAGGAGGGAAGCAGAGGACACAAGTGGCACACAGGGAGATGGAGGCTCTTTTCCCTGATCCCAGGTAGGAAGTCACCGATGTCCCCAGATCAAAGCGCAAAGCTCGCTGCTTCTGTCCGATGACGTTACACAACCTGGCGCAAAGAGATCTCATTTATTTTCTCCCATCAGCCTAATGTGATGATTTGGGAGAGGGGGAAAGAGGCCGGGGCAGCCATCTCCCGAACAGTTGGGCCGGGATTACACTTTTTCCATTGAGCTCATCACCGTAATAACCAGGAGCTCTGTTTATCAGCCCAACAGCCATGCCCATTTAGGAGATTACCATTTTTCCAATCTAATTTCTCATAAAAGAGGATTGCTGCCCGTTGCCTCCCCGTCCCAAGCCCTTCGCTTAGGAGCGTTTATCTGCTCAGGGTGTTTATGAAGCCCCGAACAGGAAACTTCTGTTTATCTTCTGCGTCATCAAGAGCTGGAAACTCGATGGGATAATTACTCTTTCAGGAACAGGCGTGCGGCAGCCCATCGGTAGACTTTGGCATCTCGCTGGTGTCGATAATACATACAGTCGCCCTGTGGAGAGATAAAGTGCTTATGTGTTCCTCTTTCCTCTCCCTTTGGCATGAGATCGGGGTGTCTGCCTTTCGGGGTGTCTTGTAGAAGCAGCGCTTTTTTGCTTAAGGTTAAGGAGAGGTGCTGCTCCCCTCAAAGCCGCTGCCACTGCGGGGTGACTCCAGCAGCAGGGGACACCTTGTCTTCTCCACCCACGCACCCGCTGCCAGCCCTGGCGGGGCATCGCTGGCCGCTCGTGCCCTGCAATTAGAGAAGCCACGTGTGGAGGCGGCTTCTTAAGATGCTAACGGGAGCCCCCAGCCCGGGAGAAGGCTGGGTGATGAATCATTTATTTGACAGAGCTCTTCCCTTTTCTCTCTCTCTGCAGGTTGCGGGGAAGATGTTAGCATTCCCTTCACCCTCCAGCAGACAATTTGTGAACTCCGGAAAATACAGAAGTAAGTTCATTAGCGATATCCACCAGATGAAATTCAAGACGTGAAGTGTTTTGACTGGCGCTGTTCAAATAGAGGAATCACTCTAGGAGTATGTTGCAATCGGTGCATTAAGATAAGATCCCAGAGCATTGGGTTTCGGCAGCATCGATTATAGATTAGCATCCCGCTGCTTCAGAAGCGAAGCCCGCAGTCCCTGTGTAGAGCAGGAGAGCTGAGGAACACGGGTGGTCTCATGATGGAGAAGCGGGGAACGCCAGAAGCTACAGGTGTGCGGCGCGATCCCTAATGCCACGGCCCGCCGAGCATCCCCAGGCATTTCGCATACGCCAGAATATCAGGGGACCCACTTTTCCTTGGGGGGGGGAGGCTGAGTTGTCCCCGTGGCGCTGGGGCTTCCCCGCTGCCTCCCAGGACTTGGCCTCGCTGACCGAGCACGGAGCATTTTTTTTTTTGGCGAGGCAGCAAATGCGGAAACCTCATGCGGTGGGTCAAAGCAGATTCATTCAAAGTGAATGAGTGCATGCCAAGTTTCTTTTCTTTTCTTTTCTTTTTTTTTCCCTTCATTCTTTTTGGCTGTATTCACAGGACATAAATCCGCACGCAGGAGTGGGAGCCGTGTTTCTAATTCGGTACGGAACTTTTATTCCCGCTTGGCGCAGAGCGGTTGCAAATGATGGAGGCTGTTCCTAATCCTCTGCCCTGCGCATTGAAAATGCGCTCCGGCCGGCCGGCCCTCTTGGAAACGGAATAATTTGCATGGCATAGCAATTTTCGGGAGATAAATACAAGGTTCGGTGCTTGTGGGGACAAGGACGTGGCATCCTTACGGCACAGTATGCAACAAGAAAGCAAAGATAGCAGTCATGCAACACGCGAGGGCTGGATTTCGGCAGCTTGTAAGTTCAAGGCTGCATTAAAAGAATTAAAATCTACTTTTGCCTTAGTAAACAGTGTTTTCAAGGTCCCGTTGGAAGAAGTAAAGCACTTGGCTGCGTGCTTAGCAAGGAGGTTTGCCCAGGGTTTGTTCCGGGCAGTGGTATTAGCCACGCGTCTCGGGATAAGTACCTGCTCACATGGTGGGGCGCTGGGGATTTGCGGAGCAGCCGTCCCCAAACGGAGCGAGTCCCGCTGAGCCCAGCGGGTTCCGGGCAGTGTTGGCCATCGGTCGGGACGGGATGTGGGAACGCACAGGGGTACGAAACGTCATGTGTCGGGAGCAGATTGTCTCCCAATCCCTGCACCAGTCAAGGAACTGGCAAACCAAACAAACCCAACCCGCCTTTTATTACGAGTGAACGTGTTCACACTTCAGCTAAGAGCATGGCTTTTCTGCATTCTCCCACCATAACCTCGTGATTTCAATTCATGATGGAACCAGCCCCACAGCTGGACGCAGCTGGAAACAATATCTCCTTTTTGAAAGTTCTTGGGCCCTTTTTTTTTTTTCCACGCCCTTTCTTGAATCTGGATGTTTTCCTTAGAGATAACACTCACCCGGGGGATACCCACAGGATTTGTAAGAGGGTTTAAAAATCCTTATCGGCGTTGATACGGCTGCTAACGCTGCCCCAGATCACTGCCGGGGATGACTGCGGCTCCGTGTGGTGGTCGGCAGAGCGCTTATCTTCTCACTCCCGTGGTGGGAACTGGATAAGCATCTCCTGTTTGCATTGCTGCTAGTGAGGGGTGAGGGGCAAGAATTTGCTTTTCAGTGGTATTTTTTGCCCAGCAGGTGCCACAGCCCAGGGAAGGGGGCAGATGCTTCGCCAGCATTTGTGGAAGTACTTCATAGTGGAGAAGATGTGGAGGAGAGGGACCAGAGCGATGTGTCTTGAAACGTCGGGATGAGCGATTAGTTCGATAAACTGGATAATTGTCAGAATTTCTGTTTCGTAAAGGGTTTAATAGCGTAAAGGACTTCCAGATCCCAGAAGAGAGAAGTTTGACAGCAGTAAGAAGAGCTCTGCTCGCCGCCTGCCAACCTGGCACAGCGGGAACCGGCTCTTGCTCCTTCACCAGCCTGGGTTCACGGAGCAATGCAATCCCTTCTGCGGTGCTGGATGGAGGGGAGCCGGCGCAGCATCTCCCCCGCGCTGCTCGGAGCGTGCATCCCTCCTCACTCAGCCGAGATGCCATTAAGTGGCAGCCTGGGAGAGCAAGCGGGGAGCTGAGCTGCAAGGAAACGTGTCGGAGAGAGGATAGCAGGGCTGGGATTATTTACCAAAAATCTTTTTGAGACCCAGGGGCAGCAAGTTCCGATAAGGAAAAGCCTCATGTGTGGATCTTTCCTCACCTAAACCCTGTTGGGAATGCATCTCTTGGGTTGCCCGGTGTCACCCCAGGCCAGAAGCTGGGCATTCCCACGTGCCACCGGCAAGCGCGTCGCACAGAGAGCAAGGCATGCCGATGGGGACGTCCCGTGTGCCCGCAGGATCCTCTCAATTACCGACCTGCCCCACCGCTCCTCACCGCTGCCGCCGGCCAGAAGATACCATGAGGAGCAACGGGCTCAGGGCGATGCAAGAGCTGGGGCGGGAGGGAGAGGTACCCACGGGGCACCAGAGGTGCCCAGGGTCTGATGTGGGGCATCTCTCGGGGGTGGGAGCCGCCTGGCCTGGCTGGCACGTGTAGGATGCTGGTTTCCATGGAAACCCAGCAAAAGATGTGCTTCCACAGAGGAACCACCGGGTTGGACCACGGGGTAGCCTCTAGTCCCCTCTTCGGTGGCGTGGGGGGATACATGGACCTCCTTTGGGATAAGCCACCCCAGAGCACACGTGCCAGGGGGGCCTTGGGGGGGCTGCCCTGGAGGGAGGGGGATGTCGCTGCGATTTATTGCCCACCTGGGGAATGGCAGGGGTGTCCCCTGGAGTTTCAGAGGGGTGGCAGGGGATGCCGAAGGATGCCCTGCCAAGTTCCCAGGATGCTCAGCCCTGGCTGAGATTGGAGCAGGGGCCAGACAGGCTTCCTGGGCTATCAAGGAAGAGAAGCCAGGCTGCTTCATGGAGTTTTTGGGATGTCTCTGTTTTTCCTTCTTTTAAGCGCTGCTCAGCTTTTGCTATTTCATTAAATTGCATCACAGTTTTCTCTCCACGGCCAACAGAGCACACACAGCATCTCCAGGCAGCGATTCACCCTGTCCGGGGGCAGGTAGCGAGAGCTGTGTCCTGGACCTCTCCATCAGCCCCGGTGCAGGCGAGACATCCACCTCTTGGAGATGCAACGCCCTGAGCCCGACGGCTTTGAGCTGCCCGTGACAATGTGGTCCAGGAGATGGCACAAAAAAAAGGGCAGAGGGGATTTCTCCTGCCTCATTTTTCCGAGGAGTGGTGGCTCAGCTGCAGGAGGCGGCTTGGGTGGGTGGGTGATGGAGGGAGACAGGATTCAGCCCACAGGGGCCGTGTCCCCCCACGGAGGTGGACAGCCGCAGCTGGGGTCACTCACTCCAGGCTTATTTTATCATCCCAGGAGGAACGCGGTGTGAATCACCGTGTCTGAACGCGGAGGTGTGCTGAGGGCGGCTGCTGTGCCTTACGCTGCCTGGGGCTCTCTTCTCGCTCCGTGCTTTACAAGGCACTGTGGGATTTGGGGGCAGAAATCCAACTTTCGGGCACCGTGAGGTAGCCGTGCTGAGCCCGTGACCACCCCGCAGCACCCAGTCGCCCTACAAACGGGCGCATCGCCTCCTAAAACCAGCAAGCGAACTGCCAGGAGGAGATCCGGGGCGTTGTGACACCCAGCCCGGGGACCTCGCTGCTTCCCAAACCGGCGCTCCTCCTGCCACCCCCCCAACCCCGGTGCTGTGCATCCCCCTTTCTCTGTTTCCTGGGGCTTGATTCCCCCTTTCCCCAGGGTTGCCGGTTCCCAGTGGAAAACCTGCCCGCAGGGAGCGGTACCCGCTCCCGCACCCGCCGGTGTCCGCCAGGAAGGAGAGCGCCTAAGGAGGATGCTCTTCAAGGTTGCCATACGCAGCAGATGCGCTGCGCTAGTGTTGGATTACGTGCGGGTGCGGAGGCAGCACTTCCAGCAGCACAGAGAAGCCGTACCCGTGCTCTCGGCTCCGCGGGGGCGGCCTTTCCCCCGAGTCCTGCACCAGGAGCAGGGACCAGAACCAGCTCGGCAATGCATTCCACCACCGTTCTGCATTCTCAGCTGCAGAACGGGGCTCCTCTTCACCCTCTGCTCCCCGATTCAGAAGCTCCTCAGCCCCCTTTGCCTCTGCCCCAGCGCAGTGCCCTTGTTGCAGGGCTGTTAGCTAAGGCTGGAAGGGGCTTTGCTTGTTCTCCACAAAATGACCACGATGTAGCTGTCTTATTCAATGGAAATCTTTTTCTAAGTAATTTCTGGGTGGGATGAGGTTTTTTCCCCAACTCCAGCAGAACTTCTTCACTCCTCCTGCTCTCCACCTGAGGATGCTGTAGGGGGTTTGGACCATCTCTCAGCCTTTGCTGGCCTAACTCCCAGCTGGCAGGCATTAGTTTCGGTGCCCAGGTTTCCATCAGCGATGATCACAGGCTTAAGCGTCTGACAGCTGGATAGCGGAGGGGTTTGAGGAAAAGAACATTGACATGGGTGAATGCAGGTGACGGCTGGCTCTGCCTGTCCTGGCTGCTGGTGGGTGCTTTGAGTTCAGGGTGGAAAGTCACTTGAGGCCACCTACAGCCCAGGGTGCAACGCTGGAGACCTCCCATGAGCCCCCACTCCCCCTCTTCCCCCGCTCAAATTAATCGCGAAGAGTAATGAAACGGGTGTGGGAGATGCACTTAGTTCAGAGGAGCGTGAGCGACACGTGGTGCCCCGGCGTCTCCTCGCCGTCGCTTGTGCGTTTTGTCTTTGGAGGTAAAGCAGAGCCGTGCGGCTAATTAAATGGAAACATAATCTCCCGACCTTTTTTTGGGTTTCTCAGCTAATCCCGATTCAGCCCTCGTTAATGCCTTTCAGATTTCAGGCAAGGGCACCGCTCCCTGAGGAAAACCGAGCCGCGGGGAGGGGAAAGGCAGCTCTCCCCGGGATGCTGCCCATGGCCTTTGTAGGATTTTGGGGTTGGCTTTTTCCCACCAAGGGCAGACCCAGGAGGGCCCGTGGGGTCCGAGCGGTGGTGCTGGGGAGGGGGCAGTCACCCCCCGCATCCCCCTGCGGCCTCGGCTGTCCCCGGAGGGCATCGCAGAGGAGGGGAAGAAGCGAGCGGAGAGACTCGGGTTACAAATGTACAAGCATAGGAAGCAGAGATATATATTCCCTGGATATTAATTGCCTCTAAAATGTCGTCCTTTTTCCGGTGCGCGGGTACTTTAGGCAACTGGATATATGATGGGAAGGAGACTGCGTCAGGCAGGTTGGGAGGACGGGCGCAGCACGAGGCGGCTGGTCACCAGCGAAGGGCCGGGGGCTGCGGGGGGCTGGGGGCCAGCCCGTCACCGGAGCATCCCCACCGCCCTGAGACGTGCTTTTGTCACCAGCCCCATCCCCCACGGGGACGCTGCCTCCCGACGCTGCCCTGCGCTATGATTGGGAAGACCCCGGCTCCGGCACAAATACCCGGCTGGTTTCTCCTCTAAAAAAGAGATGTGCAGACCTCGGGTTTGATTTCCTTGGGAGCACGCTGCTTTTCCTGCACGCTCTCATCACCGTATTGCCATGAAAAAGAGGGTGTACAGTGTGGCCATCTCCTCTCCTGGAGAATAAGCAGATTTGATTCGGAGTTGTCCATAAACCAGCACTGCTGAGGGTCCTGCACGAGCCCCTTCCCGGCTGGTCCCTCGCTGGGCACACCGGGTTTGGGAGCTTAGTTCAGATGGGAATCCCCACCAAGCTCGGGAACCCTTGGGTTTAAACAAGAATAGCTCCGAAAAAAAGTGCCATGTAGCATCGTGGTCCATGCTGAACC
>NW_009646734.1:272819-281383 GCF_000708025.1 Charadrius vociferus
AGCCAGGACAGGGGGATGCTGCTGGGACCGGCCACCGCCATGGAAGTGGGGATGTCCGTCACATCATCAGTGGGGTGAAACTTAAATACAGGAGTCACTGCGGAAGATATTTTGGGGACTATGCTGAAAATAAGGTTCAAGATTATTTTTTTTTTCCCCTCTGGTTTGGGGTGATGTCTCCGTGCGGACCGTGCCACAAGGCTCAGACACCCTCGGCTGGGCTCTGGGGATGAAAGCTGCATTTTAGGGGATGGGAGGGGCTTAATATGGCAGAAAATCACTTCTGCATGAGGGTGAAGGTGCCCGCCGGTCCCAGGCAGGGCTGGCGCCTCCTCAGGACGAGCAGGAGGAGGCAGACCCCGGCGCCGTGGGGCTCTCACGCCAACGCTTGAGCACGGAGCGGCAGGAAAACCCTTGACGCGCCTTCCCCAAACGCCAAAGCCTTTCATTTCACTGTCTTCTAAGCGAAACGCTGCAAATGTTGGCCTTGAACTGACCTTTGGTCATGAAATTACCTCGCCTCAATTAAATATTAAAAACAAACAAAAAGTCCTGAGTGTAGAATGAATTGTTTCACTCCACCTATGGGGATTTTTTTTTTTCTTTGGGATTTTTTTTTTTTACTTCAGTGGACAAACTGAATATCCAATGTCACGTTGGCTCCCCCTGAAATGAGTTTATATTCTGGCTTCCCATCATTAAATGTCAGCAAATGAAGAAAAGCAATCATTGGAAGAGTGTTTTTAGGACATGAAAATGCATCTCCCCATCACCGCCGCTGCCGGGATTTAGGTGGTTATTTCTTTTTGCTGGGACTAGGGAAGACCAGTGCATGGTGCTGGACTGTGGATGGACCTTCAGACCCGTCGGGGGTGATGTGCCGGGGTCTGCCAGGCTGTGGAGAGCCCGCGGCAGGGTCCTCACGGGTGCAGGTCGCTTGGTGGTGGGAATTGTGATCCTCCTGAGATTGGGGTTGGTGGGTTTTTTTCTCTCTTAAGCCTTTGCTCCCGGAGTGCAGTGATTTAAAAGTTGATCTTATCTTACTCATCTTCTTTTCCGAATGTTTTTAGCTTTTGTGGTTTTGCAGTCAAGCTTAAAAGGAGAGGAAAAAAAAAAAATCAAAGAAGAAATACAGAAAGATCGGCAAGCAAATAGAAAAGTTAACTGGAGTTAAAGCTGAGGTGCCGATGCACAGCCACAGAAATGAAACGAGGGAAGAGACTCCAAGAAACTTTGACGAGTGATGTGTTGCGTCTCCCTGACCCAAACCACCCTGGGAAGGTGAGCAGAGTGTGGCAGCGCTTCTGTCTCCCTCATCCCCAGGGCTCTGCCCCGGCGGCCGTCACTGCTGCGGTCGTGCCGCTCTCCTCCAGCTCTGGCAGCAGAATTGGGGTGCCCGGCACGAATCCCACCACTTGGCACCTTAAAAAGTGCTGTGCCCTCCCCTGCGTGCTCCATCCTCTGCGCTCCAAGAGCCTTTGGGGGCCTTTCACACCTTCCCCTGCCCGAGACTGAAACATTTCCACTTGAGAAAACACTCGTGCGGAGGTTCAGCGCCCCAGTGTTTTGCACGGGTCGTTATTTGTGTGCCCAGTTGCTTTTTGTGCCTGGCAAGCCTGGGACGGAGTATGGCTGGTAGCACCTGAGATGGCCCCGTGGCCACCGCAAGGTCTGGAGACACATCCTTAGCTGGTCTTTGCCTACATCGGCACATGTATTGTTTTATTGTATTCTTTATTCTGCACCACTGCTTTGTTAGATTTCCCTTTGGGATGCTGAAAAATCAGCACATTTAAATACCTGTGAATAAAGTAGTATTTGAAGTGGTCACCGGCCTTCCTATCAATCGGATAGGAAATGTACCCATGAATTACCCTCCGCAATAGCCCAGACCGCTCCCGGGGCGACTGCCCCCCCCCGGTACCTTGTTGGTGTTCGGCAGCTGGCTTTCACAGCAGGTTTTGCCTTTTTCTTCAGTCCCTTTGCTTTCTGGGATGCACAGGATGGACATGATGAATGGGATGGATAGGATGGATGGAATGGAGGAGATGGACGGGATGGATGAAATGGATGGGATGGATGGGATGGATGGGATGGACGGGATGGACAGGATGGATGGGACGGATGGAATGAATGGGATGGATGGGATGGACGGGATGGACGGGATGGAAGGGATGGATGGGATGGCCTCATCGACACCTGAGACACGGATCTTCTGCTCCAGCCTGGGTCACCTCAGGTTAAACCTCATGGAGCAAGCTGGCCTGGAGAGAGATTTACAGCACCAAATCCCATCCTGACCCTGAAGATGGATATTCATATTTCACTCAACAGGGATATTTACCTACTTAGGAAAAAAAATAATACAACACTAAGTGCTTTCTTCCCCGGGCATGTTTTTGCCTGACAGTGTGTGTAATCCTAATCCCTTGGCAGGGCTAAGCCAGCCTCTGCGCGGGCAGGTGCCTGGCACGGGGACGGAGGCAGGGTCTGACAGGGCACCGGGACCGGAGGAGGGCTGGAGAGACCAACTGAGGTGGCTGTGGCAGGAGGAGGAGAGGAAGAGTTGGTGTAGCTAGGAGGGATCTGGCTCCCTCACCCCGCCGATGCTAAAGGCTACCCAGGGACCATGAATTTGGGGGTAGAGGCTGCGATGTGTGACAGCTCAGCTCCGGTTCAGAGGACGACCGTGGTGGGTTGAAGGTGGGTGGAGGATGCCAGTGCGTCAAGTCTCCAGCTGGGACCGGGACACGGGGTCCTCCCCAGCACTGACCTCCCCAAAGGCTGAACTTGTCCAACTCCTGGTGTAGAAAAGGGATGTGGAAGGAAGACGGAGCTGGTTTGTATTTTCCCGAGAAAAGCCAGTCCCTTGCACTCTCCCCCCAGCCAGGCAGGATTAAATTGCAGCTCTGGGTATGTACAAACATTCCCTTGTTTTCCCAGCACTGAGCTGGTCTAGGGGGCTTACAGGTCATTACTGAAGTTTGGGTTGGTTTGGTAGCAAAAGGGTGACTCAGAGAACAAGTCCAGGTTATGTTATCGTAGGATTATGGAGAGTTTTAGATGAAAATCTTCTTTAAAGTCCTTGGGTCTTAGCCAGATGTCAGATTCCCCTCCGAGCATCCACCCAACGGGGCTCAGCTGCACTAAGGCACCTCTCAAACAAAATGGCTTTTACCGCGGGCAAATAAATTTGAGCCCTGAATGCCATAGAAACATAAAAGGCGGTGTAGCCCGAGCTCTCGGGGCGGAGGGATTCATCTCCCAGTTACCCGCAGCCTATCTCGGTCCACCCGTTAAATCTTCTAATTTGAAGGGTTTGAATTCAGCCCCTAAATTGTTAAAAGCGGCTGACAGAGGAGCCGCAGCTGGGGGGGTGGGGGTGCTGCTGGTGGGGATTTCTCCGCTCACGTTTAACGCAGTAGCTGGGCTCGGCACGCCGTCGCTCCGGTTTCGTAGCAAAGAGCACCCTTCCTACCCCTGCCGGCGCACGGGCAGAGCCGTGGGGCAGAGGCGAGGGATGCTCTGGGGCTCTTCTTCCAAAACCAACCTGCTCAGCCTCCCGCTGGCATGGCCGTCCTCTGTCCCTGCCCGCCGCCTGCCTCCCGGAGCTGAAGCCCCCCCCCGGCGCCTTCTCCGGAGTCAATACCCCCGTGGGGACCGTGAATAAACGGTCTTTGCTCCGAATTAAACCAGAGCACCTGAAATTTCAGCCTTGGCGGGCAACCCTGGGTGACGGCGAGCTGAATCTCGGCGCTGCCCGTTGCCAGCATCCCCCCTCCCTGTGGTTGTCAAATTCTTTAAAATGGCTTAATCTGGGAAATGCTGCAATCCCTCCGCTGACTTCGCACGCAGAGAGATCCAGGTGGCATTTTGCAGCGCCAGCAGCAATCCCGTTATCCCAGCTGTGTGTTTGAACCTCCCTTCAGCTTGATGCCCCTCGAAAGGATGAGACCGTCAGCTCTGCAACCGTCGGTGCTAAAGAAATGGGAGGGTTTCGAAAATCCAAACCTTTGCAGGGAAGAGTGAAAAAAAGCAGCGCGCCAGCAGCTCCGTGGGGATGGAGATGCGTTAACCCAGGCACAGGGCAGCACCAGGGAGTCTCCTTTCCCCTGGCTGCTCGGGGATCCCGGTGGGAAGTAACCTGAAAAGAAATGATGAGTCCATGTAAATCGTGGCTATTTTGGTGGGTGGCAAACCAGCTAGCTCCTCAGCCCACTGGGGAGATGAAAATAGCATCCTCTGGGGCTTTGCTTTGGAAAATATTTGGAATATTTTCAGAAAAAAAAAAAAAAAAAAGAAAAGTCAGAGTTATGTTTAGTAACAGAAGGCAGTCGGCTCCCGAGCTGGAAGACAACGTGGGTACGAGTCATGTTCAGTGCTCCGCAATCACACGTGGCCGCTCACCGGGATTCGGGTCTGAGCTGCGCGAGGAAGGGCGCATGGAAGGGGGCCCTGGGGAGGACGGGGGAGCCGTGCTTTGCCGACCGGCTGAGTTTGGGGCAGGGGTGGCCGCGGTGGGGACACGCGGTGCTCCCGGCCCCAGCAGCAACCCCGGGATGCGCAGGCGAAACGCGGGCGGTCGCCAGTCAGGCGATGAAGCGCACTCCTCCCCAGCAGCCGGGAGGATCTGTGTTTCTCATTAGCATCATTCATATTTTATACCTTTTTCAAGCCTAATGATACAGGAATGCTGGAGGCTCATAAATACTGTCCGCGGGTGAGAGACTGCATTAAAGCTTAACGAACTTTCTTCTGGGTTGGGCGAGTGAACACAATCACAGCCCTCGGTCGTTCCTGACTCAACTCTACTCCCTCCAATGAGTTGCTCTCCGTCCTCCATCACCATCCTTCCTATCTCCCACCATCTCCTTCTCCCTATTGCATCATCACTCTCTCCATCTTCCATCGCTGCCCTCTCCATGCTCCACTATCGCCCTCTCTATCTTCCACCACTGTCCTCTCCATTCTCCATCATTGTCTTTCCCATCCTCCAGCATCTCCTTCTCCATTCTCTGTTGATGTCCTCTCTGTCCCCCATTGCTGCCCTCTCCATCCTTCATCGCCATCCCTTCCATCCTCCATCATCTCCTTCTCCATCCTCTATTGCTGCCCTCTCCATCCTTCATCACCATCCTTCCCATTGTCCGTCATCTCCTTCTCCATCCCCCATTGCTGCCCTCTCCATCCTCCATTACCATCCCTCCCATCCTCCATCATCTCCTTCTCTGTCCTCCATTGCTGCCCTCTCCATCCTCCATCATCATCCTTCCTATCTTCCACCATCTCCTTCTCCATCTTCCATCATTGTCCTTCCCATCCTCTGTTGCTGCCCTCTCCACGTGCCGGCCGGCTCTAGGGGATGGCAGCACCGTTGCACCCTGGCCGCAGGAGCAGCCCTTGGCTCTGCCAACTACCACCATCCCGGAGGAGCCGCGCAGAAGCTCGGGAGCTGTCTCTTCTCACATGACCTGAAATTCAGGGATTTCTCCTGGAGTCCTTTAGGGGAAAAGGAGCTGAGCACTCACTTCTGGTTCCCTAGCAACACTGCTGCTTCTAATTCCTGATTTTTTATTTTATTTTTTTTTATCTTTCAGGGTGGGGTTCCTTCACGTGTTCTGCTCTGAGCCACAGAAACGCACCGTCCCCGGAGTGACAGCAAACCCGGGCAGGTGGCCGGCGTGTGGCATGGCCGGGCTTGGAGACAAGTATCAGTGCGATGGGTACCGTGACACACCGCCCTCCTTTTGCAACCCAAAATGCCTTTTTTTTCCCCAAACAAATGGCATGTGTGAGAGCGTGTAACCACGGGGAAACGCACGCCGGTGCCCTGCCCAGCCCCACAGGACGCTGGGTGATGCCGTGGAGTCACAACGTAGGCAAAACGATGGTGCTTAAGGGAGCACTGAGATCTCCACATCTCCGTTTTTGATGTGCACAGGAGGATTTATTCAATAAATCAGCCACGAACACCTCAGAGGAGATTACCCAAAGCGAAAAGAAAGTATGTGCTTAAACAAGGAGGGGGAGAATTTTAAAGGCATTTTTAAAGTTATTTAAAAGAGTGCCACTGCTTGGAGGAGAGTTTTCCTCACAGTGGTGGGGCAGAAATATGTGTCGTTACTGGTTAGGGCGGCTCTTTGCTGGAAATGGTGGTTTCAGGCTTTGCGGGTTTGGGTCATGGGGGTGAATGCTTTCCATGGGGAAAATAAATAAAGCTCGGATGAGGACAAACAGTTTTGGGGTCCTTTAGGTCAATCATTAGGAAAACTCTCCCGATATTGTTTAGAAGGGAGAATCGCAAGGAAACAAGTATTTCAGGACTTTTGAGTGTGGCACCCACCCAAAACCCCAGGGATGCGCCCCACTCGCCGGGCAGGGCGAGATGGACCCACCTCTGCCTGATATCTGCCAAGAGGTTTTGGGGGTCCCCAACCCCACTGCGTCCACCAGCACCGCTCTGTCGCTAAATTGTCTGAAAGGTGAAAAAGACCCCAAAGCCGGGGGCGAAGGCAACATGCACAGGCTGCTAAAACCAATCCACAAATATCAATTCGGGACCGTTTTTTCGGGCTGGGACCAAACGCTCCCCAGTCCCACCAGTGCAGCTGCACGATGGGACACACCATAGGGAAAAGCCCAGCTGTGTTTCGCAGAACTTCTTCGCTTTTCTACAGCTTTTATTATTATTTTTGTTTTTCTGTCCTAAGCAACATAATGGCATTTAATACAATGCCATATCCACGCTGGAAATTTGTTTTGCAAGTGGAAGACTGCCAAAAAAAAAAATATTTGTATGATTTAGCTCTTTCAAATTTCTAAATATACATTCGCATGCAAATTTGTAACTTAAAATTATAAATGTAAATAGGCATTTCCCCTTTGCTGGCTTTAGGAGTGTTTTCCTTAAGCCAGAAACATTATCCTCGTTATCTGACCGAAACGTGTACGAATTTCATTGCCCATAGAATAAACGTTCTGGCTATTTAAGGCATATTGAAAAAAAAAAAAAAACCTCTCTCTACTATTCTCTTGGCTTCATTTCCCAACAAATGCATCATTTCCGATGACTGGCGTGGAGCAGGAGCTGAATTTCAAGTGTGTCTAAAAGCAGATGGTTTATTCCCCGTGCGGGCGCGGGCACGGCCGGGAAAGCCGAGTGGATTCGGTGCCGGAGGCAGAGCCCGTCCATGGGACGGATCCCGCTCCTCGCAGTGACTCCGGGCGCTTGCGGCTCTGCCTTTGCTCCTTTTCTTTGCATTTGAGACCAGACAGGATGAGGATGTCTGGGCCTTCATCCCCTGCGCCCGTCCCCGGCACAGTTTGGCCCATCCCCAAGCGTGCCTGATGACGGTCCAGCCCTCGATGCCCACGTGCATTTCTATGCGATTTTAAAGGCAATAAGCCCCCCCCAAAGCTTCTCCTTTTGGATTTAGCATACCAGAAGCTCCCATCATCCCTTTCTGCCAGCTGGGGTGTCACTGCCCACGTGGCCCTGCATCCCCGCGCCGTTTCGGGTGTCCCCGGGTGATGCTCCAGCTCACGGGCTGCGGAGTGCCGGGTCCCTGTCCCAGGCTCCGAGCATCCCGGTGTCCTAAACGTCTGTCCTAAAACCTCTCCAAACCCGGTATAAAGCTACACTCCTGGGACAGATCACCCCATCTCACCCGCCCTGTTCCCACCTGCTCCTTCCGGAGCCCAGGATCAACCCCTGGGGAAAGGGGAAATTCCCCCCGGGGCATCGCACGCCGTTATTCTGGTCCTAAGGGCGATAGTTGGGCTTGCTGCGGCGGCGGCGCGAACTCCCACCTGGAGCCGTGCCAGGCAGCGAGCGCTGAAAGATGCTCCAGGTGTTAATCACAGGACTATTTTGAACCTTTTCTTGTGGGAAAATTGCTTCGACAATCTTTTTTTTTTTTTTTTTTGGTGTAAGCAAAGCTAGAGTAATTACCGGTGGAAAAAAAAAAATAAATTATGAAATCAAATGTTAACATTTATATGAAAAAGATCTCATGATGATTAAATATTTCAATGGGTTGCTCTTTAGTAATGCAAAACTAATCACCTTCTAGATGATATTTAAAAAGCAGAGAACGGTGTATGGTTTAATATCATAATTTCAATAGGCCAGGGTTTAGAAGACGGCTAATTATAAAATAATCCTTTTATGTTGTGTAAAACATCGTTTTAAAGCAGATACTCACTACAAACGCGGGGTTTCCTTATTGCTGGAGGTAATTAGCTGGGTGCTGCTTTAAAATGTGACTGCAAGCGTGGAGCAGCTCCCGGCATGTGCTGAGCCGATGGAGCCGCTTTTGGGGTGAAACCTCCCCTCTTTGGGCTTGGGGTCGTTGTACCCCAAAGCGTGTTTTTGGCAGCGCGGAGTCTCCCCGGGGACGGCTGGGAAGAGGGATGGAGCCCTGCCTGAGCCTGATGCTCGGCAGCTTGGTGAGAAAAGGGGTGATAAATAATATAGGCGTCGCTTTGCGGCGGTGGGTGGGATGCTGCGGAGCTGAAGGGGAGCAGCAGCCTGAAGGATGCTCCCCAGTCCCCTGCACGGCCTG
>NW_009646734.1:281604-282420 GCF_000708025.1 Charadrius vociferus
CCACTCTGGGGCATCCTCACCCTTCCAGAGGGCTTCCCACCAGCGGGCAACTTTCACCAGCTTTTGCAGCTTCGCGGCTCTGATTTTGCCCTCCTGAGAGCAGCAGAACCGGTGGCGAGAGCACCAGCCGGTGAAAATTAATTAACCTGGAATTTTTCCCACTTGAGCCGGTGGGAAAATATCCCCAAACGACCCAAATACGAAGTCGACGTGGGGATTTAAGGGGCTGGATGGGGGCGGCAGGAGGGGAGAACCGCAAAGGGCGTCGCACGTGGGAAGCGCAGAGGCAGCGCGGCTTCGGCTTGTTTCCCTGAATTATAAATACTACGGAGTATATTTAGGCACACTCGGCTTCTGCCAGCCCGAGAAGCGCTGCAGCGCGGCGTGTCGGCGTGGGGCTGCTGCCCGGGAGGGATCCATCCTGCGTCCTGGCACCTCGCGCGGGGCCGTGCCGTGCTGCCTGTCCCCCTGCCCGCAGCAGGGGCGAGGATGCTCGGCCGCCGGGGAGGCAACCGTGCCCTTCCCGCGCAGTTACAGCCCATGCATATTTCATGGCCAATAATGCTATTTCGCTGTCGATACCTCTCCCGGATCTCTTTCCACCCTGTTACATTTTCAGGTTAAATAAATGTAAGTCTTTGGGATCCCTCCAGCTCCCGGGGAAGGAGCTTTCCCGGGTGAGGCGGCCACATCCCGCGGTCCGTGGCCAGCGCTGACCACGTTGCCGGCGTGTGCGGGCTTGGGCTTGCCGGCTGCAAATCCCAACCCCGGCAAATCATCTCCGGTGAGCCCCTCCAGGGCTCTGAGTGCCGGCTG
>NW_009646734.1:282606-284900 GCF_000708025.1 Charadrius vociferus
GGTGGCTCTGCGTGCGGGAGGGCTCCCGCTGGGGACGGTGAGCATCCCTTCCCGAGGGGTGGGAGAGCAAATTTCTCCAAACATCCCCCGCCACGGTCCCAATCCGCTAATAGCCCGGTAATCCTCTTAGGGGGGTCAGCCTGGGTCGCCCGTAGCAACCTTTGTGTAATGCCCGGGGAGGAGAAACACATTTTCACTGGATGGATTGCTGGATGCCGCTGCCCCGGGATGGGGATGGGGACGGGACGGGGCCCGATGCTGCCCTGTGCCTGCGGCAGCTCCCAGCGCATCCCGGCTCCATCCGTGCCCACCCGTGTCCTCGCTGCCCTTTCGGGGAGCTCCCCCACAAGGGCAGCCCCCGTTCCAGCATCCCTTCTCCTCGGCAGCCTATTTCGGGACCCGTAAGCGGCACGCTCCGCCTCGGCTCTATTAATAATGCCGCTATCCCGCCCAGCCTCTCCAGGCGGTTAAGCTGCCGTTTAATGCTGGGCCGGCGCCAAGCAAGCCTCTGGGAGGATGAGGATGAGGATGAGGATGCAAACGAAGATGAGGATGTTTTGGTGGCTGATCAGGCTCACCAGCCCTGACGAAGCTTCCCGACGTGTCCGAGCCCCCTTTGGCCCCCGCGGGGCAGGCAGGGCCGGCTGGGAACACCAGGTCCTGCCCTCTACTCCCTGGCTCTCGCCGCCAGCGGTACAGCATCCCGTGGGATTAGGATTGATGATCTGGTGCGAGAGGGCTGCACGTTAATATGGCTGTAACGTCTTCCTAAACCAGCTACTTTTCTCTGCAGGTAGAGGAAAATGAAGTACAAACTCCAAAGCGACCTGGGGTTTATGGCAGCACCAGGTGCCGAGTGCCAGCAGACGGAAAAGAGCTGTTTTCCACCTGATCCCAAACGCTGGGGATTGGTGACGTCGCCGATGAGGCGATATAATGCTGTCCCGTTCCGGTCCAGCGGAGGATCCGGGAGGACCCATAACGATTCCACGCGTGAGATTAAGCCACAAACGAGGTCAAATGCCGTCTGCTAAAGCTTTATTGTTGTCTCCCAGCAATGATTACTGAAACGAGCAGTAGAGGAAAGGAGGAAGCAGAGGAAAGGCAGGAGAGAGCAGCAGTATTACGGAGCACAGTATGAGTATAGCCACCACCACAGCTCCACGGCGCCCTGATGGTCCTCTAGCGTCAGCGGTGTCCCGTTGACTCCCAATCCTCAGATCCCAACCATGGGGGGGGTTCCGAGGTCCCAACTGTGGAGGGACACGGCACTAATTTATCATCCAAATCTGCTCGATGCTTCACCAACCAGTATAGGGGCCACTTTTGCTCGGCCAATCTTTAGCAATTGGTCGTGCGTGGTAACAGGTGTGTTGGAAGATGTACCCCTTGGAGATGATGTACCCCACATGGCCGAACAGCTTTGGCACATCTTGCCCCTTAGTTTGGCAAGTTGCGGGTGCTCCTTGCCCCTGTCGTAAACAGGATGTGGCTGACCTGCTTGTGGTAAGCGAATTTTGAAATGTTTTGACTACCCGTTTCCTATCGAGACATCCCAACGGCCTCCTACATTTCCTATCGAGACATCTTAATGGTCTCCTATAGATGTTTCGCCCGCTGATGCCACCGCAGCCATGGCCGTGCCCCGAGATGTGACCCCGGCACGTGGGCTTGAGCCCTGAAACCCAAACCCAGCCTGGCCCCTGTCCTGGGAGGGAGGAATTTGCCCCTTTTTTATCTGCAAGGCCTTGACAGCGCCAGCTCGGGGCCTTATTTACATTTTTCTAGAAGCTGTGCTGCTTGCACAGCCCTCCCCAGCCGGCCGGTCCAGCTGCGGTCCCCGGCACCGGCCCGGGCGATGCTGCAGCCCGGGAGAGGGTTTTAGGGGGTGTCAGCTCCCCCCCGCAGGGCGTGAATCGGGGTTGTCGCCAGCTTTAACATCCCCAGCAAACGAGCTACTTCATCTCAACATCTTTCTTTCTTTTTTTTTTTCTTTTTTTTTTTTCTTTTTTTTTTTCCCTGCCACGAGGCAACTTCATTTCTGCGGGTTGCTCGAGCAGCGCGCAGCATCTGATTATTAAAAATGCTGCTGGCAGCCAGCCCACAGCCTACTTAGGCATTAATCTTCCCCAACAGATGCTGACGAGGAATCGCTCCGGCAGCCGGGACCGGCTCCTCTGCCCAGCGCGCTTCATCCCTTAAAAGCCGGGTATTATCCCCATTACCGCTGTAAGGAGCCGGGAGGCCGATGCCACATCGCCAGGTGATGCCGAGCGGCAGGACGGACACTCCAG
>NW_009646734.1:284917-296656 GCF_000708025.1 Charadrius vociferus
GGCGCAGGAGCCGCTGCCGGCACCGGGCAGCGTCTTTGAGTCACGACATCGTGGGTTTTTCTTTTTTTTTCCCCTCTCTCACAGAAATAGGCAGAGTCACGTCACGTTGAACGTTTCATGAATTCCTGGTTTGTTCGTCACATTTTTTTAGGAAGGGAAAAAAAAAAAAAAATCTAATTTCTTTTTTCCCCCAAGTCAGACTCTTTCACACCAGTTGTCTCAGAAGGATTTTACACTTTTTCTGTACTGACATTTCCTCACCAAATGTACTCCGGCGCGATTTAAAGAAGTAATTCAGGCTCCAGAATGAAACGTTTCACCTGATTCAGTTGCCCTTTTCTCATACCAAGCCCAACTGAACATTTTGTATCTCAATTTCCCCCGAAAGAAACGTCTTTCCTGATGGTTTTTCTTGGCTCATGGTCTGGAGAAACCTGTTCTGGTTGCTGCTGCCCCGCCAGCTCCCCAGTGCGTATATTCGGGGTGCAAATATAATACACGAGCAACCGAGTAATCACCCAGATAGGGTAAAAATATGTATTTCTGGTGCTCGCTGGGACTTTTTGAACAGTTGAGACCTCTCGGCAGTTTCAATCAGCCAGTGACAAAGGGAGAGGACAACCCGAGGAATGTTATCCCGGCGTTCCGGGGGCACCTCAGGGAGCTCGCACGAAGGAGCAAGTGTGGGGTCACCATCCTCCCCCTCCCACCTGCCGCCCCAGCCCTGAAGAAAAGCAAAAAAAAAACCACCAAAAAAGCCCTAAAGGAGCCCCTGCAGGCGGTGGGGGCAGAGCTTGCAGCGCTCCCCACCCGCCGGAGCAAGCGGAGGGGTCCCGCGGCTTAGGGGCGCAGCGGGGCGCAGGGATGTGACCAAGGCCATCGGGGGAGTCGGTGGCAGGATCAGTGCCATCGCTGTGAGCGGTCTCCCGTTGCCGGGAAAGCAGATGGGAGGAAACCAAACCGGGTCGGGCACCTCCGTGGAGCTTTTCCAGCCCTAACCGGGGGGGTGGCTGGGGAAAGGCAGATCCCCCCCACCCCGGCTCCCAGGGCCCCTTGGGACGAGAGCGCGGCCACGTCAGCCCACCCAGCCCCGTCTGCCAAAATGAAAAAGTGACGTGAAGCAAAGCCGTGAAGGCTTGGGTACTTGTCGCCTTCTCTTTGCTGCCTCCGGATTATTTTTAGCAGCCCGATACCGGGAGAACGGGAAGAAGCCAAAGCGATGCGCGGGGAGGCCGGGTCCGTCTCCAGCCCGAGGGCTGCCAGCCACCCGTGGGTGCTGCAGAAGACCCTCCGGGGACGTGGGCGCCGCCGGTGCTGGCGGGGGCGGGTCGCCTTGCCGGGGTGCAGCAGGCGCCAGCCGGCCCCGGTTTATCGGTGGGGCAGATAGAGCGGGACCGCCGCGTCCCCGGGGCTTATCAGACCTTGGGAAACTTCCCCTCCCTCCCGCCGGCCGCTTGCGGTTTTTCCACCCCAAGCCCTTCACCCCGCACCCACATGACATTACAGGTCACCGTAACCCCTTGGCTTTAACTTTGCAAAGAGGTGAGAGCAAACGGAGCCTGGTTTTCCTGCTTCGCTCCAAATCGCCCCGGTCTCCTCGCAACCTCGGCATCCTCCACGCCTGACTTTTCTCGGGGACAAGATGGAATCAAAACAAGTCTCCCGTCGGTGGAGGGCCCGATCCAACCCCTCCCCACACCTCATCCCACCAGCCGTGGGGTCCGGCAGCTCCTCCAGGATATCCTGCGGCCCCGGCCGGATCCAGGGAATAATGTGCGGGGTATCCTTCGCCCCCCCGCGTCCGGCAGGGGTGAGAGATGCCGGACGGTTCCTTCCCGTCTCGCACCCCTCATCCCCGGCTCCTGCCCTGGGGTCCGGTGGCACTTGAGCCCCAGTTGCCACCGCAGCTCCTTCAGCATCCACATCTCCATCCAGAGGCTCTCGCTTCCCGCTTCAGCGGGCAGAGGCTGCTCTCCCTCCCCCCTGCTTTCTCAAAAAAAACCCCAACCAAACCCAATTGCAATTAATTAGGAGGATGGCTTCATCCTCCACCACTCAACAGCAGGGAAATTACTGGCTGCGTCGCATTTTTTTCCCCTCTTTTCCCTGTTTGTCACAAGCAGCAGGAAACCACCGCTTTGCTCCCAGTTCCTTTTGCCCATTTTCCTCCCTTTCTCCATCACCGTGTGCCCGGGGGTGGTTACAGCCCCAAAGAGATGCCCAATACCTGCCCTGGCGGGGGGCGGGGGGGCGAGAGGAGCATTTCTTGACGAAGAAGTGGAAAGTGGCGGCTCTGATGCCTTTTCCAGATGAACCAGCTGATTTTGGGGTGAGTGTGGAGCTGCTTTTGGTTCCCCACCCCCTGGCAAAGTACTGGGGACTTCTGCAGCAGGAGGGGGCTGCAAGACCACCCCGGGGGCTGCGTACCCCGCAGAGGAGCCGTGCCTTCCTGGGAAAAACTCCACCCCCCCCCCAAAAAAAAATTAAAAGCAGATGGATAAACAAACAAACAAACAATAACAGTAAAACCATGTGTATTTTTGCCAAGTTGAATGCAGAGGGGCAGGCGGGACCCCGTGGCCATCCCCTGCACACCAGCCCCCAGGAGGGGGTGAAGGTGGTCATCGGCTCTAATGGAATTTTTTGGTAATTAAGAGGCGTTTTGCCCATCAGCTCTCGTTAGGCGATGGCTCTCCCTGCCGCGGACCCCTGGCTTGGCAGAACCCAGACTTTGCATCCTCACGGTCCGTCACGGTTTTGCGTCCTTGGGCCGGAGGGAGCATCCTCGCCTGCGACAGCTGGCAATTAAATTAGCGCTGGGAATTGTCAAACGAGTTTTTCCTTAGGGAAACCCCCAGGTTGATTCCTTCCCCCGAATCCTTGCTCTCTGGATTATACCTGGATTTTCAGGGGAGGAGGTTTTGTTGGCTGGCATTTGATCTCTCGGAGGTCAAACTCGGCGAGCATCCTCCGTACCTGGTGGGCGCGAGGTCTCCTGAGTCCCGGGAGCCCCGGAGCTGCCGTGGTCGGGATAGTCGGGGATTTTGCAGCACTGGGAAGAGCTGGGATCTGGGCAGGTGCCTGACCGCGTCCCAGCGGGACACGCTGCCTCCCTCGCACGGTTTGGGTGATGCTTGTTTGATTTTCACCATGCTTCTGCACAGCTTCGCTGCTGCTTCCATCGGGGTGCCGGTGGGTTCCTATTCCTGAATCTTGGAGGGCTTTATCAATGCCTGGTTCTGGGAACAACAAAATGGAAAAGGAATGTGTTGCCTCTGGTGCATTATTCATCTAGAAATAAGCCTCTGAAGTGACTATTTTTTGTTTGCTTCATTTCTACTCTCCGAGATGCCTTCATTTCTTTGTTTCCCCTCCGTTAAAACTCCAAACATGCCTTTAAACAGCTCAGAACTGAAACCAATTAGTTCCAAAATGAAGCACTTCCCATCTGACAGAGCAAATCTCCCCGGTTGGAACTTAACGCCGTGAAAAATAAAAACAATAAAAAAAAAAGGGTGAATTCCAAGCCCAAACCATATTCTCCATAAATTTTTGCAGCACGGCCATTCCCCGCGCTGGCCTGGCAGGTGCGACACAAGTGTTGCTCGTTATGGGCCTAATTGCCTCCCTGATTGCTTTAGGGGCCAGGAGCATCGCTTCTTGTGCCCCTTCACCCGCTCCGGCGCGTCGGCAGCAGGTCCCCGGCGGCACTGGCAGTGTGACCGGCTGCCTGCCCGCTGGGAGGTAGGCTGCCTGCCCTGCGTCTCCCTTTCGGGGATGCTCACGGCACCCCAAATCTCTGCCCGCAAACCTCCTGCAAGGGAGGGAGCACCCGGGTTGACCGGGAGCCGCCACACCGTGGTGCAGAGCAAAGCCTCTGAAAGTCGGACGAATTAAATACGCCGGGCAAAAAGTATATCCAAAGCATCTCTGCTGCAGGGTAGGAAGATGGACATCAACTCAAGATTTTTACGGGCAGAAATGAGCTCTTCCCCACCAGTGTACGTACGTGCACAGCTTTACTCAGGGTTTATAAGACCAGAGTTCACGAGCTTTGGGGTTTATGTATTTTTGCTCCCCGCCTATAGCAAGAAAAACCTCTAAACTCGTGATTTTTATTTTTTTTATTTTTCACAGGGAGGTTTGCTGCTGGCCGGTTCGCTTTTGCCGGTACATGCTGCCATCTTCAGCACGGCGCTGGAGGAGCCAGCTCTGCGGGAGCCTGGCCGGCCTCGCCGCTCCTCTCCTCCGGCTGCCAGAACACGCTCTCCGCCTTCTTCCCACCATTTTCCGCCGGCGCGTTAATTCAGTTATTAAAGAATAAATCCCATGAGGATGCACACTCGACCAGTCGCGGGCTGGGGAGGGGGCGCGGGAGGAGCCGACGGCTGCAGGGCTAGCAGGAGCCGTGGGATGGTAGCCGCTGGCTGGTGGCCCAGCCGAGAATCGGAGGGGTGGCAAACACAGCACAGCTGTGTAACCAATTAAAAAACCAAGTCCCAAGCAGATGAATGTGACATTGCTGGAGTATTATATATTAGATGGAGCATCTCGTACACTAACCAAGAGTCATAATCATAGAAGCACAGAATGGTTTGGGTCGGAAGGGACCTTTAAAGGCCATCCAGTCCCACCCCCCTGCCATGGGCAGGGACATCTTCAACTAGACCAGGTTGCCCAGAGCCCCATCCAAGCTGGCCTTGAACACCTCCAGGGACGGGGCACCTCTCTGGGTGTAATGTCCCCCTGTGGAGTAAATCAGGTGTTACGGTCGGAGAGCACAGGCGATGGTGCGGCACAGACGTGCGGTGTCCGTACCCCCAACAGCCCCCCAGACCCGAAGCCGCTGCACCCCCAGCATCGCCCCGTTGACTCTACAACCCTGGGACCAAGCCGTGGGGCTCTGCGCCTCCTTTTCCCGATGCAGGCTTGAACTACCTGCGTTTTGGAGGTACCTCCTTTGTGGAGCCTATAGTGGCTGCAAATTAATTTCAATTCCCTTTTCTGCCACCGAGAGCAGCTCCTGCAGGTGGGAAATCACCGACGGGCTGAGATCCCGCATCCATCCTCCCTGGCGATGCTCCACGGCTGCTATTAATCACGGCTGCAGTAATGAAATTAATGGTCTGGGATCTCTTCTAATTACGTCTTCCCCAAACACAGGTCTGCCTCTGCCTTCGCCGAGGGAACTCGGTGTGGGCGATTCAAACTCCACACTCTACCGATGGCTCAGATTTCTAAATAGGCTTTGGTTCAACGGGTGGTCTTAGCCGAACTCCCACGCTTCCCCCAAGCAGGACACCCTTAGTCACAGCATGTTTCGAGGGACACTTGTCTCTGTGTCCAATTTTGAATAGAGTGGTTTGCAAAAAAAAAAAAAATAAATAATTCAGTCCAAACCTGGGTATCTGATTAACACCCAGAGCCCTCCGCAGCTCCTCGCAGCCGCGGCCCCGCGCAGCACGGAGCCACCCTGCCGCAAGGAAGGTTTGGGGTCGCGTCGCTCAGGAAACCTCCTTCGGTTTAAGAGCCCGGAGCTTGGCTGCGGGGTGCGTTTGCTTCGCTAACAGCTGGCATTCGGGTCTCTAAAAGAAAGCCAAAAAGGTTTCATTTTTTTCTTTAGACACCAGCCCTGCCGCTGCTCACGAGGGGTGTTTAGGTTTTGGAGCCACGGGACACGAAAGGCGGTTGCGGTGTGTAGCATCCCCCAGCGAGGGCACCTCCCGCAGCGTCCCAAACACACATGTTTTAGAAAACAGCAGGAAGGCTTCAAAAGCTTCCGAAGGTGACGCTGGCCCACGCTTTTGGAGGCTGATCAGGGGCCTCAAATAATAAAAACATCATTAAAACCGTGGTGGGGAAAAGCTGAATGGTGTCATCCTGACCGATGCTTTAATATTCTTCGTCTTCGCCGGCATTTCACAAAGCAGCACCGAGTTGCTCAGATGTTTAAGACCCTGCAAGAGGTGGCTCTTCATGGAGTTGGGCGCTTTGTTTCTGGTTTGCTGAAATGAGATTAATCGCAGCCCCGGAGGGGCACCGCTGGCTCCTTGGGGTAAAGGCAGTGTGTTTGCACAAAACTCCATCATAAACGCCTGGGGGTTTGAGGTTTGCTTGGCATTATTTTCCTCCCTTTCCCCTGTTCTTCATATTCCAGCGCTAAATCAACACCATATGATGGCTGCTTCGTTTTCTCATTAGAGCAGCTCCGTTGACTGCATAATTTCCCAGCGTCGCGTCGCAGCCCTGCTACTTCTCCACCGCCGCCCCGGCAGTCGGCGTTTGTGCGTGTGAGCATCAGGGCTCTGCTTTCCACAGGGGAAAAAAAAAACCAATTTACCTCCTGGGGGGGGGGTGTTTCTGGATGCCAGGAGGAGCTCGTCCTCCCCCCCCATCCCCGGCCGTGTCCTCACCAGCCCTCTCCAAAGCCCCAGCCTGATGCTGGCCTCGGGGCTTGCTCGTCTAAAGGTCTGCTTTGGGGGCTGCAGTGCTCCCAGTGCCCCCCTGAGCCCCGGCTCGGCTGGCAGGCATGCTCATCCCTTGGTTGTCACCCCTCGGTGGGACACGAGGGAGTGTTATGGCACGCAGCAGCCACCCAGCGGGGTCCAGCCCTGTCTCCCTTTTCTCCCCCGCGCTGTGCCTTTCCCATGCATGCAGCCGTGGCTGCCAGCTTCTGGATTTTTAACCAGGCGATAATTCTATGTATTCGTTGTGCCACCCGATCATTTGCTGACATCATCCTCTCGCGGAAAGCAGCATCCCGAGACTTTCCCATCCTCCTCCCTGCAGTACCACGGGTGTCCTGGATAGGTTCCCACAGGTCCTTTGGTGGACCACGAGCATCACTGACCCCGCTGGCTGCCCTGTTACCCGGCTGCTTACCTGCCCGGCGTACGCAGCACCCCAGCGATGCTTTCAAAGAGTGAGGGCAAGAGCCAGGAGGGCAGGGATTTAGGGGTCTAACCCCCACCCCAGGGCCATGCTTCTCTCTAGCTGCTCCAACTCCACCCCACGCAGGCACCTGCCCGGTCTGCGATCGCTTTCGATGCAAACGAGCATCCGTCCATGCTGCCGGAGCCGCTCAGTGCTGCGAAGGCATCCCCCACCCCGGCACCGCTTGTAGTTAAAGAGAAAAGGTGCAGAGCGGAGCTGAAATAGGGAACTGAGAGTGGAACTCACCTCCGCACCGCTGTTGGGCTTAGTCACATCGCTGTGCGGGCGGCTGGTGACACAGGTCCCCAGCCTGAGGTCCCCACCGGTCACCTGCCGGCGCTCCAAGAGCTTCCTCAGCAGCGTGTCAAACGGCTGGCTTGAGGTACGAGGACGCGATGCCTGGGGTTTAGCCCAGAAATGTGGGTGAGGACACTGCGGGTGTGTGGCACAGCCCTTCTCCCAGCTCCGCCAGCGGCCACGGGTCGAGCACCCGAAAAGCTGGTGCGTCCCATGCCCATGCTGCTGCTCCCGGCCACTTTCCAACGCCAAAGCTAAGAGCAGTCAGCGAGGAGATCCCTGCACGGGGTGTCCCCCCAGGGAGATGTTTTATTTCCATTCCTGATGCCAGGGTTGGCACTAGCAGGATGGTTTCAATGACAGAGCCCGAGCCCCACGCCGAAATCGCCGGTGGGAGGAAGAGGGTTGGGCTGGAGAGCGTGAGCTTGGCGCCGCATCCTGCGGTGGCTTTCTCTGGAGGGGGCTGGCCAGGGAAGCTCCCACACCGTACCGGTTTCCAACTGGGATCAATGGGCCAAGCTGTCTGCTGTTATCGCTCTCCTGGGGTGGCTGGAGACATCCCAGCAGACTTGCAGATGTGTAATATCCTAAATATTGAGATGTTGCAGTGTGTGCATTAAATCCAGATTTAATGGTCAGCTAACTTAGAGATTGGCACATGGAATTGGGACAGAACATGGGAAAACAGTGAGTAACATGTTGAGGCAGAGGGGAGACAAAGTTTTCTTTCCAAACTGCATGAAGTTTCACTCTGAATTTTGCAAATCAGTGCCAAGGAGTGTTTCGACCAGGCCCGTCGCACGCAGCCCCCAGCCCTGGCTGAGCCGTTCGCCGTTTGTTTCCAAGCCGCATCCCCCCTTCGGAAAAGAAGGCCTCAATAAAATGTGAGTAAACAATTTTCAGCGCTGGAAAAAAATTATTTACAACTCAGCGGGGGAGTAGCCCAGACACTAAATAGCTTTTAAATGCTGTGGGATTTAACAGCAGACGGCACCTTCTAAAAGCGCAGTAGGGTTTGAGACCGTTGGCTCGAGTGGTCCGGGCTGCAGGAGCGATGCCAGAGGGGACACCTTGCTGGGGGATGCGGTCACCGCCTCCTGCAGCATGGGGAGAGATGGGTGGTGCGGGTTGAAGAACCCACTACAACTGAATGGCGTTCAGACAATTATTGTCTCACCCGATGAGCCCTCCCCAACCCGGGAAGGGGAATTGAGGGAAAAAACCAAGGAAACCCAAGGGCTGAGATATGAACAGATTTAATAGAATAAGGCTACATAATTAAGACTAATAATACTAAGGAGCCAATATTGATCCTGATACTGATATAAAATATATGAGGATCATACACGGACCATTCGATGGGTAGAAGCCGTGTGCTCCCGCTGGGGGACAGCACATGTGGGACCCTGCGAGCGCTGCGGCTTCGGGAGGACGGGAAGGGCTCGGGGCTGCGGCACCGGGGCGAGGAGTTCTCAGGGTGGCAGCCATCAAGAAAACCTCCTCAGCAAACTTTCTAATTGCTATGGAATGTGCCGTCCATGGTACGCAATAATCCTGTCGGCCAGCTTGGGACAAGCGCCCGGCTCTCACTCCTCCTCATCCCTGCACCTGGCAAGCCCAAAAACACCGAGACCTTGAAAACCACACACTATAGCTGGCTAGAAAGACAATATTTTCACAAACTCAGACGCTAGAGTCTTCTAAAAGTGCAGTTTTCCCAAGCATTAGAAGAGAAATTAGTCTGTCTCGCTCAAACCAGGACAAACATTTCTTTAGCTGCTAAAGTTACTGCCGTATTTTGTAATGTAATATTTTATTGTGTTTACTTGCTAATTTATACATTTCGGCAAGAAGCATTGGGTATTCTGGTGGTTAGTATAAAAGAGAGTAGTCTAGGTTAATAATGGAATAAACAGTGCATTATACATTTTTTACTGTAGTAAAAGCGATCAGAGGAATAATAAGTAAGAAACATGACAGAGTAGTAAGGGTTTGAGAAAATAAAAAGGAAAGACAGATGCTGCTTTATCCTGTTTCTGTGAGGAATGTTAAAAACACTAGATACACCTAACAGAAACTTCTGTCTATTGTCACTCCTTATGCAAATAATTTTGAACCCCAAAGTTCGAGTGGTTCAGGCTTTGATAGATGAC
Source organism: Charadrius vociferus (assembly GCF_000708025.1). Classification (NCBI taxonomy): domain Eukaryota; kingdom Metazoa; phylum Chordata; class Aves; order Charadriiformes; family Charadriidae; genus Charadrius; species Charadrius vociferus. The sequence goes on from NW_009646734.1 coordinate 294,301, forward strand.
CTTACCATCTTTCATGTGCCTCTTCCCAAATACTTAGTGGACCCAGACCACTGAATGTTCCCCTCCAGACTGGCTTGGTAGGAACTCTGTTGGCATTGTGGAAAAATCTCTCATTCATGTACCCAAGAAGGAGATGTGAAGAAAGGTAGTGAGAAGAAGATTCGAGGGAGTGGAGAAAGGTGAGCAAGGGTACAGCTTTGTAACTGCATGCTGCATTAACCTCCTCAGGGCTGCTCTCCAGCCATTCCCCCCAGCCTGGAGCTGTGCTGGGGGTTGTCCTGACCCACATGCAGGACCTTGCACTTGGCCTGGTTGAACTTGGGCATGGGCCCACCTCTCCAGCCTGTCCGAGTCCCTCTGGATGGCATCCCTCCCCTCCAGTGTGTCTTGCTCATGTTGCCACACAAGGGCTGATACTTGTGATTTTTGGAAACTTGAGTTCTGCTGCTTTCCTGCCTCCAATAGAGTGTAATGCCAGAGGCAAACAGCCGCCTGCGAATGCCTGAAGAGCATTCCTCTCAGTCCCTGCGGTAAAAGCAGGCAGCCCTGCCTGCAGCCTCTCTTTTAAACTCTTCCATATCTTTATTGACTTCCTCACTGGGACTTCTTAATGTTCAGACTTTTAAAAGGAACCTTCGCCTTTGGACAGAAACGGGTTTGCCGTGATGAGTTTAATAGGGCTTAGCTGCCTGTTGTCCTTGGAAACTTGGGCAGGCTGGAGGAGCACTTTCCTCCCTGAAATCACGCTCTGCCCACCAACATGCTGTCAGCTCCAGGCCACGGCTGTAGCTGCCCCGTCGTATTGCGGTGGCTGTCCCCACCGGACGGGATCACCTCTCCTCCCGGGCACAGATTTTGCTCCTGATGCAGTTTCCAGGCAGAAGCATCAGCTGTGCCCAGGCAAGGCAGGTGCCTGGTACCCACGCTGCCCCGTGTGATGGATAAGGGCGCAGGTTCGCAAATCCTTCTCCAAATGAGAAGGATACATGGCTTATAAATCCCCCCATCAGGGGGAAATCCCAAAGTGAAGTCCACAGGAGAGCCTTAGTTTATTTCATCATTATTATTATTATTATTAATTCCTGGATACATTTTTATGAGCTCCCCCCTTGGCTGCTTTTATTCTTTCACATTTCTGATGGGATTTTCTGCCTTGTCCCTTTGAGCCTGTTTTCAGGCTCTCTTCCCGTGCCGGTGGACTTGGCACACCTGCGGTATAATCATTGCCATGGGATCGTATGCCCGGTTAATCCTCCCGGGAGAACTTTCCCTTCCCTTCTCCAGCCCATTGATAATAGTCTTTGATTCCTTGGCCACCGTTCAGAAGTACAGAACACTAATTTTCCCCTGCCCACGCTGAAACCCCAGCACGCTCACAGCCTGCATCCCAGTGCCGCCCATCCCGGGCTGGCACATTCGGCTGAGACCTGCGTGAACCTCTAGTGCAGCCTGGCCGGCCACCATCAGCGTCACTTGGCAGAGAAATTGTGACTGTCACATGCAGATTTATTAGCCAGAATCAGTGTGGATGCAACTGGGGGGGGATTAAACCCCAGGAGAGGGCGACCACCGGTGGCAAAGCGTGAGTGGTGGTGATGGGGAGAGGCTGCTGCTGCAGAGCAGAGGGTTTGCCAACATGAGGACTCCAAATCTCGTCTCCTTTTTATTCCCAGTGCCACTGGTGTGAGTCCGGGTGGTTGTTATCCATGACGGCCACCCCCAGCGCTGCCGGGGACGGGTACCAGCTCCTTCCAGGGACGGGGATGTTTTAACAGCAATGAACAGCGCTGGCTGTGAAACCAGAATGACAGAAAATTGGGTTGGGGGAGAGGACGGGCAAAGGGATGAGCTTCCCATCAGGGATGTGCCAGCTTTCATGCACCTCTGATATTTATGGCATGGCTCCGCCGCCTCTGAGCCATAAATTTTGGCAGCGACTGTCCCTCGCTGCCTCCTAGAGTTCCCCTGGGGTGGGATTTACTGCTCAGCTTTGCAACAGAGAAATACGGCACTGGCCACAACTCACAGTGATGTACCTGCCCGCCCCTGGGATGCTTCCCCAGCTCGCCTCTCCCAGGGGAGCCCAGCCTTGGGCACCATCGCTTTTTATTTAAAAGCCTTGTTTAGCGCTTTGTCGCAGTACTCCAGGTCAGGGTCTCTTGCACCGATACGTCTTCGATCATATCGCGTGTTGCTGTTGGGTTTTCTGTGCCACGTACAGGTTTAGGCTTCCTGTCCTCTTTGATATCACAGAGCCCATTAAAGTCTCACATCTCGTGTTATGAAATATGGCACAGCTCAGGGGTTTTTTTTCTCCCCCTTCCTGGGCTCCTCTCAGCTTTCAGCTTGCTGCCTG
>NW_009646734.1:297292-298024 GCF_000708025.1 Charadrius vociferus
ACGATGCTGCGTTTGCCGCCGGGATCCGGTCCTCGGTGGCCGCCGGCTTCCCACGGCGAGCTGGGCATCTCGTCTGGGCGAGAGAGAGGAGCCATTCGACGTCTGGCCGGAGGGGACAGACGGATGCTGAGCTTTCCAAGCCCGCTCCATCGGCACCCGAATTTCAGGCCGCCCGCAGACCCGGCTTTCCGCACTGATATCCCAATTTTTCAGCAAAGCCTCAGCTCTGCGCCGGCAGCGTGTGAGGCCGTTTCCAGCCGTCCCACCTGACGCACAGAGACTTGTCTCCACGCTTGCGGGTTTTACTGATTTTCCCCCTTTTTAAGGTCTCGCGAAATAGCCGGTTCGGAGGGTGTTTTTAATGACTTGCATCCCGGTTCTGCTTAGCTGTAAGGCACGGAAAACAGCGTTAAGCCAGATGGGGGGAAAATAGCCTTCAGTGTAAGCAAAAATGGGAGTATCTGGCCTCAAAACCTGCTTTGGGGAAGGGAATAAAAACAAGGGAGAAGCCCCTGGGGATGGGTACCCTCTGCTCCAAGCAGGGACCCCGCTCCGGGGGAGGAGGAGGAGGATGGTGATGACCCCGTATCCACTGACCTCCCTGCTCCCCGCTCGGCACGGCTCGGCAGCCTGGCGGCCAATTAGCGCAGATATAAATTGTCATCCCGTCCCTGCTCCGGCGAGGGTGGGCAGAGCACACACGGCTCCCGCGCCCCGACTCCGGAGGCGGGT
>NW_009646734.1:299016-299424 GCF_000708025.1 Charadrius vociferus
GCCGACAACCGCCCCGCCGCGAAGGCAGGGGGGACCAAGGGGGATGCCCAACGCTGCCTGTGGTAGGAGAAGGCTGGTCGCTCCTCTGGCTTGGGACAGGCGGGTGGGATGTCCCTGCCCCGGTGGGCTCGGGGCAGTGTGACTGTGCACTGCGAGCCACACAGGGTTTGGGGGTGCCCTGGGGGGGCTGCAGCCCCTTTAGGGACCTGCCCGGGGCAGCAGGAGGGTGGCTGAGGATGCTGATGGATGCTGCGGGGAGCCGGACCACCTCTGGTCCTGCACCCCAGGGCTTGGGGCTATTAATTTCTCATCGCCCCAGCGCCGTGCCGCTCGGTGAGGACGGTAGCCCAGCCCTGCGTGCCCATCTCCTGCGGCATGGGCAGCGTCTCCCCTCGCAGGAGGGGGCTT
>NW_009646734.1:300192-301149 GCF_000708025.1 Charadrius vociferus
GGACCTAGGAAAAAAAAAACCCCAAAAAACCCAGGCTAAATCCTCAAACTCAAACAAGGTTTGCCTGCCGCAAATTGCAGGGGAGATTCGGAAAGGAATTTGCTACCAGAAAAGCGGTGGTGGGCTGGAGGTTAAATATTTGGGATGGAGACCTCCAGGCACTTTGTAGCCCATCGGCCAGGGAGGGGGGATGCTTTCTTTAGCACTGAGCCTGGGGCAGGGCTGCAAGGGCCGGTAGGAAATAATTATAACCATAAACAGGTAATTATAGCCCCTTTTCGAAAAGAAATCCCTTTGAAGGCTCTTTTCCCTCCTCGGGGAGCACAGATGCTGGCTGCCCTGCTCGGACCCCCCCGGGACCGCCCCGGCTGCCGGAGGAAAGTGCCCGGCATCCCCGTGGAGCCCCATCATTCCCTGCCACCTCTCCGTCCTCCAACCTGCCCCCAAAACCTTGTGCCGGAGAAGCAAATGAAGTGGTTCATCCCCTTTCTCTCCCCCTGGCTTCTTTTTTGTTGTTGTCACAATGAGAAATTGCTCAAAGGAAACCCTCCGCCATCAGAAATCTGCCTGGGCAGTCTAGGAAATGAGGGAAGGGGATCAATCCTGCCCGTGTGAGGCTGCTGGGGGGGTCCCGGCTGCCTTCCCCCAGGGAGGAAGGGAAATATCTCAAATAATGAGCCCCGGGAGCCATGGCACAGCATCCCAGGAGGAACCCCCCCAGGTTTGGGGTCTCTCGCTGGGTTTTCTCCGGGCTCAGACAGCAATACCGCCGCTGAAGCCTTGCCGGGTCCCCCAAAACGAATCACCTCTGCTAGCCAAACAGCAAAGACATGCAATTGAAGCACTAAATGTGCTGCTTACACCGAGCCCTGGAGTGACGTTTCCTTCGTCTCCCCAAACAGTGAAGTGAAGCATCGCTAGAACTGTCCCCTTCTCCCTCGCTCCATTTTGCACCTA
>NW_009646734.1:301186-308539 GCF_000708025.1 Charadrius vociferus
CCGCGAAGGTGTTTTGTATGGAGGCGGGGAGGGGAAGGGGGCCGGGGCGGTGTGGGGCCGGAGCCCTGCCCAGCCACAGTAGGGCAGGGGCTCTGATGGAAATCCTTTTATCTTCATCCCACCCTGGAAAAACTCGCCCGCCCGCCCGGTTTGCATCTCTCGTGGTTTCGGAGCTGGTTCGTGCCCCGGCGGCGGCACGGGGAGGGTCTCACCCTGCGGAATAGGGTGGTGGTTGCGGAGTGACCAACCCTGCGTCCTTCACTTAACCACCATATATGTTTAAATGCGCTCTATAGGTCATGAGATAAAGCCAAGAAGAAGGTTTTCAGTCTCTGTTCCCCCATCCCTCTGCACCAGTTGCTCCAGTGACCCACAACATATCCCCCCTCCCTGAAAGGGGAAAATCTCCATAAAACTACTTTTAACCCCAAAGAGGGGTGACGGTCCTGGCTGTCGGGTAGGAGTGTGCACGCAGCGGAGCGGGGCTCCAGCGGCTCCGCCTGGCGAGAAGGGACTGGAAACCCAATACCTTTGGACAACAGGGGAGTAAGCATTAATTGAGCTGTATTAACGAGCCGGCAGCCGGAAGGCAAAAAGCTTTTAGCATGGGAGCGGGGTGGCCCCGGGATGCAGAGCAGCACTGGGACGCGGACCCGACCAAACTCACAGGCTGGGAAAGCAGCAAAACCCCCACTCTGAAAATCAAAATACATACATACCTATATATATACATATATATAAGCACAGGCATTGTAATGAAAAAGCTATATGTGGTTTGAAATCCCCGGCTCAGCTCATGCCAAAGGAATTTCCAGGCCTGGTTTAGATCTGATTCAGCAAAGCGTTTATGCCGGCGAGGGAACCGGGGCGGCGGAGCTGCCGGGGTGCCCCAGCCCCTGCCCGGGCCGGGGTATTTGGGCCAGGCTCCCCGCGGTGAGCCAGTAAATAGGAGAGGTTGGTATGTGAGCTCAGGGTTGCTCGGAAAGCCTTTATTTTTATTTTTATTTTTTTTTTGTCCAGCCTCATTCCTGCAGGAAATGAGGCCAATGTCTTCGTGGGAGGGGTGCGCGCGGCGTTTGTGGGTCTTTGCCCTCACTTCTGCACAAGGGATCGGCCCGGCGGGGTGACTGTGCTCCTGCAGGTTTTGTGAAGTCACTGGCTGGGGTGAAGGGAGAGACTTTTGCCGCGAGCACAACCCTTTCTAGCCACCGGAGAATCCCCACAGCAGGGTGGCTCATCCAGGGACCAGGCATGTCCGAGCTCTGCTCTGCGGTGGGGGGATTTGGCAGCGGGAGAACCATCACCCCCCTCAGGAGCGAATAAGTCAGACAAAACAGAGGGAAACGGCGAAAGTCGTGGTGTCCCAGTGCCGGGCACTGGAGATGATGGTTTCTTTAGGCAGAAGGAGGAAGAAAAATAAGTGGTGTAGCCAATTATCTCCCCCGTGAGTCACTCGGAGGGCTGGGAATTTTTTTTTTCCATGGCTAAGAGTTCCCAGAAACGGGTGAGCCGTCTGTCCCGGGGGTGTCTGTCCAGGGGGTTATCTGTCCAGGGATGGGTGAAGCAAAGCCAACCGTGGTCCGGGGGCTCTGTGGGACCCCCAACCAGCGAAAGCCCTAAAGCTCTAAAGGCATAGGGGGGCCTGGGGGTGTTCCCTGCACTTGTCCCCAGGGATTTGAAGTCCCCCCAAACCCCGCAGACATCCCTTCATCCTTCAGCCCCTGCCACCGGCTGCGTTTCATCGTCAGTTTAAATAAACCTCTTGCCTTCAGGGGCAGAAGGGAGGGACCCCGCGGACCACCCGGGGCTTCCCAGGCGGTGTTCGGAACCGAGTTCTCCTTTGGGCACGAGGATATTTCCAGCCGTGCAGGGACTGTCTGCAATGAGCATCCCTCTCCATCCCTGCGTCCTGGATCCCTGGGGCTGGGAGGGGTTATCCGGGGATGACAGCACAGCCCCGGCACCCCGGGGTGGGGGGGGGTGGGGTTCCACAGATGGAGATGCCACCGCTTTGATCGGGCTCTTCAGAAGCTTGATTTAAAGCTTGCGAGAGCTGCTTCTGAAACTCTTTTCAGCCTAATTATTTTTCAAGATAAAAGGAAAAAAAAAACCAACCTCAAACCCTCCTCTATGCTTATTTTGAAGGTAAAAGCTTCAGCCGGTTCCGTGGGGAGAGGATGCCCACGGCCCCCGGCCCCGGCCAGGGCTGCATCCAACCCCCCCGCAGAGCCGGCACAACCCGTGCGTCGCAGCTCCCCGCTACGACTGCACGCTCTCCCCCCCTTCCTCCTCCTCCTTTCCCTAATTATATTCCATTTCAAGATTATTGCGGAATAATTGCATTGCGAAAGACAGCTCCAATGTGGCATTAAGGAGCGCTTCTCCCCGCCTGCACAGCACCGAAGGTGCCGAGCCCCGGCGCGCGGCGCGGTGGCGGTAATGGAGCTCACCGCAAGCACTCAGGAAAAGAGCTCTCATGGCTTCAGCTAATACGCTTATTTAATTTGAGCGCATCCCGAGTTTCTGCATCTCTCCCCTCCTTCCAAAGGCCCACGTTTGCCACGAGCGCGGCCGGGCTGGCGCGGGGCGATGGCAAAGGGGAGGCTGAGGGTGATGGAAAGGGGAGGCTGAGCCGCACGGGTGTTGGACGTGCAACACCTTACGCCCGCGGGGTGCGCGGCGCTCCTTTCCCCGTGCCCTGACCGGGTTTAAATTACGGGCAGTACAAACCATTGCAACGCTGGAGACAAACCAGGTCTTTGCCGGAGGCAGAGCAAAGGGAATCGGTGCAGCAAAATACAGCTGAATGCGCTCAGGGAGGGCGCAGGGCAATATTGCGGCCTCGCTCCCCCTCTCCCCTTCGCTGAAGAGGAGGGAGCATCCCCATCCCACCCCCCAGCAGGAGCCGGCCCCCTCGGCGCAGCTGCCGACATCCTTTTTGATTCGGAGCCAGGTCTTTCTTCACTACCTTGATCCCCGCTCCCTTTCAGCCGCCGCCGTCTGCCTTGCGGTTCTTTATCAAAGGCTGTCTTGAAACCCAGATAACCGGTGGCGCACGCAGCGAGGCTCCCAACCTTGCCCGTAACCGCTCAGACGTGCCGGCGAGATTCACCAGAGCCCGGCTCTCCTCCGCTTGCCCGCCTCTGCCCAGAGCCCCGCCGCCCCGAGGCAGCGATAACGGCAAGAGTGTCTCCCTGCCACTGAACGCTTGCTCGCGCGTTAGCGAATGATGTGCGCGACCGTGCCACGCAGCCACTGCCCCTATTAACGTGCCGCCTATAAGAACACCACCTCTATCTGGGACGTCCGGGCCTCCGAGACAGGTCAAGCGTGTGGTATTTGGAGCTGAATCTGGAAGATATTTTGGCTAGTGGCCGGGCTTGTCAGCGTTGGAGATGGATGAGCTGTTGTCGCACGCCTTATGACCAACGCTCGCGTGAGTCTGAATGTGAGAAGTCTGAAAAGGATCCAAGAAGCAGCCCCGCTTCAAGCTCTGACAAGGATTTGGCATCGTCCCTCCTGTTCCCATGCAAAGGGCTGAGCGAGGGCCGGGCTGTCCTTAGGGGCTCTGCACCGAGCAACATATTCCCATGGGGAAAAGCTCTTCCAGGCAGAGCAGAGGCAAATCCAGGCTTAGTCCCCATCCCTGGAGGTATTTAAAAGACACATAAACATGGCAGTTAGGGACATGGTTTAGCGGTGGGCTTGGCAGTGCTGAGTTAACCGTTGGATTTGATGGTCTAAAAGGTGTTTTCCAACCTAAATGATGCGCTGATTCTATGAATGATATCCCCTGTTTGGAGACGGGGGAGGTTGGGAGACTTGGGGATGGTCACGACAGCAAGAGCTGAGCTCAGGCTGCAACTCTCCGCCCCAAAAATATGACGAAGTTGGGTGGCCAACGCACCGGTTTAGTCTTGGTAGGGAAGAAGAGCTGGAAATGCACGAAGAATTAATAGCGGTACCCAGCTGAGCAGGCGCAGCGCTCTCTGCAGAGCCAGGGATCGCTGCCTGGCCTGGCAGCTGGGGAAACTGAGGCAGGAGCAGGCAGGGACTTGTCTCAGCTCACCCCGCAAAGCCGTCTTCTCCCACTGATGCTCGTGTCTATCGCTCACCCTTTTAACTCTACCGGAGCCGTTTCACACCCTTGGGTCCCACTACAGCCAGCAATGCCAAGTGATAATGATTTATTATTATTATTATTACTCCTGCTATTATTACTGCTGCCTAGATAATCCCCTGTCAGAATATAAATGTGCCTCCCCTTCCAGCGTGAGAGTGTCCTGCTTAATGATGTTGTTTTCCTCTCGCTGGTACCTTCAGCTCTGACATATCGAACGTTAATGGCACCGGGAGAGCTTCGGCTGCTCCGCGTCTTCACAAGACGGGTCATTATACCATCAGCCATCCTGCGACGAGTACTGCTCTTCCCTCCTCCTTTATTAAGATTTGCCTCTCCTCGATTAAATTAGCCGCACGCTGAACTCCTCGCTTCCGCGGGAGGGATGGATGCGTCCATTATCGCCTATTCCCTCTGAAAAGGATGGGGGGGGAGGGGGGAATGCAACGTGGCCCAGGATAATTGAATGAAAATTTAATGAGCACTTGCGAGAATACGTTAAGAGAAACGCCAATCAATAGAAAACTGATTTCCCGTTTTTAACACCAAATGGACTCGCGCTGGAGAAGTCGTTCCCCTCCGCCCGCGGCAGAAGTCACAGGGAAGGCCGAAGCGGCCAGCCCGCCCCGCCGGCAAACCCCGCTGTGGATGGGGGACTCAGAGGCACAATTAAATTATTAACTCACTGTTAATCATTTGGCAAATGAATACCCCGCCTGTGCCTAACTGCCCTCTTGCTCCGGGCTGAGCGGGGCAGCTATTGTGCGAGGAATAATAGCCATTGACCGGGGAAGAACATGGCTGGAGGCTCGGCTGCCCGTGCCACCCACCTTTGTTTCTCGCCCAGGTTTAGCTCTTTGGCACTCACCAGCTGGTTAAGCGGTGGGGGTGGGATGCTGGACCCATGCAGCCATCCTGCAGCGAGGACGCAGATGGTCCCACCGCCTCCGCAGCTCTCGCACCACCGGCATCCCGTGGCCCACACAGCATCCCGTGGCCCGCACACCTCCCGCCCCAGAGACACCGCGGAGGCAATGGCCTTTCCTAGTCCGGAATTGCCTCCCTGGCTGACCCCGGATGCGTCCCACAGCCAGAATTTTGGAGGAGCATCACGCCAAGTTTGCAAAGAGCAGCGCATGTCCCCAGCCATGTTTTCCCAAGGCACCTCGGCTCTGACAGCCTGGGTTTTCCTGGGAGCTCAGCCCAGCACCTTCCCCGGCTCAAAGCCTCGTCGGCAGCTGTGTCCTCGCTGGAAATGCCACGTTTTTCCTCTTGGGGCCAAAAGCATCCTTGGTGGTGCTCCCATGGAAGTCACCGGAGCAGCTCCAGACCCGGTCCTGTGGGTAAATCCTCAGTAAAACGGGTGAATAAAATAAATCTACCTGGAAAGAGCGGGGGTCGCTTGACGAAAAAGCAGAGGGGGGTTGCAGAGAAACCTGCACATCATTCAGTACCCCAACCCACGCGCGGGGGGCTGGGGGCCCGCTCCCCCCTCCGCCGCTCCTCCCTGCAGCACCACGTCCCGCACGCTCTTGGCTGCTTTTCCACTTCTCTCTGAAAAGAAAGGATTTGCCCGGCCGTGCTGGCAGGAGCAGGGACACGGCCACCCCACGGCCACGAGGACTGTCCCCGCGTCCCCACATGGCCCCGCAGCGCAGCGGTGGGGGGGTGTCCTTGGGACACACCGATGCTCCCCTGTGCACGTCCGCCCTGCCCGACCTACAGACCGTGCCCAGCTCACGTTCGTGCTCCGGGGAAGCTTGGGTTTCACCCCAGATGCCACGAGCAGGCAGGGCGGTGGGGGGACCCCCGTGTTCCCCCATGCCTATGTCTCCCCCCTCCATCCTCCCGCACAAAGCAGCTCATTCTCGGCAGCTTCCAGCCCCGCTCTGCAGCAGGAAATATTGCATTAGCTGCGGTGGGCCGGGGCTCCGGGCCCTCCTCCAGCTTGGCAGGGGGGGCCCAACCGCCGGGGTGGCGATGGCTCATCTCCATCCTGCTTCCGAAGCCGCCACGGTTGACAAAACCCTTAGCGCAACATGCGGCTTCGCCGGGGTTAAAATTTTCCTCTTGGGGTGGAGGGGGAAAAAAGAAGGGAAAAAGAAAAAAAAAAAAAGAGGGAAAATAAAGTGAATTTTTGGACCGAAGCGTTTGGGAATCAAAGCCGAAAAGCTTCCAGGGCCGGTCTGAAAAGGGCTTTTCCGCTCCCAGGCGATGCTCTGGGGTTTTGCCGTCGCGATTTTGAAACTTTCTGGAATTTGTCGGGTTTTGTTTCTGCTTGCTGGGAAAGGTCACGGCTTCCCGGGCAGGGAGGGAGGGAGGGAGGGAGAGCTCTGCTTTCCGACAGAGCTCTTAGCTCCATGCCTGCCCTGTGATTTGGGAGCCCCGGCTGCCCCGGCTCACCCGCTGCGGAGGCGTGGGGCAGAGGGAACCCGAGAAGACGAGACGGAGGCATTAACAGATCGCTCCGCGAACAAAACCTGCACGCACAGGCCAAAAATAGCGGGGTAAAATAAATCCGAGGTGGTCTTTCCAAAACTGCCTGGCTGAGTGAGTTCCCGGTCCCGACTCCGGCGTTTCCCCTCCGCTCCGCACACAACAGGCCTTTTGTTGGATTTCACATCCTGAAAGCATTTAATAGCATTTTTATTTTTAATCCATCACATGTGTTTTGTTTGGACTGATCCGACGGGGCTCCGCTCACAAGCAGCTCTTTTCCAACAACACTAAATTTCTCATGACTTAACCTGTTGACAGGGCCGGGACGTGTTCGGACCTCGTTACACAACCATCGTTAGGCACACGGGGACCCCGCAGCCCCTCCGCAGCCCCGTGAGCGGACGGGGTGCTCAGGGATTTCTGCTGAGGAGGGGAGGAGAAGCGGAGCCCCGCTTTGGAGGCGAAACTCTATGTCCCCCCCTTTCTTTTGGAGGGGGCTCCCGGGCTGCCCAGCAGCTTGTAGTGATTTTGCGTAGACCTGTGCTTCTACAAACCACACCATCATGCCCATAAAATGTTTTTTTTTTTTTGCTGGGGAGGAACCGGCATTCCCATCGCCCAGATCAAGGACTGAGCTCGGGACTACTGCGAGCAGCAGCAGTGATGTCCCTTAATTGCTATAATTCAATTAAACCCCGCAGCGGGGTGCGGGGGAGGTGATGAATCAGCCCCTCCGCCGCCAGCCAAAGGTTGGGGCCGGGGCCATGACACATACAAGCGCCGGCTTAACTTTA
>NW_009646734.1:308591-308922 GCF_000708025.1 Charadrius vociferus
GAGGCTCTGCGGGCGCCCCGCCTGCCTTCAGGCTTACGCACCCCGCGGATGCGCCTTTGAGCACATCTGGATCCTCTAATAATTTTGGGCCGCGACGAAAACGCGCCGACGCGAGCGAACACACCCCGTGAAGCGCCTTTTGTGCGATCCCTCAGAAGTGCCCGCTTCCCAATCTGCGGGTTTGCCGCTCTAACGAGCTCCAGACTTTGTTTGGAACATCAGAGGCGTTTCGGGCAGGCGGCTCCCGGAGACGTCCCACTCCCCTCTCTCGTCCGTCCGTCCCCCCCCCGAGCGGGGAGCGTGTCGGCAGGCAGGGCTGGGGCGGCCAGGG
>NW_009646734.1:309017-310996 GCF_000708025.1 Charadrius vociferus
GTCCAGCCGCGTGCAGTACCGGGGCCGGTGGCTGCCCCTGGGGGTCCTTCTGCCTGCCGGGCTCTCCTGGGGTTTGATTTTAGCTGGGATTGTCCTAGATCATTATTACTCCACGCAGGTGGTGATTTATTTTAAATCCCAGCCGGCGAACGCGGTTACGCAGCACATCATCACCCGGAGTGGGTGCACTTTATAAAAATACATTTTTTTCAGGCCGCTCAGTGACAAACAACTGGGTTTTTCCTCCTCTCCGTCGCTGAGAGCAGCCCAGGGTGCTGGGCGCAGGGGTGCCCTGGCTGTAGGAGGACACGGCTCTGCAGGAGCTGGCCGGGCTTGATGGCCCTTTGGGTTTCGGAACGTCACGGCGAGCTGCCATCTCCAGCTACCTCCAGGGTCTGGAGGTCTCCGAAGCTTTGGTTTGGTCAAGATATGAAACCAAAGGCAGAACGAGCTCCCACGTGCTCGAGTTTGGATTGCAACCCATGGCAGGCTGTGGGAGACCTTCTGTTTCAAAGACGTCGGAGCTGTGGAGGCCATCAGCACTACTGGGACTGTGCCTGCCAAAAGGGACAGGAGGATGTGTCCCCACCAGCAGCAAGGGACGAGGGATGGGGGCTTTCCCCATTTACCAGCCGTTAAACGGAGCGGCTCCACGGGCCTTTCAGGAGGTCTGGAAGGATGCCTTCACCCGGAGGTCCTGCAGCGGTCACCCGGGGACAGCCGGCGGGTGCCCTGCGTTTATTTATCCCCCTCCACAAAATGCCCAAGCAAGTCGTGCCAAACCACCGTGCCCCCCCGTCATTAAATCAACATCTGCCCCGGCGTGGCGGGGCTGCGAGACCGCCCGGTAGATCAGCTCAGCGGTGGGTTCTGTGTTTGGGCTTGGGTGTTTTTTGTTTTTTTTTTTTATATTGGAGTTGAAACTTATCATCCAACAAATCCAGGTTTTGTCACAGGTTTGCAATAAAGCCCTGAACCGGAGGAAAATTCGGCGCTGGGTGGAGTCTGAGGGTGCCGCATTGCACACGGATTGTGTTCAACTCAGGGATTTATTTTGTCCCCGGGAACGGCATCCCTTCGAGCCGGTCTGGGGCAGCGCAAACCCCGGCCTCTCCCCAAGAATAAACCTGGCTGGGTAAACCGTGAGGAACCGGGAGACAAACACCCCATTCACCAGCTCTCCTGGAAAAGCCGTCGGGATAAAAGCCGTTGCCAAAGCCACGGCAACAAAGGCATCTCTCTCCGGCACAGGGGAGCGGACGAGGATGAGCCGGGGAGGAGACAGGAGCAGTATGGCTCTGTGGGGCCGTGGCTTCGCCGCGTGGCCACGGGAAACCTCTCAGGGTGGTGATAATCTGGTGAGGGTGTGTGTGGGGGGAACACCTCTCAGCGCGGTGCTCGGGCCCCTCGGCTGTAGGAAAGGACAGCTTCTGCTCCGGGGAGTTCTGAGGACAAACCAAGGCTTTGTCTGGAAAAGCCGACTTTAGCGCGGGGAGATAAGGGAATACGGAATTGGCAGTGGGAAACAGAGATGGAACTGAGGGCGCTTTGTGCCCGGGGCAGACCTGCCCGGCTCGCACTGGGGATGTCACACTGGGAACGTGCTGCGTTGGAGAGAGAGGAGTTGTTCTGGCCGGCTCCGTGGGGGAGAAGACCCCGCTCAGCCCCGCTCCGGCTCTGCGAAGGAGCGCTTTGTGCCACGCACGCACCCCCGTGCCCATGGGCACCCCGCCGCGGCACCCACCTCCCACCAACGCAGCCACCCCCTGCCAGCTGTTTGCAGGGGATTTTCCACACAACCCACGTATTCAGCCCAGCTCCCAGACTCCTGCAGATCCAGGCCTGGCCTCACCTGGTCCAGCCCACCTGATTTCATAGGCTCATAGAATGGTTTGGGTTGGAAGGGACCTTAAACCTCATCCAGTGCCACCCCCCTGCCCTGGGCAGGGCCACCTCCCACCAGCCCAGGTTGCTCCAAG
>NW_009646734.1:311422-317363 GCF_000708025.1 Charadrius vociferus
GGGGGCTCGCTGGGCTGCCAGCGCACAGTGCCGGCTCCTGGGGAGCTTCTCACCCACCAACACCCCCACGTCCTTCTCCTCAGGGCTGCTCTCCAGCCATCCTCTGCCCAGCCTGGAGCTGTGCTGGGGATTGCCGCGACCCACGTGCAGGACCTTAACAGCACCCATTTTTAGAAGGAAAGGGTGACTTCCATACGAGTCCGAAGCTGCCCCCATCCACCCACCCTGGGCAGGAGGGTCCACATGAGGCAGGAAGGGATGCGGTCTGGGGCGGGATGCTGCCAGGGATGCTGTGCTCCATTGCTCTCTGGCTCTGCTCTCTGTTGTATCTGAAATAATAACTTCTTCACGCAGGGAGAAGCATCCCCAAAGGCATCCGACCTGCCGCTGCCTCTCCGACCGGAAAATCCCCGTCCTGAGAGCGGAGCCCGCTCAGGTGCGGCCTCGGCGGTGGAGCATCCCATGGAGGAAGTATGGGATCCAGATGCCAGTGAGTAGGCTTTGGTTTGTTTTAAATATAAGGCACATGAAAAAGTCTAAGCAGAGACTATTTATTGATTTTAATGAAAATAATATGTTGCCTTGAACGAGGATGTTAATTAAAAGGCACCCGCTGCTGTTTATCGCTGGCTGAGTCTCTGGCAGCAGTAAAGAGAGAAACGAGTCCGGCAGCTCATGCCAAAACCTCCCCGCGGGGAAGGTGGATGGTGCCGGGAGCGGGATGCGGGGCAGGAACGTTCCCGCTCCTCTCTGCTCGGAAGGAGCAGCTCCGAAAATAAACTCTCATGAAAGGCACTGGCAAGCCGCGTTGCTGGAAAAGGGGGACTAAAGCTCCCAGTACAGCCCACCACAGCCCTGCTCCATCCAGCCCCATCCCCGGTGGGGGCAAACCCAGCCCCAGCTCCCCCGTGTACTTAATAAGTTCACACAATGGCATCCTTTATAGAGAGAGATTTCTTTTTTTGTTGTTGTTGTCGTCGTTGTTTTTCTTCGCCTTGTTATGCATGAGACCACTACACAGACAAAGAGGCACCATGCGCATAAAAACTTGCTACATCTTGCCTAGAGGCAGCAAATTTAAAAGCAAAATTGGATTCTTAAGGCCCCCATGGAAAGTCACTGAACCTGCCGTGCAAGGTCTGCTGGCACAAAGGCAGGGACGCTAAATAAAATCCCCTGGGTGAATGCTATATTTTTCTGATATAGATCCAGCACACAGAGGCACCGGGCTCAGAAGCGGGGTAGAGCTTCTGAGGTAGTTGGGTTGGGTTTTTTTTTTGTCTGGAAAAGAAAGATGATTTTTGGCTCGTGAAGCATCCCGCTCGCTTGCCCATAGTTCCCCTGGTGCGCTGGATCACTGGGCTTCCCGCTCGTCCCCCATTTCTAGCCCCGCATGGCACCTCTTCCCTCCGCAAAACCCTCGGGGGGGTGGTTTGGAGGGTTCATAAGATGATTTTTCCCCCCACCAGCCCTCAGCAACCCTCGAGCATCGCCCTCGCCTTTCTGCTCCAAAGTCGCTTTCTGATGAATGCTGGTGGGTCAAACCCCGCTCCCGGGACGAGACGCAGAGTCCGCTCCCATCCCTCGAAGAGCTTTCATTTCCTTCCAACCCTCCTTTTCCCCCACCTCCTACAATCCATCCAAAACCCCCCCAGTCTCCACCATGGGAAGAGGGTGTTTGAGCACAGACCTGAGCCCCCCGGCTGCCCGCAGAGGGGCTCACAGCCCCCCAGGCACCCCAGGGATGCGGGCTGAAGCTGAGGACGCCGAAACCTATAGAGAAAATCCATCGGGTTGCTTTATTAAGCAATAATCTATTAAGAGCGCTTCTGCGGGCTTTGGCCTACTTAATACGGAGCTTGGGGCTAAAAGCAATGTCAAAGCCAAGATCAACCCATTACTGGAGGTAATTCCTATAATTTTCTATTAGATTACTGGTATGAGATGCTCAGAAGCCTTCCAGAGCCTTTTGAAGTATCTGAGCTTTTTTTTTCTGCTCTCCCTTATGGCGTTAACTCTCGCGCGGCCCCTCCGCAGCCGCTCTTTTTGGGGGGTACCCTGTGCTGTGTCCCCCTCCTCCCCTCAGCCCCTGTGCTGGGGAGACGGGGGCAGGCGGGGACGTGCCCAACGTGCCCGCGCGGAGGTGGAGCCCGGGGTCCACGATGCCTAAGCGTAAACGGTGCTCGGGGGACTTTGCAAACCAACGATTAGACATGTTTACTCATGTATTTGCTAAAGGTGCCTCCCGGAGCTCCCAGTAAACATCGTCGGGATGCACCTCTCCTCCTCAGAGACCTCCCGGGGCAGCTCCTGACCTCCCCGAGGCTCGCGGCGGGGATGGCCACCTCGCCCCGATCCGTGGCAGCGGGATGCCCGGGTCTTGCCCATCAGACGGTGGCAAGTTTGCGTTGATGGGGAAGAAAGAGAGAGCGCAGCCGTTCACCTGTGCCGACCCCATCTCTTGCCAGGCTCAACCACATCAAACAGCCCCTGCGGATTACTCAAAATTCGAGTGAAGCGACGGGCGGGCTTCGCAGGGCTGGTCTCACAGCCTGCCCACGGGCACGCCGAAAACAAACGCATTGAAACATTTGGTTAGAAAATGGTTTGGGTTTTTTTTTTTCTGTTTTTTTTTTCTTTTTTACTTTTTTTCTTTCTTTTTTTTCCCCTGGGTCTGCGAGCCGAGGGTGAGTCATCTCCCACTTTTCCTCAATGAGAGATCTAAAGCGCTTCTTTTTCAAAATAAAAAAAAAAAAAAAGACAAACCAAAACACGTCTGTTGTTTTAATCACGGCTGGGTTTCACAAGACATAGCTGGTCTGGGCTGTGATGCAACCGGCTCTCCTCTTCCAAGTCACACACGCGGATTTTAATGTTTCTTCTGAGCTCCTCTACCAGGCGGGCAAAGCTCTTCCACGTGCACTCCCGGCCCCCCCGGGGACCCGTACGTCTGGGAGCACGTAGCGTCACGACACCATAAGCAGGACTTCTTGCCTTATTTTGTTCCTCTCCAGCACGGAGGGAGCCAGCCGCTGTTCTCATTTCAACAAGCGGCCATGGCCACCGGCTGCCCTGCGCGGTGACGGTGTTGCTGTGCGTGAGCGGCCAAAGCGCCGAGTGGCTTTTAGGAGCCAACCGTGGCCACGCGTTGTGGGTGGCCAAATGCCTTCTGCCTTCAGTCCCTGCTGTGCAAACGCATCCGATGGCGCGCGAGGAAGGTGAGGGCGTGATTTTGGTTCGCCCCTGGGAAGGTGGCGACCTGCAGCCCAGGGGGATTTCTGATATAAAAGAACTATCGATCTTTACCCGGAGAGGGGTTGGGGTAAAACCCAACCTGCTGCGGGGTACGGGCACGGTTTGCCTGCCCTGGGGATGCTGGGGTGAAAAATGCGGGAGCGATGGGCTCCGGGGCTCGCTGCCGAGCCTGCAGAAGCATGTGAGGACACAGAGCTGTTTTCTCTGCAACAGCTAAGCCCCGGCAGCTCCGTTTTGGGTTCCCCTCCCCTTGCATTCAACGCAAAAAGAGAGCTCACGGTCCCAGTCTGCTGCGTTTTCCTCCCTCCCCTCCACAAAAAAAAAAAAGAAAAGTCCCCCTCCGAATTGTGAAGTGAGACGGTGTATTTATGAACTGAGCGAGAGCATCAACCACAATGTTATTTTTAAGTTGGCTTTTCAACAGGCACCTCTGGCTTCTCCGCGATGTAAATCAGCCGTTGGGTCGCGTTCTGCTGCGCGGTTGGTTTTTTGATCCGAAGGGGATATTTCCATCGCTGGGAAACACCCGGAGAAGGCTGGCGTCCTGCAGAAAATCGTGCTGGCCTCTTCCCATCTGTTGCCGGCATCGTTCGCCACGTGTTATCATTTAGAAAGGAGCGCTTCTCGTTTGGCCAGGCAGGAAAAGTGGTTGGAAAACATCGCAGGCAGGAGTGACCCGCAGAGATTTTTCCCTCCTCCCCTGCACCCCATGTCTCCTCTGGGGCAGGGGGGGTGGGGGGTGGGCAGCAGCATGAGCTGCCCAGTTAGCTCCAGCGGGCACCAGCTCGGGACCCGCTGGGAAGCATGGGGGGGACGTTGCCAGCCCCCTCCCTCCCCCTGCCATGGGCTTGAGTTCCTACACCACCCAATTTCCCACCTCCTCTGGAGAAGTTTTTAACGTCCCCAGCCACCAGCTCTCAAAATCCACCTCTCTGCAATGCGTGGAAAACATAGCCCTGGACTTATTATGGAAAATATACAGTATAAAAAAAATATTAAACCTCCTTATTGTATTACACGTGTTTTCCAACCAACGGCTTTCCTTCAAAGACAAAGCTGACCCTGCTCACGGGGGCACCCGCTTCTCTCGAGACCAAACCTGGAGCTTCCCTTACTCGGGGGCAAAATTCGGGGGGAATTCTCCCAGCCCCCTCGGGGACGCTGCCCTCCCGACCAGCACCGCGGTGGCCTTGGCCACGGGGTCTCCACTGGGAGCGGGGAGGTGGGCAGCGGGAGGGCAGCCCCCAGGGCTGGTGTCAGTGGGGAAAGCTGGTCCCAGGCACCCGTGGAGCCCCACACCTGAGGAGCATCAGGCAGTGGCCCACAGGGCTCTAAAAAGCCACAGCCAAGCTGGGCAAGTGCCTATGGGGGCACTGGGGATGCTCCTGCAACGAGAAAGGGAATGTGGAAAGGGAAGCGATGCTGCAAAACGGGTAAATGCGGAGCAGTGCTGCTTCGTGGGGGGGTGTTCTGCTCCGGGGGGGCTGCGCTGTGGGTCTGGGTGTGGAAGCAAGGAGCAGGGAGATGTTAAACCAGGAGTGACCCCGGGAAAAAAGGAGAGGTTGGGGCTCTCAGCGACTGCAGGGGTCAGTTATGGATTTTGGAGGGGGGATTTTCTTTCTGGTCCAGGAGCCAGGAGGTAGCAACTAGAGCGGTCAAAGGAAGCCCTGGGGTCCGTGTGCGTGCCTGTGTGCGTGGGGAAAGGTTTTGAAACCAGAAGGCAGCTCTTCCTCAGCTGGTGTAACCCGGCGCTGAACCGGGGGCTCTGCGAGAGGGGCTTTGGTGGACCGAGTACAAGATGCCGCTGCACAAAAGGGATGGGCTAAAAGCGTTTGGTCCTGACGCCAGCAGCGAAGCAAACGCACCGGCAGCCTCCCAGCTGCGATTCGTGGGGGGTTTTGAGCGTCAACAAAACCCTGTGGGTTATCAAACACCTCTTCAAACTCCCCTCCTGCCGTGGAGGAGGACCGGGCACCCTTCCTCCTCTTCATGTGGCGAGCCCCGTGTGCCACCGTGCCGCAAGCTCACCGGCGGCGCTGAGACAGGCGAGCGCGGCCTCGCAGGAAGGCTGTTCGTTTTACAGCCCAAAGGGGCTGAGGAGGCCCACGCGGCATTAGCCGTGGTTATTTTTGACGTCAGGCCTTGATTTGAATACAACAGCAACCGCAGCAGCCGGAAGGCGAGGAGCCGTGGTAGTAGATGGAGAGAGCGATTGCCGCTCCCCGCATCGCCTCTCGTGCCTGCTGCCTGCCGGGGGCTCGCGGCTCCTCTGCCTGCTCCTTGCAGCCCGCTGCACCCCCCAAAATGGTCCCGGTCCCATCCAGGAGCAGCCACTGCCATGAGATCTGCAGGGCTGCGTGCTGATGGCCGGGCTCGGTTAGTCCTCCGCACGCCGAGAGCCGTGCTGGCACCCTCCTGGAAAGCAGGAGGTTTTCTAACTCGGAATAAGCTGTTTGCAGTGTAAATCCTGCCCAGAGCTGGCACGGGAACCAAGCAGGCACAGAGGGAGCGTGGTGGCCCCGACCGCCCTGGGGAGAGCGGGCTGAGAGCTGGGCAGCTCGTGACACCAGTGTGGGACTGCCCTCCCGTCTGTCCCCGTGTGCCCCGACAGCAGGCGGGGAGGCTCGGGATGTGCCGGGAGGAAAGCATGGCCTCAGCCCTCCCACGCTGTCCCCCCGCAGGGCCC
>NW_009646734.1:317499-334844 GCF_000708025.1 Charadrius vociferus
GCCGGCCTCGCCGTGGGAGCTGGGAGCCACGGTGGCCTGTCCGGGGCAGAAGAGGAAGCCGGCGCGTATTTGCATGCCGCGGCTACACCCTGCCGCAACCAAATTACCAGCAGATGAGCATGGGCGCACCTCCCGCCCGTTCCCTAATTTATGGCGGCAGAAGCAGGGAGGGGAAGGTGAGGGGGAGTAGGGGAGGGCGCAGCGAAGCACGGCCATTATACATGCAAATACAGTACTTTCTGGTTTTCCGGCGCTTTTCCCTCTGAGCGCCCCCGTGTATTTTCCCACCACCAACGAACCGGTCGTTATTTGGCACATTTCGGGGTGAAAAAGGGCTCGGCGGGGAGAAGGGCAGCTCGTGCCATCCCGTGCCAGCGGTGCTGGCTGTCTCCACGGCGGTGCCTGCCCGGGCACCCGGGGCCGTGTGCCGGCAGAGCCCGGTGCCCATACCTGCCCGCACGGCCCTCGGGGAACCCCGGGGCTCGCCCAAGGCCAGGCGCTGCGTCTGGGATGGAGAACAAAGCTGGCGTTTCACCTCCCCGCCGACCCGAGCAGACTTCCTCCTTGGAGTATTTACCATTATTTATTTTTTTTTTTCTTTCCAAGGTGGCTTTTCCACGGGGATGAGCCAAGCAGAAACAGCCGTGGGGCTGGCCGCAGGCGCTGGGGAGGAGGTGTCCTCCTCATTTACCTGGTGGAGCTGGTGCCTCCGAGGAGCCCAACTACCAAACAGGGGATGCGCCGACCCCTCCTTACTCCCTTTTGGGAGGCACACCTCATCCTCGGTACCTCCGGCTTTAGGTCGATCCTGCTGGAGAGGCTGAAGGTTTGCCTGTCCCTGCAAATCGGGAGCAAACCTGCTGAGCAACTTCGGGATTAAAGCAGCTAGTCCAGGATGAAGCCGTGGGAGAGCAGGATCAGGCCCTCTGCAGCTCCTCCAGAAAGGCTCTGTAATGAAGCGGTCCTTTGTGCCTCGCAGGAATGGAAACAACAGCCCTCAAGTCTGACCCCAGACAATTGTTTTCAGCGGCGAGGGCTGGGGAGGCAATTAATAATGTTTAAACGAAAGAAAGAAAAAAAAAAAAAGAAAAAAAAAGAGCAATACTGTATCTAGAAATTCTTCTGAGGGCCAGAGCTGTGACAGAAAGATATATGCTTTAGCATTTCTGTCGGAATAAATGACCCTCCTGAGAGAAGGAGTTTTTGAGGCTCTTTCTGCCCCGCTGGACATAATTTAAGAAATGCATTACCACTAAAAATCACTAATTTCAGCCAGTAGATGAGTTGCAAAGGGTCATGTTTTTCCTCGTACACTGGAAGGACAGGGGATACATTATTAGAGAGCCGTAACACAAACAGTAGTTTCTGATTAGAAGAGAACGTCGTCAGCGTTTCTCCAATTAGGCGTGGGCATCAAGTTCCCCGGCACGCAGAGGGGCTGTTAGCAAACCTTCGTCTCCTCGGCAAGGAACGGGCTGAGAAAAAGCAGCTCATCTCTTGAGAGCCGCTGGGAAGTTTCTCGGCAAGAGCCAACTCTTCGGCTCCAGCTGTCAGTGCGCTCCGGCCCTGCCACGAAGGGACCCCCCCGAAGACTAAGAAAAGACGGCGGGGGGGTGGGTTTCACGTCTCCTTCCAGACCTTGCCCTCGCAGAGGACCTGCGCGGTGCTGGTTTTTCTACGGCACGGATGCTCTTCCCCGCTCCCCCTCCCCCGAGACGTGAACCCAGACCACCAAATTCATTTTGCAGAGACCACCAAACGGCCATCTGAGATCAATTAGCTTGTCATTACTCATCCCCATCAGATCTGAACTGCTGACCTACAAGTGAAAGTCCATATTATTTGTCTCCCAGCAATGCGCAGACCCGTCCAGCTATCTAATGAGAAGAGCTTCCCCCATAAACAAAGCCGAGGAGGTCGCGCTCTGGCCGTCCATCGCCTGCTCCAATTAGCTTGAACCCGAGGGCCAAGTTGAGCTCGGCGTGATGGAGAGGTGGGAGTCTCCGGGGCCTCCGGCTCTGTGACAACAGGCCGCCGACTGGCGCAGGATGGCTCCCGTTAGCGACAGTTTCAAACAATTTCAGAACTTGAAATGCCGTTTTAACTTTGCATTTGAATGGTTGCTTTGTTATTTTAAACTGCTATTCATAACTAGTTAGTAGTTGAAATTATAGCCTTATTTATTGAAGATACTAAATATGCAATCCGGAGGCAGTATTTATTGGGTCGTGTGTATTGAAAGTTCATTATTTAGATGAGGATATTTAACGTGGAAGGAGATATAGCCCTTTTAATTAAAGGAGCGTGAACTTGACGGAAGCATTTGCTGCCTGCAAAGGCTGTAATTATCGCACATGATTCAATTCTTTGTTGAAACCAAAGGATTCACAACACTTTTCCTCATTTAAATGTATATGTTCCTGCATACCTGTTTTCCGGTAGTGCATGGGGGTACATACATTAGTCAGAACATGGTGTTAGTCTGAATTACTTCAGGATGGCTGAGAGGCACCAGTGGGTCTTACAGCGTTTGGGAGAGTTGCTCCAGGTTTCCAGAGGTCTGGCACGTGCGGATGATGCGGTGCGGGTGCATGGTTGGGTGTCTCATCGTATGGGCTTGGGAATAGGCTGGAGCATCGTCAGAGGTAGCAGTTCTCTGACCCCACGGAGGGACGCAGCTCCCTTCTCTCAGCTCCCAGCTCTGCAGGAGATGGTGCCCAGCAGCCAGCCCCTGTGACAGCTCAGGCTGTAAATCATAGACTCATAGAATGGTTTGGGTTGGAAGGGACCTTAAAGATCATTGAGTTCCAGCCCCCTGCCCTGGGCAGGGCCACCTCCCACCAGCCCAGGTTGCTCCAAGCCCCGTCCAACCTGCCCTTGAACACCTCCAGGGATGGGGCAGCCACAGCTTCTCGGGGCAACCTGCCCCAGGGGATCACCACCCTCACAGGCAACAATTTCTTCCTGATATCTCAGCTAAATCTCCCCTCTTCCAGTTTGAACCCATTCCCCCTCGTCCTGTCGCTACATGCCCTTGTAAGAAGTCCCTCCCCAGCTCTCCTGGAGCCCCTTTAGGCACTGGAAGGGGCTCTGAGGTCTCCCCTTTTTCGCCTTCTCTTCTCCAGGCTGAACCCCCCCAACTCTCCCAGCCTGTCCTCCCAGCAGAGGGGCTCCAGCCCTCCCAGCATCTCCGTGCCCTCCTCCGGCCCTGCTCCAACAGCTCCGTGTCCTTCTGCTGTTAGGACTCCCCGAGCTGGAGGTGGCACTGCAGGGGGGTCTCCCCAGAGTGGAGCAGAGGGGCAGTCTCACAAATCCCCTCCACGCGATTGAACGCATGGCTTCAGCTGGGTCTGTGCCTCTGACGAGCGAGACGCTGTCAGCATCGCCGGGGCTTTTACTCGCGCTTCTCTGGTGCTGGAAATGTGCTGGGTGGGTACCAGCCTGCTCGGGGACATCATCACAACAGTGGCCAGCACAGGCAGACCACTGGCGTGACCCTTCATCCGTAGCGATGTTCCTCTGAGCACAACTGCCAGGCTTGCTTATAATTCACTGGGTGTACTACTGTTTAATTTTTCGACCTAAATATAGACCAATTGTTTTTCCCTTAGTGTGATGGAGCGTTTTATTGTAAGCCGCATTTTTCAAAACCTTCTCCAGAGGGTAACAGCTCTCAGGGAAGCAAGCGCTCGTTCCAGTGGGTAACTCTGCGTTTGTCTAAAGCTTCCCCGCTTTGGGGTGGGTGGGGTCCAATGTTGGCTCCTTTATGATTATTTTAATTAGAAATACCCAAAGGCAAACGGCAGCAGAACATGACAGATGAGGCTAGTTTGGTGTTAGTGCTGCCTGGTAGAAACCTAAAAAGTGCTGTTCTGGTTTTTAGAAACAACGTGCCTCAACCGAAAGTGTTGATATAGAGAGAAACCTTTTTGGAAATTGCGACAGCTTGGAAAATAACGCGTCCTTTTCTAAAAATCCTAGAGTTAATCAAAACTATACTCTTTATGACTCAGAATGTTTTCTTTACCTTTAAATTCCAAATAAATCAACGCCTCTATGGAATCATGCAATTGACACAAATTTGTTCCACCTAAAATGAATAGTATGCCTGAGAAAGCGATAGGAAATTGTTAATTCATCACTGCCTGCCTTCCCCCGCTGTATATATTTCTCCTAATCAAAATGCAACCTGATACGCAATCCAAGGAAAACATTTCAGAGAGTCCATCATATGCCACAAGCTTCCAAAACTTTTCTAAATCTGATAGCAAGAAAACATCATACATCTTAGTCACCAACATACGCTGCGGAAAGATAAATGTAAGGTTCAGTTTTTACCACCGTTGGAGCGACCTGTAACTGATGGCCTTTCCACAAGATTCAGGAGCTGATGGAACAGCGGGAGAGGGACCTTTCAATACACTGTGTTACAGTCTTGGGTTTCAGTGCTTAAATAAGCAGAAAAAAAAATATCCCGTCTTTTAGGCCTTGATTCAGGACAAATCTGAAGCACAAGCTCAAGCCTCGGTCAGGTCAATGGCTTTTGGGCATGTGCTGAATAAACGCTTTGCTGACTGGGGGCCGTCCTCCTGAGCACAGCACGAGCACCGCTCATTGGAAACATATTGGGGATGGAAAGAAAGCAGCTGCTCTTCATCTAGTGTTTCTGCCGTTCCACGGCGGGATGAAGCTGTGCTTGACAAGCCAACCCCTCAGGGCTAGGACAGTACATCCCGCAGGAAAACCC
This sequence comes from Charadrius vociferus, assembly GCF_000708025.1. Taxonomy (NCBI): domain Eukaryota; kingdom Metazoa; phylum Chordata; class Aves; order Charadriiformes; family Charadriidae; genus Charadrius; species Charadrius vociferus. The sequence continues at coordinate 322,247 of NW_009646734.1, forward strand.
CACAAGGGGAATGGAACTTTGGAAGAAAAATTAGGCTGATGCTTACGGTTTGCTGCTGTTGAAGTACCCCTGAGCGCTGTGCGAGGTGCGTGCGTCTCGCTGGCACCCGGGGTGCCAGACGTGGAGAAGTGGTCCTTTCTTGACCAGCAGCAGCTGGAGCATCTTCTGTCCCAGATAATTTTAATAGCTTCTGCTGGCTAGGTACCCCGAGAAACTGTCATTATCTTTTCGAACACGCATCTCACGCAGGTGCTGGGCACGATGTCTATGTTAGTGGTTCTTCGAGAGAGAAACAGGCGTATTGCTGGAGAATGCTTGTCATAGCAAAGGCTTCACGTGCTTAAATGGGAAAATAGGAAATCAAAAAGACAATGAAGGTATTTAAATAGTTTCTGAGTAGATGAATGGAAAACGTAGGAAAGTAAGAGAGGGAACACGGTCTCCGCAAGGGTCCAAGGGTTGCTGGAACGCTCGGTGAACTAAGGAGAGGACAGGGCAAGGATGCATTAGGGGAGAGTTCAGTGCTGGGTGGCTCTCACAAACCTACAAGCAAATAGTTGGTGGGAATATAACTAGCTGCACAAGAGACAGAGGCTGTGACTGAAGATCTTTGAATCGCAGTTGCTGCTTCGCTCTAGCCCGTTTTATGCAGCTGAACAGGAGCATAAACTGCACCTCAGTTTCCCTACCTCTGCTCTCAGGATTTGGGGTATTTTTTTAACCATCTCTAATGTGTTTTCTGAAGTCTTTGAAGAGAAAGCAGGAGGGAAAAAAAAAAGCGAGTACTTTGTGGAACTGCTAATGAAGACAAAGTGCTGAATTTTAGTCTCCTTTTAATCTTTTAGCAGTCCTGTGTTCCCTGGCTACATATGTTTTCTTACAGAGCAAAGCATAATCGGGTTTGCATCCCGCATTGCCACGAGCACTTCCTCTTCAGTTCAAAGGCAGGAATGGAGATGGAGAGACCCAGCTTGACGTCCATATTCATGCACACCTCTGCTTTGACTGTATTTTAAACAGAGCTTCTTGCGCTTAATTACTCGCGATCCTGTTTTCTCGCTTCTGCGTTGTGGCGATGTCACCTTCCTTGGAAAAGAGCTCTTGTTTGTCATTAAATACCAGTGTTTGAGAAACAAAGCGGAGGAGGATGGCGCTTTCAAACCAAGGGCAGCAGCATGTTTAACAGCCTGCCTCCGTGCTCGGGGCTGCAGCTAGTTATCCCAGGTACTCAGTTTTGCCTACATAAGCATAAAAAAAAAGGTGGATTACAGGCAGCTTCAGAGGGAAAATGTGCGGACCTGACTTTCCAAGCACTTTGCACGCCCTTCACGTGAAGCGGAGCGAAAGCCGGTGTGCAGGCAGCAGCCGTGGGAGCAAGAAGCTCCCAGGCAGCGAGTTCAATGGCTGCACCGTGCTGCTGGGCTTTTGTTAGATGTTTGCTGACAAATCACGTTATTCCTAAATGCAGCGTTAGTGATAAATGGTGGGAAACGGACCCACGGGAGAGCGGTGCGAGGACTTTCTGTACTCCTGTGCCTGGGTGGGGACGGTAGTGGTGTGCGGCTTTGACACCGAACTCTGGTTACCTAAAGACCAGACTGACTCAACCAGATTTAACTTCATCATGCTCCAAAGTAATCCAGGGACTGTAACTAATTGAATTTAAAATGACTAGGGATTTTTTTCAGTGGACAGAAAGTGGAGGCTTTTCCCAGCTTCATGGTTCTTGGGGGGGGAATTTGCTTCCTGGAGGCACTTTCAGGTATCTACGGCTTCTTCTACTGCAGATAGAGCTCCAGCCATGTACAGCTTAGGGGAGAAAACCCACTGAAATTCAGCCTGTTGCAACCAAGACGTACTATGTGGTGGGTGACACACCTTGAAACAGGGAGAGAGTTGGACCTTAACACTCTGCTCAGAAATGCTTTACTGGCAGCTCTTACGCGAACATCAAAGTGCTTGAATTAATATCATCTGCTAAGAACAATTTCCCCGGTCGTTGTCTCATCCCCTCTCAGCTGAGCGGTGCCCAGACTATGTCTCTCCTTTGGCAGAGAGAATCAGGTCTGCCATGACAACTTACTAACTGGAAAGGAGCTGCAAAGTAACTTGTTTTCCCCCTCACAGCAATCTGCAAACTTTACCTCGGAGGCGATGAAGGACTGTGCTGCCTGCAGGCAGATCTGTCAGGAAGGTAATCCCCGAGTGCCACTGCAGGCTGTCTTTGGCACACTTCATTCCAGACTAGTTACTAGTGAAGCCGAAGGCGTGAATCCTTTGAATCTGCACTTGGCTTTTACTGGAGGCAGAAGCCTAAACTGGGTGGCCAAACATACCCCTTCTTGATCCTAAAACAGTAGCACGAGGAGCGTGCCTGGTTTTCATCTTTGGAAATGAATGTTGCTTCAGGTTCCTGCCAGATAAAGCCATATTAAGGGTGAAACTCTGAAATGGCAGTAGACTCCTTACGAGAGCAGAGAAGAGCCATTAAGAGACCACGGTGGAAAATGAGTACGTTGCCAAACTGAGTGAGAGCAGATGTGTGATAGAGGCCGGGATCCAACGCTGTGGGAAATCAGTCTGCAGAGTGCAAAATGAGAACAGATCCTGAATTAATTGTAGCTGTTTCCCATCTAGAGGCAAACCAAAGAAAAACAGGTGAACAATTTGGTGCTACTGAGAAAATGACCATAAATATGAAAATGAAGCCTGAAAGACAATGGGGTGGAAGAAACCAAAAACTTCTGGATGTCAAAAGACCTGTGAAGCTCAAAACTGATACTCATACATTTGCTGGTACATGATAACGTCGTGGAAGCTGCTGTTAAGAGCAAAAGACAAGTGGTGGGGAAACAAGCTGTTCCCAGGGTCATGAGCTGCCCACCAGACATCCTTGGCTGGGCAGCACTAGGACGTTCTCTTTTGAATCTTTTGACACTCTCAAGTGGCTTCCTCTGATTCCCAAAGGATTCCTCTTTTACTTTCTACAATTAAAATGGAGCCTTGAAAGAGAAAGAACAGGAACAGTGAATAAACAGGAATCCCCATTCTACGAAGTAGTTAGACATCCAGCAAAGACCTGCCAGGCTGGAAGTAAAGGGAAGGAGTTGAAAAGTAGGTGATGAACAGAGGGAGGAAAAGCTCCCATCCAGGATCTTTCCCCAAAAAGACGAAGCAGAGCAGACTGCTAGATAAAAGGGATGTATGCAACCTTGGATCTGACAACAAAGTGGAAATCCCCTGGCTGGAGAAAAGAAGAAAAAGAGAATGAGGTAGCTGTAAGGAGATCCTAGGGCACTGGGCTCAGATAGTCCCTAGAGCAGAAGAAGCAGCAGCCAAAAGAAGGAACTCAGTGGCCATGAAAATGTGTGTGTGTGTGAACTTTTTCTGAAATTCCCAGGGAGAAGAACGATTTGGGTTGAGAAGCGATGAATGCAGAAATCTAAATGCTGGTGTCATCAGCCCTACCCGAACTAGTTTTCTATGAGCATGGACAAGTCACACAACCTCCATGTGCCTCTGCTTCACCTCTTCTGTCTGATGGGGGTAGAGCTATTGGCACTGTTGAAACATGGATGTGCAAAACAGATCACTTCAACAGTTATAAAATGCTTTTACTACAGGAAGAGCACTATTGCTAATTATTAACGTGTAAATGATTGTGTATAAAGTCAGGAAGAGCATTATTGCTAATTGTTAACGTGTAAATGATTGTGTATAAAGTAAATACTGAGGAGTCGCCATGCGTCTGTCACTTGGTTCACTTTTTAGCTGCTCTTTGCTACAGCAGGGATGGTTGCACTCCATCTGCTTCTGACAACCTCCCGTGATGGAAACTTATTTCTCCTGGGAAATCTATCCCAGGACTCAAGTTATCTTTACAGTTAAGTGTTCTCCTGTTACCTAATCTCGATCTTGCTGCTGCCATTTGAACCCATTCATTACTGCTCACCCTATCTGCTGTGGAGCGTAGGTTTCTGTAGATACAAGAGCCGTCTGCGTTTTTATGAGTGGGTATGCACCGAGCAAGTGTGTCGGGTGGTTTTCATTGTAAGAAGCAGTCTGACTGCTTACAGCTTTGCCAAAGCTCAGCTATTTAGGCTAAAGCTTTTCCATGCCAGGCATTTCCCTCAAGCTGTTTTCCACCCCCTGCTTTTTTTTTTTTTTTTCCCTCCTCTTTGCCTTTTTGTTTTAAAATGCAGCCAAAAATCTCAGCTGTTTCTGAAAATGAGGTTTGGGAATGATACCACTGCGTTATGGCTGAACGGGAGAACTTCGCTGATGGGACTATTTTTGGAAAACTTGAGTGCTCTGATCTGAAATCTGGGAGCAGGGCTGTGACTTCAAGATCAACCAGCCAGGTGCTAACCCCCCCAAAATGACAGCTCTCCCTAGCGGATGCCGGTCAGTTAGTCTGGCGCCAGCCTGAGAATCTCAGTTGATACTGAGATGTTTCTTGTGAGACGTTCAGGACTCATTCTCCTTGTGGATTTTCTGGCCAAAAAATTCTCACCCTGCACAAGCTCAGTCTGGCACTGGACTCATAGTACAGCAAGGTGTGGGAGATCACTACACCTGTATGCCTTTTTTCTTTGTTTCTGTTCTCCTACACCACAAATTGTTGAGTCCGCAGGTCAAATTCAAACAAATTTGAGAGTGGGAGGGAAAGCGGGTTTCAGAAATTCCTTCGAAAGCCTTTAAATTAGGTGGTATGGGTGAAAGGGGAGAATGGAGGTGCAAATCCTGAGGAAACCAGCCTACCTTTGTTTTAATGCTCCCCAGAGCAGCCTGTGTTTGTGTAGAACATTGTCATTTGTTAACTTCCCTGCGACAGGATCCAACTTTATATTTGAGCCATATTTTTCCTCCTTCAGCTTTCAAGGGTGGGTTTTTTCCCCCCGCAACAGTTAAGACTGTTCAAAACCTAGGATCTCTGATGAAACCAGATCTGCCTTCGATACGCATTAATCACGGCTGGATTATGGGGTTGGAGTAGCCACTGGAATTTCTTTCTGGGGAAACTGGACGTGACCTTTGTTTCTCCTTGTTCTGTGGGTCAGTCTAGAGCTTAACTGGACATCTACAAACGCTGCAGCTGCTAACGGAGACCACAGAGGTGACTGAGAGGTGAAGAGCAACCTCCGCTGCTCTTGTGCGTTGCTTCTTTCGCTGCTGCTGTAGCGTTGACTCGTAGACATCTGGCTGGTCTCCTTCCTCTTGGTAAGCACAGGCCTGGGCAGAGGGAGCAAAGCACAAAAATGCAGCAAATTACAATGCTAAAGACTTGAGGGGAGGGGGAAAGTCCACATCTCATAGGAAAATCCTATGGTAGAGCATGCTGAGGAATCTGTCTTGGGACATAAAGAAGGGAAAGGGGCAGCTGTAAATACACCATTCAACCTGGAACGTGCAGTCCAATCTGCACGGGGAAATTCTTGCGCTCTTACGAAGTCAAGGGAAAGTCTACGAGACTTCATTCTGACCCAGGGTGCGCCCGTTTGGATCAAGGTGGAGGACTGGGGCCATCCCAATTCCTAGGCAGTAAAAACAAATAGCTCCAGCAACAGAGAAGCACGAAAACAAAGTTACTATCAACACCTTGCCTCTTTGAAATCCCTTCCAAATTCTCAAAGGATAAGATCAATGCGAACAAAAACAATAACAGCACTGTATTAAAAGAAGGTGAAAAGGCAGCTCCCTCAGCAGTACACACCCAAGAAATGGGCTTCTCTTTGCTTTCTCGGAGCTGCCATGAGGCAGGCAGAGTTCGGCAGCAGCCAGGTATTTTTATATTTATTTTAACTTTGCGAGCTCCATAATGAAAGCAGCGGTCGGCACCCCCTGTGCCAGAGCGCTCCAAACCTGCCCGCGATGGAATGTGCTGATAAAGAGGAATATTTCCTTGCGGACTCGGTTTGAGACACGAATTTAAATATTGCTAATTTCCAGTATCGGTCCCAGCCAGAGACTTCACCTCTCAGCGATCCATCTGTGAATGGTGGCAGCTCTTCCTAGCCTTGAATGTCTAATTAGACAACGCGCTTCACAAATTTGTCTCCCAGTCTGTGTTCGCCTAAGTGGAGCACTGGTTTCTCTGAAAGCACAATAAAACAGCCGGGGATCCATTTGTCATGATGCGACGTGGCAGCCTGGTGTGTTAGGTATAGGGAAATGTAAATTTTTGATGTGTTTAGTGTGTAACAAGACAGCAGAAATCTGCTCAGTTCTGAAATGCAACTTTCCCCTTGAAAATGAAACGAAGTCTTTAACTAATAACAAGATTTTTAGAATATTCTCGTGGTTTGAAAGGCAACATATTGCTGCCTTTTATGAAGCAAATTTAAAGTTGGGGGTGTGTTGTAAGGATGGATAAAGTGTGAGTGACCACAGAGGTCAGAGGACTGAATGGCAGTGGAAAAACTTTAACTTATAGTATCTTCAGGAAAGCCTTCTAGAAACAGAACAGGGGATTTTAACAAAATTCTCCTTAAGATTAACGTGAGTTGTGCTGATAAATCCTCTGGAGTTGTTCGACTCTTCTAAACAAATACGGAATTTTGGAAGGAGAGATTTTTTTTTTTGTGCATAAACTACTTTGTTTCTCACCACCGAAACACTTTTGACTAAGATGAGCCTGTGGCAAATCTCCCCTCCTGTGAAGTTTAATGCTATTTGTATTTCAGTTGTGCAAAGTCTTAAAGTCCTTGATTACGGTTGGAAGTTCATTTCTGCTTTAACCAGAGAGAAGGTAAAAAAGCTTCATAAATGCAATTGCTTTCCACCGCTGGATCTATGAGAGGAAAGAATTATAGCTCAAAGCGTACAAGAATAATCTCTTTTGAATCTGAAGAGTCACTTGGACATTATCTGTACCGAGACTGAATCACCTCTAACAGTTGTACTGAGTATAATCAAAAGTATAACAGACTATAACACAGCTTGCTCAGTGATAAACATTCACATGTGAAACAAGAACAGGGCTTTGAGTCACCCTCTATTTAGCTTTCTCCCCCATCATCTCAAGTCCAACCCATGAACAGCTATCCCTCCAAGTGCTGCTCGTGTAGGAACAAGAAGGGATGGCTGCAGGACCAGATACTCGTGCTGTCCTGCACACACGAGATCCTCTCTCACATCAGCCACCAACTTAGTTTCCATCAACTGATTTCTTGCAGTGCTGTGTATGCTAGCAGGAGGGGGAAAAAACCAAACCAACCCAAAACCAACCCTGAAGACTGGAAACAAGAGGAGTAAATATAGTTAACCCAGGGATGATGTTGCATCTAGCTTATCAGGTAGAGATTAGGCTGGTGGAGGCTACTAGAGCACGTGCATGTTTTTGCTGTTTCGCTGCTTGTGACCGCTTAGTGTCACCACGTGGAAGAAAACCTCAGATATCCTGGGTGGGCAACTTCGTGTCTGCTCTGAGCTGCCAGAGTACTGCAGCTGGCTTGTGCTGGGCCTGAGGAACTGAAACTGGCTGCATCGTCCATTCTCGTGTTGCTTCCTGGAAGCCCTTGAGATCTGAAAATCTGCAGGGACTTCTAGAACAGCTACAAGATTACAGATCTTGTCTGGCCCTTTTATGTCTTCTTGTGCTTAATGTTTTTTTAAAATGTGTAAAAGGCTCTCTACCAGAGCGTGGACTCCCCAAAACCATGCATATACTTTTGCAGAAGTTTTTAATGGATTAAGAAATGCAATGTAATGAGACAGTGTAGCTGACAGCAGGAGCACAGTAGATAATACACAGAAAAAGCTATGCCTGGACAACATGCAGTTGAGTGCCATTAGTATTGTCCGTATGCCGATAACAGCATCTTCAGAACTTATTTCACAAAGGCAGTTTTTAAACACTTCCTTTTATGTATATAGGCTAGGGTGAGTCATGCCTTGTGCTCAGTTAAACTTTCTCCTCGTTGCTCAACATCAGGGATAATGACAGTGCCTGGCTTTTTACATAGTGATCTCGAGATCTTCATCTGGAGATCTCAAGCCATTTGCTAGGTGGGGGAATCGAGGCATGAGAGGTGAAGCGATATGCCCAAAGTCACTCAGCAGGCCACAGGCAAGGCTGGAAGAGGCACCCAGTCCTGCCTTCTGCTCGCCAGACAATGGAGACTCTGAGTTCAGATAATATTTCTTTTCGCAGTTTGTTCTGCGATTGGTAAAATGAAAAAAAAAAAGGAGTTTTAACATAAAAGCTGCATTGTTCCATTACCAAGACATGTCTAGATAGCATAGAATCATAGAAATGTATGCCTACTTCGCTCATCATCACTGTTCCAAATAACCAGTATGAAAGTCAAGTAGCCTTCTGGGATAATCTGGTTTAGTTCTCTAATTGTGTAGTTCAGCCTCTGTTGCATCATCAGAGGAATAATTGGTTCTGATGTTCTTCAATTTCATTTCATGTTGATTTCTAGAAAAACATCCGTATTCCCCTGGTTAATTGAAAGAATTTAAACAGATTTTCAATTCATTATGATGCTGTGTTTTCCTAAGTGCCGAGCTCGATAATCAGAGGCCTTCTTCACTAGACCAGGCTCATGTACCCGGTATCACGCTGTACTTCCATAGCTGCACATCCCTGATCTCCTTATGATTAGTTGCTGGCATGCAGGTGTCAGAAGAGTGTATTCAGGTAGATGTCCCAGGCAGTACAAGCCGTGCTTTTGTGGGAGATGCCACACATGTATGTTATTGAAACAAAGGCTATTTCTTTGTGAAGCACGCTGTTAAACTGCTACTGCTCCAAACCAGAAATAGCCCAGCATGTCCAAATCACTGGCTTTTCATTTAGGCATGCTCATGAAGGTTTAGGTCTCTTGTTGCATAGTGGTAGTTACCCAAGTGGAAGCAAAGGTGGGAATGCCGCTACTCCTGTGCCAGGCTCACGGTGACTAGGATGCTCCCGGAAGAGGCTGGGAATTTGGGCTTCAACAGCTTCAGCGTGGGAAGGGTGTCCTATGTCCTGGCTGAGGACCCCAAAGGCTTGGGAACAACAAAGGCAGGCAGGAGTCCTGTTCTGATAAGGGAGAGTCCCATTCATTTACTTCAAGTAGCACCTGCGAGCATCTTCTTTTAGGAAAAGGCTTCCAACTTTGGTATCTGAAGTCAACAGATGCATCCTTCTCATGGCCTGGTTGGGAGAAAAGAAAGATCAGGTTTGCTTCCTCCCTCCTGCCTATCGTGCTTAGCACTTCTTAACTGGTCGGCAGCTTCCCACTCAGAATGCAAAATTAGATCATTTTGTTTAACTGTTGTGGTATGGCTCTTATCTCTCCTTGTGTGCTATGTTAGATGCTTAGATACCAACTTTGGACTCAGCCAAGTCCCGAAAGCTGTGTGTTGTCACATCTGGAGTCCCTACATCCATCTCTGCATAAAGGGCTTCCACAGACATGAATTGACTCTGATAGCTCATGGCCCTCTGCATTGCCAATATCCCTTATTAGGGTTGTTTTGGGAGTCCTGAGATAAGATAAATCTTTATGCTGATGTATGCAGGCTAGACACGAACGGCTGTTCTGGAGGTGAGCGAGAGCATTTTAGGATGGTTTCTGCATGTGACTGTGGGTCCATGAACCCATCAGCGATACCCCATGTCACTGGTGGGATGACTGAATTCAGTGACGATATTCTGGTCAGGAGCATCAATTGTAGTTAGCAGGGAAATAAAAATTAGTCTGGGGGAAAGAAGTCAATTTATCTGCTCAATTTCTCCCCCTCTCCCTGAATTTTGTAGAACCCATAAGCATAGACCTTGCGTAAGTGGATTGCGTTTCGCAGCTGATGTGCATAATTATATCTTGCAAACAGTTTATTAATGGATCTATAATCATAGTGTAGCTTGTATATACATAACACTGATGTTTGATCACGCTGCAGCTGCCATAGATCAATAGATACCCAGGAGTCTTGCTTATTAGTGTCTCACATGCATGCAGTCTAGAGAACAATATAACATCAGTGCCATGCGGTTGTTCATCAAATACTGCTACCTAGGGGAAACCAGAAGGTTTAAAGACGTGGTGGAGAAGGGTTATAGGCAGAAGAGTATACAGGACTTGTCACTCAAAGAACGCTCCCTTTCTCAAAAAGATCCCATCTGTAAATCTGGAGGTGGTATGCTGTCTCAATTGCCCATGCATGGTAAACATGTTAGATCTTATTTTGGAAAGGGGTCTGTTCTGAGAAATGGCTCTGCACGCAGCATGCCTACAGGCCTGACCATTTCTGTTTTCTGAAGGTGCCTCACCAGGAGGCCCAATGAACAGCTTAAGTTCTCACGAGTTAACAGACCAAGGATTTCCAGACCCAGGTAAGTGTGCTAACGGTTGGGCGGCCCAAACCATACTGAGAGGGTTTGCAGAGGTATCGCTGCATCATCGCCTTTAGGAAGCAGTTGCGTTTGGTTATGCACAAGGAAAAAGGTTCTTGCTCGTTTTGGTGCGTTGATGATACAGCGCTAAAAACGAAAAGCACAGAAAAAAAAAGTGCGGTGAGCTGCAGAATTCCCACGAGTTTGTACCCCACCTCCAACACGATAACCTCAGCTCTCCCTCTCATGTCCCCCAGCTACCACCTGCGAAGCTGCTTCTGATCTGTGTTGACTGTCTGGCCGGTGGCCAGCGACGCTGGCCAAACAGGGTAAATAACTGTGGAAATTATGCGGTAGCCTTTCTTGCAGTGAAGACATTAATTTGTGTGCCTCTCCTCTGTCTAGCTAGGAACAACAACGACAACAAAAAAAAGGAGGAACTTCTCTGTCTTTAAGATCTCAATGGCCTTATTAAGGTTTGGGGGCTGCGCGGGGCGGAGAGAGGAAGAGCTGGTCTAATTTTATAAGCTTTCCTTGATGAGAAAACAGGCCTAAAATAACAGTTTTCTCCCAGTTGTATCTTTTATAATATAAAGGAATCAGTTTCCTTCACTAAGGAGGTAGTCTTCAGAGCAGAAGTTCTTTTTTTGTTGGTTTTTTTTTGTGTGTGTGTGTGAGCTTACTGTGAAGAAACTGGATTAATTCAGAAGAATAATATAATACTGTGCCACTGTTTTCCATCTCACCCCTTCCAGCTATCCTTGTTTCTGCATCAGACCAACGGAGGCAACAAACAGAGGCAGCGTCCGATCTGTTACAGACCTTCCGATAATACTGACTCACTTTATTTAAAACAAAACCCTTTGCAGTGGGAGAGATGAAAACTCCAGGACGACAAATGTTAAACAAAGAGCTGCCGGGAGGAAAGCGGTCAAATTTGATGTTGTTTCCAAAGTCTTGAAAAATATACGCCAAGGTCAAAAGCCCGAACTTGTTAGGTGATTATGTCTCCCGTTTCTTATTTTAGGGCTTTACAACCACTCATCTTGCTTTTGACCTTGGTAATTTTTATTTAATTTTTTTTTTGCAAAATATTGTTTGGAAGAAGGGCCGGGCAGTTTGGGGCGGTGAGGAGGTGGGAACTGGGCGATGTACTCGCAAGTAGTGAAAGATTATTGGAGGTTAAGAGAGCAGATTTCTACCTTATGAACTTGGCAGTTCTCCTGCAGGTCTGCGCTCTTGGTATTGATCTTGCTGTAAGATGAATAGTGATATGGATTTTTTTTAAAAAATGTCTTATTTTGGGGCCTTTAAATGTGCCTGACATTCATGAGAATTTTGCTTAAGGGTTGATATTAATCTAAATGAATCAAGAGAATATATAACATTTTTATGTCTTCAATCTGTGTATTTTCTTTTCAGATTTGGTTATTATTGAAGAAAGCTTTTAAAACAGTTCTTTTAGTGCTTTGAACTTCTGAATTTACACATGTATCTGCGTTACAGTAACATACCAAAAATGGGAAGATACAGCTTAAACACATACGGGGTTAACTGCCTAAAGCTGCAGTTCACAAATGTGTTAAACTTCTCTTAGAATATTTTCTACATTTAGAAAAAAACTTGCACAGTTTTTTTTACAAAGTCTGTATACAATTAGTTAAGGGATACAGACACTTCCCTCATTTTTTATTAATTTGCTCGTACTTGATTCAAATCATGCCTTCTGGCTAACCTTAGCATTGCCCTCTTCCAATTTGCATGAGTACATGTAAAGTTAAGATTGCAAGACTGAAAGATTAGAAAACCTCATTTCTTTATCAAAAGATCTAATATTTTTTTACGTTGGCAATAGGTATCGTAATACCCAACTGCTTTTTGGCATGTGCAGCGATCCTTACGACGCTCCAGAGCTGCTAAAAACCCCGGGGGAGTGGTTGTAGGAAAAAACATAATGATGAAGCTACGTATGGAAAAATGGATTTAGGGGCTGGTGATGTATGTCCTGCTGCGCTCCTTGATTGAATTAGCTCCTGTAGAACGCCTGTTTGTGAGGATGAAGAATCAAGGGTTCAGGCTGCTGTCTCGGTGCTGTGCTTTTAGCACGTTAAGTGAACTTTTAAAGTGAACTGAAGCACTGGGGTTTGGGGTTTGGCTTTTTTTTTTTTTTTGGAGCTGCGGGTGTTGGACTCGATGGTCTTTAAGGTCTCTTCCGACCCAAGCGGTTCCTCGACCCCACGATCCCGCTCCCCTCGGGCACAGGCCCCCCGCCTG
>NW_009646734.1:336341-384594 GCF_000708025.1 Charadrius vociferus
GAGGCCGGGGGGCGAGGAGAGGCCGGGGGGCGAGGAGAGGCCGGGGGAGCCCGCAGAGCCCCCGCCAGCGCCCGCTGCCCGCACTCACCATCCCTGGGCACGGCTCACGCCTGGGAGCCGCTCTGTTCAAGATTCAGCTGCTTTTTTTCCCTTCTCTTTTCTTTTTTCTTTTTTTTCTTTTTTTCGGAAATAGTAGCTTTCTGAAATGAGTAAAATCGTTCAGAAAGACGCTAGCTGAAAGTCACAAATGAGGCATTTGGTGTATCTGTGAACTGAACCAAATGCTTTTAAAATCAGGCTTTGAAACTCGCAACTTCAGCCCCGTTTTTCTCATTCATTAAGGTTAGTTAGAGACTACTCTCTCCTTCTGAAATGAGTAAAATCGTTCAGAAAGACGCTAGCTGAAAGTCACAAATGAGGCATTTGGTGTATCTGTGAACTGAACCAAATGCTTTTAAAATCAGGCTTTGAAACTCGCAACTTCAGCCCCGTTTTTCTCATTCATTAAGGTTAGTTAGAGACTACTCTCTCCTTCTGAATTAAGAAGTGAGATGAAGCGTGGCTCGGAGCAGTCAAGAACTGACTAGTTATTTCCTGGTTTGATTTCTACTATATGTCCCTTGTATAGGATCAGTATCTCGCAGCATTGTTGTCAAGTTCTTAATTTCGCTGTTCTTCAAATGCAGAAGTAACCTCTTTTTCGTTTACAGTATATAATGAAAGGCGAGGTAAAAATTCCTTTCCCATAGAAAATAACCCCTACTTTCACTAAGTCTGGTTTATGATGATTCTTTAATTTCATGCAGTACAGATATTGCTAGTCAGTTCACGATGAAATTATTCTTATGCGCAATGAAATTACTCTTATGCACATCCAAACAAATGTATTTGAATACTAGCTACTGCAACTGATCTTGTTCATTTGCATTTGTGAAAGGATATACGCTCAAGTACGTGGTTATCTTTTCCTAACTTTATTTTAGCTGAATTTTATCCCTGCTTGTTATCTGTCATCTTAGAACCTGCAATACTGTTTTGTGAGAGGCCCCCTGTAGTCAGTCTCTTCATTTTGCTATTTTTTTCACATTCATTTTCCATTGTGCATGTTTGCTTCCTTTAAAAAGTCACCAGGGAAACAATGGGTAGGTAAGGGAAACATAGTTTGCTAGCATTTGAAGTTCCTGAACAGGTGAAAGTGCGTAGTGTACCTGAATCCTTCCCTTAAAAATAAATAAAAAAAAAAAGTAGCTTATAAACTAGCTTTCTAATGCAGCCTGTGTGGTTATTTATATAAATGGGAAATCACTATAGTTTCACCTTTGTACTTTTAAGCCTGCTGCTGTCTTTTTCTGCTGGAACTTCATCGTCTGGAAGCAACCAGTGATGTCTGTTCTACGCGTTTTTACTTCTACTTAATTGTAAAACAGCCTCTGAATTTCTTGATTTGAAACATCTGGTTTTGTTTTGTGAACAGGGCACAAGTAGTCAGGTTTATTTAGAAATGTAGTGTGTGTAATGACTGATGTTAAAAAGAGCTAGCAATTTTACTTTTTTTTTCTTTTTTTTAGTCTTGAATGTTTTTCCAGACGTCAAGGATTTATTCTTTTATCTCCGAAGGGAGCTTCTGCAAATGACCTTACATATTTTTAAGCAGGCAAAAAAAATGCAGAGAACAGCTTAGGGATTTAATGTAGAACTGGCAGCAAGTTGTTGGTTACTTCTGTCAAATGACTCTTGATTGAATAAAGAAAATAATTGCCAGTGTTACTCAGGAGGTAACTGTGAAATATTAAATGAGATTTTGGGTTTACTGGTATTGCTTTAATAACTTGAAAATAACTTTATATGTCCACTTTGTTTTGGGAGACTTCTAACAACTTGTTCAGAAGGTACTTGTATTTACGTTGTCTACATGTGGGTCAGGTTACTCTTGTACTACCTGATAAGCTTTTTGCAAATTTCGAGGCATATGTGTATGACAGCATTTCAGACTGAACTTTAAAAGTCTCTGTATAGAAAATTCTGCTTCTCTTACTTTCAAGTTTAAGATCAAACTAGTGGTGTGGTATTTCTTTTTTTTATTTTAAAAAAATTTGCTTGTTACTAGAAGTAAATTGTTAGGTTTAGTGTAGTCCTGTGTGATTTCTAGCAAGACTGTTCTCGAGTTTTTCAGTATTGACTTATGATTTTGATTTGAGAAGCACGTGGTTATTTTAATTGGGTGGTTTTATCTGTTCAAAGGGAGGGAACAGGCTTCAAAAATCCAGAGAAGAGATATCTACACAGCTTTTTTTTTAATAGCCTATGGTTTAAATGTTGCCTGCATGACTCCATGAGGATGTGGGAATCTGTGTAATTTCATCTTCTTCTTGTCTCTGGTAATTTTCCCATGGTTTTTTATGGCCCTCTAGCACAAGTCTGGGGGTGGAAGCAGGGAGGCATGGGCACTTCACTGCCTGCCTCAGTTTCCCAGAAAGCAAGTCTAGTTCTTCTGACCCAGGATGCTTGGGGGCTGCACAGACCGGCGTGGTTCAGAGGGCTGCAGTGGTCAGCTGGGTTACACTCAAAGATCTCACTCCTTGGCATTTTGGTTTAAGTGTATAAATTCTGGAGCATAAACCACGTATTTGCTAAAGATGCTCAGAGGAAGGAAGGCAGTTCTTGAATGGACTAAGTGGTCATGACTTACGAGTCAAAAATACTTGGAGTTAGGTATAATTTTTGTTGGTATGTAAGTAGAATCATTTAGAAAAGCAAAGGGATCATACAAGCTAGTCAGCCTGGTGGTACTGATGGTCTGCAGCCCCCACAGTTTTGATGCTTCCTATTTGTGCAAGTGTATCCTCGATGAAGCTTCTGTTACATCGATTGAATTGTTTGTCTTTGCATATTGTAGGGCAAACAAATATTAATGTACCAATACAGTATCCTCACACCTCCCCCCCTACCAGTATTAGTGGGACCGATTTGTCAATTTTAATGACATTGAGAATGTGCTTAGCAGGAGATTAAAAAAAAAAAAATATATAAAAATCTACTTTAAGGGTAGTCTGGAATGGAACCTGGTTGCAAAGTATTAGTCTCCCTTGGTGGAGGGGAAAAAGTCAAGACAAAGCACTTCTAATTTCAAAATGGGAGGTATTAATCTTGTGACAGACAGCATTGCAGTACATGGCCGGAACTGTCTTAAATAACATGTAGAGCTATTGTGTCATTGGTGGCAGTACAGTAATACCATAAAGTTGCTGAATTGTGTTGCTTGAAAGAAAGCTGCTTGTCAGGAAATTCGAACTGTTAGAGTAGTATTTGTATAGCTTTTAAGAAAAACTGTGTTCTGGATTAATGACCATTTAAATCTAAGTGTTCACAGTAATCAATACAGTTATTTGAATGCAACAAATTACGTTTAACCCTGGATAGAGAGTAGAGAGATATTCTGGGAGCATGTTCGAGTATTCGCATGCTTACAGGACACGCTCATGTGTACCAGAGAAGGGTATAAATACTGCGAATCCGACTTCTACTTGCAAAAATAATTTTTTATTTCATGTCTAGAAATTGACATGCTCTTCATGGCTTGGAGTTGATAAGATATACAATAAATGCAGAGAGTTTATAAAGAAAACTGCATCTTATTTTCATTTGAAAACATAGAAAATTATTTACTTGAAAGCAATATGAGCTTTTTCTAATATGGTTAAGTCAGTCCCCTTAATGATTTTCCTAAGGGCTGCAGCTGAGAGAAATTCCTATGGTTGCCTATTCTCACTGACACAGCATCTGCTGATTTGGATTTCACTGGTGTCTTAATGTGGCAAGAGGACTTAGTCCTGTAAAGTTTAATTTCGCTGTATATCGATGCTGCTTGCCTGTAGACAATAAAATAGGTATATTTACATTTCAGTTCAGTTAAGTCTATTTAGGTACAAGTAGATTGTGAAAGGAAATGAGTCCTTTTCTTTCAAAAAAAAAGTTGAGCCTGGTACCAGGTCTCAGGATCAGCCGTACATCTTCTAGAGATATGCAAGCTCTTTAAAAAGCATGGGCGATTTTTATGTTGCAGGTACTGAGTTGGTGCAGGGTACCCAGGCAGAGCTGAAAGGACAGATTCTAATGTCAGCAAAACTGATTTGAAAGAAGTATTGATTCCATGTTGTATTTTATATCTGAAGCAGCCAATGGCAAATGTTGTCAAAATGGAATCAGATGTTTGTAACTTAATACTTAAGAAAAATGATGAGTGCATGTTTTTGACTTTAAGTATTCTCTATGCTGCCTGGCTTAAGACATAAACTGATGTAAAAATAAATGACTGCCTGCATAATTTATGTAATGTCTTGCTCCCTGATCCTGTTTGTATTGATTTTTCTAAAAGGCTTTTGTGGCCACAGGAACCAATCTGTCTCTCCAGTTTTTTCCGGCCAGCTGGCAGGGGGAGCAGCGACAGACACCGACCCGGGAATATGTCGACTTTGAAAGAGAAGGAGGCAAGGTAAGAAGGAAATTGTTACCACTGAAAGAAATTTTTATGTTGTGCTTATGATCTTATTAGTATGGACCACATGTATGGTGCAAAATTACTAATATTTCACATCTTGGTACGTGTAGGTAGTTGCATGAGTACAGTTGAAAGCTGGCAGGATAAAATCTGGTATGGCCTTGTTTTAAAGCGTGTTAAGATTTCTGGAGGGAAACACATGGGCTGTAGCGGTGACTTTTTATTAACTTGAAGAACACAACTTTATTTCTCCTGTCATGCTCTGATGATATTTTGGGGAACAACTTAAATTTGGTGTTGAGTAGGTGCTTCTAAAATGGTTTGGAAATCAGACTTTGGCTGATGAATTGTGGCAGACTAATAAAAATACACACTTTGAACAGGTTACTTTGTGGGGTCTTAGGTTGCCAGTTGATACAGCAAGCATTCGGTGTGCTGCTTGGTGGAATGAAGCTTTTTTTTTTCCTCAGTTTTACCATGCGCTATAATACAGAAGAAGCATCGCTTTCAGAATTGATTTCTGAATTTTATTTTTTTTTTTCTGAGGAGGTTGTCCTGTAGGCTGATACCGAAAGCTAGAATTCCCTAATGACAGTGATGGTTACTGTGAAGCTGCGTTAGATTTAAATTCAGAAACCTTGCTTAGTCTCATCAGAATAAAGTTACTGAAATCACTTACAGCTGGTTTTGTTTTACAGGAAAAACATACCTTTAAAATGTAGATGCTGTCTCTTATCTGTAGGTGCTTTGAGACTGATCCAAAAATAACTGAATTCAGTAGGAGACTTTTCTGCGGACCTCAGTAGGTTTGGACCACCACTTAAGCCCTCATAACCTTTTGTTTCAGGCTAATTTCTGTATAACTTTTTTACTTTAAAGATTATTTTTTTAATAGACTACAAAATTCCTGCTTTTACCTAAATTTTTTTACCCACTCTCGTAACAAGTAACAGCTAATGCTACGAAACCTACCAGGCTGGAGGAAATATTTGAAGCGTATTCAAGTTTAAAGGCATATTGGGTCTTTTAAATGCTGCTGGGTGGAAGATAAATATTTCCTATAGTGGGAAAAGTTGATGGGAAGAAAAAAAAAATTCCTGAGGGCAGATATGGTATTTGGAATTCAATTTAATGAGTTTGGTTTTTTTTAAAAAAATTGTTTTCCATTTAGTCCTGTGAGGCTTGCAGAAGTTTGACAAATTGGGGGAGGAGGAGCGAAGTTGGCTATGCTGGGTACTGACTGCTTTGCTAAGGAAACTGAATTGAATCTGGCTCTTATTGAAAAATATTGATTCTGGCTCACAATTGAATGAGGAATTTTTCTTGTAATGTGTAAGAAGACTGAAGTCTCTCTTCTTGCCAGTTCAAAACTAATTTTATTTACTCCTGTGATTTTTTTTTAACTTTGTTTTCTCTGAATGAATTCTTAAAGTACTGAACTACTTCATCCATTTTCTTGTGTTGTCTTAATCATGTAAGAGCGTGGTGGGTATGCTGTGTATTAAAATAGAACATGAGCCTCATTAGTGAATGCCACTCCCTTTTTTATGTGTGTTTACAGTAAATTCTAGAGTGCTTCACTAAAATGGTTAGAAGAATTCATCTGAATGAGGCTAGAGGTGGACAAACTAATAAATGGGAATAGTGTTATACTGTAGTATGAACAAATCACAAATTCACCGTTGTAATCAAGCTTTAGTAGCGTAAATCACATGCAAATGGAGGCTTGCTCTGCACAGAATTAAACTTGTCTGAAAGTAAGCCACTCCCATAACTTCAGAAGAGGAGTAAGCAGAATGGGAGAGTGTTTCCTATGTTATCAACAGAAACACTTAAGTGTTTCACAGGAATTGTCTGAGATTTTGTCCTCTGTAGATTTTTGTCTTTTGGTTTTATTAAGAATTTCTTTCATAGGCTTCAGCAGTCTCTTAACACCATGTGATTCTTGTAGCTCTGTGCAACATTGTTTTATGAGCTTTGATTCTTGAGGCGGTGCATAATGTGTGTTTGTTCATCACTGGATTTAAGCCAGCAAGGCATGTTTTTAATTATATGAATAAAAAAAGGCTATGGGGGGAGCTGTCAGTTAATTATTATTTTAGGCATTAGTTTGAGATCTAGAATGTAGATAAACTTACCAACACTAGAATATTTTTGTTCTGGAATTCTGCTTCGGTGTTTGGCTGAGCGAATGATGGCCCAAAATAGTTTATCCAGAGCTGAGGTATGTCACTGTTGTGCCTAAGCAGTTTTGTACACAGATGGACGAAGCATCTGCTAGAATTGCTTCTTAAATGATTGAATTTTAGAAAGAGCAAAGCCCTTGTGAATCCATGTGAAAGTTCTGATTCTGTGAATATCTGCTTCATAGGCTTGAAGTTTTTCGTTCTGGTATTTCTTAACTGAGGGGTTTTTTCGTATGCTTAGTTTGCCTTCCAATTTGATGCGTCGATGTTCACAATGGGTGGGTAGGCCTCTGGTGGATACCCTGTCTTCATTAATTCAAGAATCGGATAGCTAAGTGTTCAGTTAATGTTTCTACTCATTTTAAACTCAAGCTTAACGGGTTTTTTTGGGATGGTTTTAACATTCTGTGCTGTCTTTGACCTGTAGCAAATTTAATTGTGTATTTGAGCAATTTTTCAGGCTTGTCATAGCAATAGAAACAGTAGCAGTAAAAATAGGTCCCTTGATTGTAAAAATCATCGAACATTGTATTTCATTGTGATTGGGTGGGGTGTGGTGCATCAAGTTCACTGTTCCGTTCCTGGATATCTGAACCATACCAAAGCTTCCTGATCCTTGGTGTTGCTAGCTAATGTCCTTTTCTTGTTGGTTTTTTTTTTTCCTTTTTAAGAATAAATGAATAGATATTGTTAAGAAGATCAGAGGCAGACAGTGTAGTAGTGGAATGTATTGCCTGAAATCTCACATAATTGAACCCTGGAATGAAATGGAGAGCTTTGTTTTCACCGTGGTTCTCTGGTCTCATTAATTACTTTAGGTGGGTTTTGTTGTGCTTAATTAAGTTCTTTAATTTTTACTTCAGTTTTATACCATATGAACTTCAGACTGAACTGTGTGTGTGTGGACTTCAGTGCTTCTTAAAATCTAATTTTATTGAAAGTCCGCTTGTTTTGTTAAGAGCTGTGTGATCAACTTTCTTGGCATGATTTATTTTATATACTTCTTAAGGTAAGATGAAATTTCCCTGGTTTTCACTTGTTATTTGAGAAGCTAATGTAGCTCTGGTCTTTCTTACCTGAAAGAACATTAGTTCTTGGATTTTCTTTTTTATTGTTTCAGTACCAGTCAGTACACTGATGAAGTGTGTGAAGTTGTTTTACTTCCCCTCCCCTCTATAATGCTATTCTCCATCTCGCTTCTAACGCAGCTTAACTTCCTGTCGGCTGTTCGGCGGCAGCTGCTCATCAACCAGCGCAAGCTTATTTCAGTGTTACAGGCTGTGAACTCCGCAGCTCTGGAGGAAAGCACATCAGACATGGTCTAAATTGATTCAGAGTGCCTGGTATGCCACATGTGCGATGTAGCTAGGATTTCTACTCATCACACCATTAACATTTGTTCTAGCCGTAACTAAAGTTTACCAGACTTCAGTGTTAATCCTGAAGATGCTGAGTTGCTACTCATGAATTTTTTTGTCCTAACTAGGAAATTTTACTTGTCTATAGGGGGGTGTAGAGTGCTTGGATGAATCTAAAACACTTAAAATCTCTTTGTGCTGCAGACATTCCAGCAGTTACAGAAATGTAATGAGAAAGTACAGTGCTGTATTTGAATAAAAACTATATTTAAATCGCACCCAACAGCACCAGTTTTCCAGTTGTGTCCTCTCTTCTCACTCGAGGTTCGGTACATAGGACTTGTCCCCAAATCAACTTTTTCTTTTCTGACTTTAGCATTAAAATTTCATAGATTATTGGGATGGTGTATGGCTGCTCCATTTTCTGGGCAAATGCAATTTCCAGTCAAATGGATCACAGTGTACCCAGTGGAATTTGCTTGGAAAGCAAAGGCTTAGCTTATGAGAAATATCTGAATATCAGTGCTAACCTGAATTGAATCGGAAGTTTTACTTTCTTTGGTCCCCACCCACCACTCTGAAGAATTTAGATGAAACATTAAGTCATTCAAACAAAGTTGGAGTAGCAGCTTTCTTTAGATATGCTTACTTTTAAAAAATCGGTAAGGGTGTCTGGGGAACTGATTTACAGTTTCGGCTCTCATTTTACCCTCACTGTAGTGCTTAAGAGCCATAGTCCTTAAGTTCCTATATTTCCAGTCCAGCAGTATTTGGGGTTTTTGCATTGTCATCATCTAAAATGTTCTCACAGTTAGCAGTTACTTGTATGTGTTCCTTGCAATTCACAGAGTCTCTGGACAAAAAGGATTTGAGTTTAATTTTTCTCCAGATAGTGGGAAAGGATGTCTGATGTTAGGGATTTAGAAAAAAAAGTAGTATGCTAGAGCCATAACACTAATTAAAGATCATACTGTAGCGTACCACCACGTAGGGCAAACTATCTCAGCCATGAGATGCATGTGGTCTTAACAGTTATCAAGACTTCATCCTTTTATTTGTCTGCAGTAATGTAATGCTCCTTTGAATTATTGTGAAGGTCTCTGTTTAAAGCACTTCAGGAGACAGGGCTACAACCCTAAAGAGAAGGCATCGCCTAACAAAATTTCAGAGAGTTGTTTTTTGGTGGTGGAGGCATACGGGCATGTAAGGTGTAACTTAGTTAAAAAACAAGCAAATGTCAACTTTTAAGGGGTATCTTGACATTCTTTGTGGATGTCTCTTAGTATGTGAGGACATCTGGTGAGGGCATTTTGTTTTCCAGGAGGTGTCCTTAAGGTGAGCCTATAAGTACTTTCTCCTGCAGAACAGCCATGTTGCTTCCAGGTCTGAAGTCAAGCTGAGGTTTGGTGTGTAGCTCTGTGCAGTCCTTGATGGATTTTTAGCTAGTCCCTTAATGTGCTGGTGGGATAGGATAACAATATTCTGGGGTCAGATTTTTATCGTTATTATTTGCTGTTTTCTCCCTTTGTGCTAGCAGAATGATACAGAGGAGGCCACGAAGATGCTGCGAGGGCTGGAGTCCCTCTGCTGGGAGGACAGGCTGGGAGCGTTGGGGGTGTTCAGCCTAGAGAAGAGAAGGCTCTGGGGAGACCTTCGAGCCCCTTGCAATCCCTAAAGGAGCTCCAAGAAAGCTGGGGAGGGACTCTTGATCAGGGAGTGAAGCCATAGGACGAGGGGAACAGTTTTAGACTGAAAGAGGAGAGATTGAGATGAGATATTGTGAAGAAATTCTTTGCTGTGCGGGTGGTGATCCCCTGGGGCAGGTTGCCCCGAGAAGCTGTGGCTGCCCCATCCCTGGAGGTGTTCAAGGCCAGGTTGGACGGGGCTTGGAGCAACCTGGGCTGGGGGGAGGTGTCCCTGCCCAGGGCAGGGGGGGGGCACTGGGTGAGGGTTAAGGTCCCTCCCGACCCAAACCATTCTATGATTCTAATTCTTCTGGCTCAGTTTCAGCTTACTTCAGGAATGTGGAACAGGGAAAGTCTGACTGGTGCCTGTCCTCAGAGCGGGTGCTTTTCCTGAGCACCCTTAAATGACTGTTAATCCTCATACTGGGGTCTACCTGATGACCCCACAACCCCAAAACATGGTGGGAAGTGGTAGAGATTCTTGTGTGAAGAGCAGCTGATGGTCAGTGAAGGCACGACAGCAGCTGAACTGTCTGTGTGCTTGTGCCCTTCAAGGTGCTTTTGCCTGCTTCAGCCAGGGGAAGTGGTGTTGCCCTGACGAAGCCCACATCGCTGTCATTCCTTTTTACCTTTCTCAGGCTTTTTCTGTAAGTTTTAAACAAGAAAGTCAGTGTGTGGTTATTCTCACCACAGATAAATGGGTTTGGTGGTGTATCCAGTTTGTAAACAGCTTAAATTTTTCCTGGAGTTGTGTGGTGGGAGTCCTGCAAAGGCTTGGTCAATGAAAAGAATCCACTTTCCTGGATGGTCCCCTTGATCATCTATATGGTTTAAGTAAAATAATAGTTTTCTATAGATGCTTGTGATTCTAGATTTTATTATTGTGTTTGTGCTTAAGAGTCTTTTATTTTGCAGAGGCTGCTCAGTTTCTTTTTTTTTTTTTTTTCCCCCCAGGTACATAATTTCTTTGTTTATGTTGCTGTACCATTTTTACTTTAGAGGATAGTGAAACTTTTTCTTGTTTGGCCTAGATACTTTGAGGTGTTACTCATTAAGATCTGCTATTGCATAGAAAAGAGCTATGTAATTGAAACTCCATTTGAAGGCAGGGTGGTCATAGTGTATCTTTGCTTATTCAGTTTCCCTCAAAATTGGGAGATGCCTCTATCTGCATACAGTTTATACGCCATTAACAGTTAGGAACTTGGATTTTGGGAAGAGAAACCTTTAGAGCTCATAGCTTGTTAGGTACATGTTGTTCTGCGAGATTTGGACAGTTGTTCCTGAAGAGTGATTTATCGTAGGGTGCCCTTCGCCGCTAGAGTATGAGTCACACCAGGCATCTCTCATGTGACAAGTATCCACAGCCTTTTCCCCGTAATCCTTTCACTCCTCCCATCCTCCAGATACTTCAGTTACTGCACGCAGCCTTGTTTGTGCATTACGGTGCGTGCAGTGATGATGCCATTTTGAAACACGGCTTATGACCGGTACTAGCAGCACAGCTGTGCGGTTTGGGATGCCTACCTATCAACCCTCTCTGTGGGTCCTAAGTACTTAGGGTCTGCCGTCAGTAAACCTGCTTTTGATTAGCTTTTATTGCATGTTGTAGAAGCAGTTATTCGGTCATATTTTATATATTACCTTGAACTTTTTCCAGTGGTCTAAATGCACCCATTAGGGTTGTATAGACAAGGCTTCAAATTTACTCATACCATCATCATAAAGTTTCCCAGAAGAGGAACAAAACCAGAGTTGGTGAGCTAAATTTTGCATTTGGAAACCAGCTATATGTAAGGACAGATGAGTGCTGTGTGGATGAAAGCAGTACTTGAGATCTCTGCAGCAGAGATACTGGAAGAAATCCAGACATTCGGATTGTTGAATCCTCTTGTTTGCATATCAGTCTCCACTTACTAAGCAAAGTTGTTAAAATTATGCTTCTCTGCTCTTATTATAAATAAATGAGACAAGTAAGAGCATCGCTGTTGAGGATGTCTGTTTCTTTGTGAAAATCACTTAATACTTCATATAAAAAAAAAAGAAAAATTCAATAAGATGATGAAACATTTGCTACAAGAAACTGCCATTTTTCTGAAAGTTACTGAAATGTTTCTTCAAGCTTTATTGTCCAAAGCACAAGTAACAAAATGAGCTAATTAGCTTGCATAATTGCATATTTCATGTTTAACAAGTTGGCCTGGTGAGATGTGTACTGTGACAATAATATGGGGAAAAAAAAAGAGGACTCTTGCAGAAGACCGCTGTTCCAAGAAGATGAGTGCTAATGTAAGGATCATTTTTTGGGGAATAGCTGGTGCTGCAGATGTTTTGTCTAAGCAGAAAGTCTATATATTTTCTGTTAGAGTAATATCTAGACTTGTATATGAGATCCAAGTTGTAGCTACTTGCAGTGTCTGTGCAGAACTCTGCCTTCTTTCTGTATCTTAGATACTTTGTTTAGACGGTTGCAGGCAGCAGCTCTGTGTTGTGGGACGTCTGGGTATGCAGCTTGTTTTATCTGTTCATCTCAGTATAAATACAGAACGTAAAACCTATGGAAGGTGACAGAAGGAGTTCTTAAACCTGGCATAATTTTTACAGTGAGGGTCATGAAACTTTTAATTTTCTATTGAAATACAGTGACTGAAGACAAAGTGTTTGTCACATATTTCAAATACTTTTAGGTTTGCAATCTAGGGAAGAAAGCAGCTCTGGAACACTTGATGGGGACTTTTATGTCCTGATGAAATATCTCTTGACAGCAGTTGAGGAGTAGCCAGCATTGTTTGACAAAAGAGGTCAGAGGTGAGGAGAAGAAATTTTTAGCTTCTTTGCAGCCAACGTATTCCTTTAAAAAAATAAAATAGAATTAAAAAAAGGGAAAAGCTTATGTTCTTTAGTGGAGGCAATATTGGACTTTTTGTTTTTGGAAAACTAATACAAGCCTAAAGAATGCTTAAGAATAAGAAAACTAAGGCAGAAAGGCGTCTAGACAAAGTAAAACAACTATAGCATTTTTCTCATGCTACTAAAGAGCGTTTGGGGATTTATTTATAAAGCTTGTGTGCTTCTCTTTAAATATATTGTGGGCAAGCATTTTCACTTAGGTAGAGGGGCAGTGGGCAGTCGTCTTGTGTCCAGAGGCCTCTAGCTAGGGGAATCAGAGTGCAGGACCCTGCAGTGTGATTGCACAACCTGGTAGCCTGGTGGGTTTCTGTTGCCGGAAAACTGCCAGGATTTCAGTTGTAGCAAACCAGAACGCTGATGTTTCTGATCACTTCAAAAGGTCTTACAACAGACGGTTTGTGAAACACACAGGATGGTACTTTCCTGACAAAGCATTCAGAGAAGTGGTATGAAATCTTTTCAAGCTCTATTCTGATACCTAGAACTTGAGAATCAGACTTTTGAGGAAGTATAGTTCGTGTCAGCTATAAATTTTTTGAACTTCAAGAAAATTTATTTCTAGGTGGTTTATAGGGAATGAAAACAAATAGCGCATAAGAATTTAAACCCGTTCCCCTTTCCAGTGGATCACACAGTGATCTGTCCTTTCCTGGTCTTGTGCTGGGAAAATTCTTGTTGCAATTTGGCTAACCAAAGCTGTATTTATATTATTCACACTCTTTATAACTGTGGTGAATTTTTTTTTTTTTCCAGGATTTTGCTGTTTGGAGAACTTGTATTAAACATATATCTGAAAATGTGAATTACTCTTGTTAAAGAAAATGCTCAGCCATTGCTAATGATGTTTCTCTGCAGAAGCTGACAGTTTTCTACAGAATAATTATGAAATGTTATTGGATGATGAAAGCTACGTAGTTGTTACGATATACAAAGGACAAAAAATTACTGGCATTATTTCAAGGCTTGATGCAGCACTGCTTGTTGACTAAATGTTCATGCAGTTTTTCCAGACTTGAATCCTGCTTAAGGGGGAAGGGGGAGGCTGGCAAAATGCTCAAGAACATAATGAAAGCCAAAGGGCAGAAGAGGCAACTTTTCTTGCCACTCTCCTGCTCGGATCAGTTCCTGGATGGCTTTTATTAGTTGCTTGCCCGCGTTGTCCAAATTGGGTATCTTCTAGTTGAGGATACTTGCATTACATATTTCAAATTTTCAGTTGAAAAATGCAGGTGTAATAGGCTATTTATTTGCACACAAGTAGCAATGTCAGTTGACAGTGGTGTGTCAATGATATGTTTTAGATAAACTTCTCTTTCTAACCCTCTGTTGGAATTTCTAGTTATAACTGCTTTTTGTGATGCTATTTTCTGAAAGCTTGAAAAAGAACTAATTTCCCAACCAATTTTGAAATTTCCGTCTGGAAAATATGTTCTGTCAACGTGGCAGAAACCAGTGTGTGTCCCTGTTAGTTAACTGCTTTTGTGAGCATAAGCATGTTACACGCATGCACACTTGCAGCAGCAGAACAGCAGCAGTCTCTTAACAATCTTTTGCTGCAGAAACATTTATTCCTTTTAAATGTTGCAAGAAAAATACAGTCAGTTTTAATGCATGCCATCTCGGGAGAGTAGATTTAAAATCCAGCCATCTTTCTCATGTAGATTCTAGTGGTAAAGATGTACTGATAAAAGACCTTGTAAAGTTTCACAGGGGAAAACCCCAGCGTGTATTTGCCTTTCAGATTATCCTTATATTCTACTCATTGCATTTTTGTTGATTTTCCAGCTATGTGGTTGGTTTAGTCTTTTTGAAGGCAAATGGAGTGAGTCTGAGCATGAGACACACTTTGCATTTCGTGTTGGGAGATGTTGGACCTTTTTGTAGTGACACTGCGAAAACAAGAAGCCACCTACTTTTTGCTTTGTATTGGGGTTTTTTTGGTGGTTTTGGTCAAGCGTAGTGTATGTTTCCTGCTCGGCCCAGCAATTAGAGTATTTTGGAACAATGAACTGTGTCTGGAGGCTTATTTGTTTTTAAATGATGAGTGTAATTTCTGTGCAGTAACACTTTAATATTTTTCTCTGCTAACTTCTAAGCATAAGTACTGATCAGTGATCTTAATCCAGGAATAAAACACTGTAGTCTCAATAGATTTTAACTACATTTGTTCTGACATCCTTAACGCTTCCTATCTGTTCTTAGTTATAGACTTGGGTTTTAGTTAACTGAAATAATAACCTGCATAATTTAATGAAACATTGATCTGCTTTCAAAAAGCAGTCATGATTACAGTTGAGCTAACTGCACAGAAAAAACCTAACAAACAACCAAAAAACCATAAAAATATCAGGTTTTCTAAAAGTGACTTGTAAATTCTGTCTCTCCAGTGAAGTGAGGAAGATTCTTCTGCTGTTCTTTTTTTGAAGTTTTAGAAACCAAAACAAAAACCATCACTGTAGTATTTCAGTAACAGAGAAACCATGCTGAGAGAGGTTTTGTCACAGCTGTGATACTACTTACAACGACATTTTTAATGTGAGTCTGTACATGGTTATTTTTACTACATATAATTGTAAAAATGGATTGAGTTGCATCTGAATCTTACCTAGATGGGCATTTTCTAAAACTTCAATGATATTTGTAATAAAAACAGGTGACTTACATAAGCATACTTAAAAATTGGCCCAAGTACATGATAGCAGACCATTGGGTTTTGCTATAAAGTTGAAACTTGTAGCAAGTATTTTCTGAGATGGCTTTCTAGTTGATGGTTTTCTAGTTGTGAATGGGAGTGCATTCTTTCCTCAGGGTGTACACCAAGGTAATGCTATCACTTGTTATCCAAACACCTTCGGCTACAATTAGAGAGCTAAAATAGATTTTTGTGATGTTGGTGTTCTTGAATGGAACTTACTGCAGAAGTTATTTTGAGGTGTTTTTTTTTTTTTTCTTGGCTGTGAAATTCCTTAATCTAATATTTCAAGCTGTATCTTGAATCAACTTTGACATTAGCATGCATATATACATGCATGTATAAATGTATAGGTTTCCAGGGTGGGAAGACAGGGGAGAATGCATCTTAAGAGTCTAAAACTTAAATTAAAAAAAAAAAATAGTATCCCTCTGACTCCTGAGTCTGGCAGGTACAGTCAGATAAGGGTCAGACTAAATTAAAAATCTCTGAGAAGTCATAATTGCATCTTTATTAATGGACTTTACGCAGAAGCAGAATGAGCCAGGGATATATTGCTCTAAAGGGGGGAAAAATACAGGGGTTTAAAATCTTTAACAACAATTTTAACCACTTATATACGACAAACCCTGCAAATAATAGTTAAATTAGCCATGTGCT
Source organism: Charadrius vociferus (assembly GCF_000708025.1). Lineage (NCBI taxonomy): Eukaryota > Metazoa > Chordata > Aves > Charadriiformes > Charadriidae > Charadrius > Charadrius vociferus. The sequence continues at coordinate 352,331 of NW_009646734.1, forward strand.
CAGCTGTTTTTACTTGTTGGTATTTAAATTCTAGTACCGGCTGTTAGCAGTTCATGGGATATTTCATATTTCAGCAAATTCTTTTCTTTTAGCTATTTTGTTCCTCGCAGTTGGTGAATTTGTATTTCCACTGCTTTTTGTAATCTTAAAACATTGTGGAATGAAAGACTGCATTTAGAACTTTTATTTTCTTTTTTTTTTCCCTAAGTCTAAGACTGAAACTCTTAGCAAGCATACTGTTTTGTTAATATTTCTGGTTTTGCTTGAGGAATTGACCTTTGTCATAGCTGATGAAATAGAGTAACCCTATTTCATTTTGAATGTTGAACTTTCTTTCCAGAAACTCTTCATGTGTTCTGTAAAAACTAATGCCTGGGTGGTTGTTTTTTGGTCTATTTGTGTTTGAGTTTTGGGTGGGCGTTCCAGTATGTGTAGGTAAAGTAGAGGAAAGAAGAAAACTAGAAAGCTGAAATGGTCTTTTCTAGAAGAATATTTGATGCGCTACAACAGGCCTGGTCATTTCTGCTGTCACCAGCCTCTTTTCAAATTATTTCCATAGATTAAATTGCAAGTGAAATGTCTCGGTGCAATCACAAAACGGAGGAGCTCCAGGAACAGGTCTCAGCCAGGGAAATGGTGGTGCTGGCTGCTGTGGGGTCTGCTGTGCCCGGCGTGGTGGCCTTGGGCAGCTCCCTGCCGGGCGTCCCACGGCCAGCAAGGGGCTGTTCTCGGCGGTGTGGTACAGTTGTGACACGGGTGCCACCCATGGGAAACTTAGAGCTGTGTTCATCTTGAAAGCCACAGCTGGGTCATCCAGGTACAACTGTTCAGGAAAGACTCTTGTTTTGTCAGGGAGTAGCACTTCCTTTGTGTTTTTACAGAATAGTATAAGGTTTAAATTTTAAGAAAACCATTTTCATATAGTGGAAGGTGTTTCAAGATGTAGCTTTCAAAATAACTTGGAAATCATTATCATTTTCTCTTTGTGTTTAAAGGGGGAAGAATAATAATATGCTTTGAGGCATGAGACAGAAGGATTGATCTAAATTTGTTGGATTTTTGAGCTCTGATTTGCAGTCTATTGTTCTATGATTAAAAACACTAAAAAGTCTATTTCACTTACAGTGACTTTCTAAATGAGATTCTTTTCAACTGTTTCTATTTACTGTTTCATTCCCAGTTAAAACTCTGTTGCAAGGGTTTTGTTTCAGAATTGAACTTACACATCTGATAAATGCTGTAAACTCTGTCAATGACTTGGCTGGTTTTTCGTTAGTTTCTTTTAAAATATGAGTGATCAGTATCTAAAAGTGTAGTGTGAAGCCTTGTGTGGAGTTGTCAGCTTTTGCTGCAACTTCAGTTCTTAAACTAATGAAGGTACTATTCCGTTTTATTCCCCAAATAACTGAGGATTTCAGTGTATAAGGTCTGTTGCAAAGTTTTAGAAAAGCTTTTTTTTTTTTTTTTGCGTTTCATAGATTGCTTCCTCTCTCATGTTCTGGCCCCTTTTTGACGCCCAGGCTAGCAACTGTTCTCCGATTATGATGTGAAAGTGAGTCTTGGTATTTGGGGGGGGGGGGGGGGGCACTGACTCAGCTTTACATTTCAGAACAGTCATGCCAAATCTGGAGGGCAAGACCACTGCATTTTAGTTATGAAAAATGTATATATACTCCTTTAAGATTTCTGTTAAAGGAAATGGATGAATACGTACTTTCCTATTTGAACATTTTGAGTAGATAGTCTTTTACTCGGCAATGTATACAGACCATGTTAAGAGAAGCTGAAATGATGAGGTTAGCCTTAACCAATTCAACGTCTTTCTTCCTTGGAGTAAATGTCTACAGCTGTTTCTTTCTTAGTGGCTGGCCTTTCGTATATGAAGTCACGGGGGAGACTGCTGTTCAAATATTTAAAAGTGGGGTGTGATTCAGGGGAAGGCGGGATGAAAGCTGGGACCTACTTAACTTGGCTCAGCCAAGAGAGAGGCAGCTTGTGTGAGCAGCTATGAATGGGCAGATGTGTGTGTGATGAGGCAGACGGTGAGTCAGAACTCAGCCTCTTCTGAAAGAATGCGTTTTGCCCCAGCAGTGCTGGGAAAATGAAAAGAGAAGGGAGGGGACTGCACTGCTTCACTGGGGACTGGTGTTTTCTGGGGGCGGGTGGGGGGTGAAGTTGGGCCCATCAGTGGCGGTGAGCGTGCCGATTCATGAGTCAGTGGGTGGTGAGAACTATGTGCCATCTCTGGGGAGGAAATGACTTGGGTACTTTAGGGAGAAGGAATGCTTTCTGTAACTGCAGGATGTGTGGATGGAGCGTACAGATAGCATATCTACAGCACATCGGTTAAATACCCTGGTGTTGTGAGATAAGGATTTACTAGAGGACTAAAATAGGATATGAAACTGAGGTTTTGCCTCTTGTGCTTAAGTAAAGCAGCTTTTTTTAAAAGTCATTGAGAATTGTCTTCTGCCTGCTTCACAATATTCAAATCAAGTTTGGCTTTTAAAATATGACCGAATGGTGTTACAGGAGCCAAGCCCCTGCCTATTTTTACCAACAAAGCTAAGACCCATTAGTTGGAGTTGGAGGAGAGGCTTGCTCATTTACATGCGGATGAAAAGAAATAACAGATTAGTTGAAAAAGGAAGGTGAGATGCACTATATGTAGAAGGTGTGGCACAGAGGTCTTTGAGACCAAGCCAGCTGGTAGGCTGAGAAAGCACAAACGCAGCTCAACAACTTGGAGCCGAACATATTTGGGCAGCACCTTCCCAAGTTTATGTGTGTTTATGATGCTGTTCATCCGCCATCCAGATAATCTGCTCGGAGATAAGTGTTTACTCTTGCTGGTGGTTCAGTCAGCAAGCAGAGTATTTGTTCTAACTAAAAGCTTGTTTCCAGTGTAGAAGTAACATGTCTGCTTTTCTCGTTTAAAAATTTCTAATCCTGCTTTGATTTGGAGTAGGAGTTTGAAATTAAATGGAACTTCTGCGTAATAGCCACCTGAACAAAAATTCAGCCAGTAAAAACTGCAGATTGCAGTATGTGACAGTTTGCCTAGGTCTCAAAATCTAACAAGCTAATTAGCTTTGGCTGTGTCAGCGTGTGGAAAATGAGGGTGCAAAATGAGAGAGAACTTCTCCTTCAATGTGTGTATAATAACGCTTAACTTAGTTACACAACCATCTACTGTCAAAAAAGCCATACCTTCTTTGGTTCATAGGAGGGACCGTACTCTGAAAGGAGACAGATGTACGTCTCTAAATGGTGTTTCTTTATGTAGCATTAAATTTGTCCACTGAATATGAAATTGTTAATTGTCTGACTTTCAATCCTTGCTTTTTCCTACCGCTCTCTAGTGCTTTTCATCTGAGTGTCTGTGAGTTTGACTTCCCAGATATTATTCTGAAAAGCAACCCAGGGTGTGGGTAAGACTTATAAAATTATATAAATACAGTTAATCTGGGGTTAGCAACAAAACCTTGAAATAGTTGTTCTAACAAAGGCCTCCTTTTATCTACTTTTAACCAAATTGTGTAGCACAGTAATACTAAGGGGGGAAGTTGGGGTCATTATAGAAATAATGTGGCTTTTGCCTTTGCTGTCTTACTGTGACTGTCTTAAGGCAACTTTCAGAATAGAGAATTCTGGAAGTTTTTAAGACAACTTTATGCTGGATTTTGAGGTGCCATAACAGATCACATGCTCGTAGGCAAGAGTAGTAATTTATTAATAATTCTGTTAAGTTCAGAAATTGAAAGGGAACCAGCATGGCTTTATCTGAAAAGAAGGAAATACGTGGTTAAACGGTTTTGGCTACAGTCTTAAGTGGTTTCCATTCTCCAGAAAGAGGAGAGGGAGGAAAAGGAGTCTAAATTCCTTTCTCTAAAATAAAGGAAGAAGCACCGGTATGCTTTATTGTGTATCTTAATGAGAGAAAAGTTCCTGCATAAGCACATGTGGCTTCAATAGGAATTATAGTAAAGTTGAATTACAATATAGTAATTTCAAAATTTGAGTATCTTGCTAAGGCATTCATCCTTTCAGAGGTGAAAAATGTTTATTATCTGAGTTTCAAAGACCTTTTTTATGCAGTGGCGTAAGGCTTTAAGGGCTCTGATTCCAGAGCAGAGGCAGAGTACTTTATTGGGAAAGGTCAGGCTGCGTGCCAGTGGTTCACAAGCTGCTTTGTCAGCAGCTCAGTTGTTGCCCGGTGTGCTCGGGGCGGATAGTAGGCATCAGTAATCACATCGGCTCTGTCAATTTGTTTCCCTTTTCCCCTCTGACTTCTGAAGACTTGCAGGATTTCCAGCACTGCTTGGGCTTCCAGGTGATGCGTAAGGCGTTGCATTTGAAGTACCAAACCCACTGTCTGCACCAGGTTACGAAGTATGCATGTAACGTGCTTGCAGCTGCAATGACCCAGGCAAGGGAGCAGCTGCAGAGACGAGGCAGTTAGCGGCAGCATCATATTCCTAGTCAAAGAAACAAAAAATACTCTCCTTCTGGACAACTTGAAAAGCTAGATTTTGTCATCTGTGGGAAGTCCTATATAACTTTTGATTTCCCAGGCTTTTGTTGTGAGCCAGGATAGGGGAGGCTAGGTGAAAGGGAAACCCTAAATGAAGATCGGCAAAATGGTTGTTTGCTTCTGCAAAACGTAACTGCCATTAGAGTACAGACTGTTTTGTCTTTACAGACCCATAGTTAGGTTATGCTGCCTTTTTTCCCTCCTTTTGAATTATTCAGCATTCTTGGAAGAGAATGACTTTTGATTCTAGTAGCCTCTTTAACTGTCTTTCACTTCTAAACTAATGAAACACTTCTGTTACATTGGTGGTGTGTCCTTCGTTTATTTCTTGCGAGATGAATGAGTGAAGACTGCTGAAAGGGAGTAATGTTGTATTTCATATGTTTGAAATGATTAATCTTGAAATGAGGGCTGTGGGAGGTGGTTTCCTGGTAGTCCACATCTTACTCATGCTGGTTCTGACGCCTCTGCTCGCAAAGGCTGTTGGCTGGTGGATCTGCACCCTGCGTGGTGTGCTGTCATCACGGAAGACATAGGTGTGAGGGCTTGCACAGCTAGTCTGTGAATAGAAGGACAGAAAACCCATCCATGCTTTTCTTAGTGGAGACCCTGCGGTGGGAGCTGATACAAAGAAGGTGTGCTTGAACTGACCTTTATTTTCTCATTATTGAGCTACTACATGTTGTACTAATTTTGGAGTATGTCACTTTGTGCTAATTAAAACTTGAAGAGTATGTCACTTCATGCTGAAGTGTGTCAAGTTGTAAAAATCAAGCTCGGAGATCAAATGTGTATTTTCTTTGACAAACAGCATAACGCAATACCCACTAACAAACAAGTAATTTGTTCCCTTTTTTCCACTCATGGGTTGCCTTTCATGTTGTTCAGTGCTTAATTTTACCAGGACAGCTTTTGCTGGAAGTTCTACCTTCCTTCTGTACCTCCTGTAACTCTTTGCCTTTCCTTTTTCTACTTGAGTGCCCTTAGCTGATAAGTGTGGGACTGAGCAGGTAGGCACAGTCAGGGTGCTTTCAAATGTGTTATAGTGTTAAACATCAATTATACTTTGGGGATTAGCCAGAAGATGAATTTGGAGCTACTGGAGGAGATGCTGTGTGAAAATCCCCCTACTTAGCTGGACCACTCCTGAAGACCAAAAAGACTCATTGGGATTTTGAATGTCCAGGCAGTCTTTAAATCTGAAGCGGGCACAGGCATGTGTGCATGGTTTGCCTCTTTGGCAATTCAGCGTAGACAAACTTCTGTTCCATGAGGGATTTGACTTGCCAAGTAGGCTGAAATAACTACTGAAGGTTGATTTTTTTTTTTTTTTTCTTTTTTTTTTTTTCTTTACAATTTAGGTAATTTTGCTGCGGGTGTTTTTTTTTTTTAAGGCTGATGTCATTAAATATAGGGTGTCAAACTCATTTAGTGTTGTATTTGCTTCTTTTTAAATTTCCTGTGTGGAGATTAATCTCTGGTCTTTAGAAGGGGAAATACTTCTGCTTTAAATCACTGTATCCTCTACCATTATCTAGATGTAGGGCCTTAAGCTCATGCATTATTCCTTGCTGCAGCTCAAGGCACTGTGCATGCTGATGCTGTAGATGGTTTTTGATCATCTGGTGTTGCTTCTTTTGAAAAGCCTTTCACAAATGCTAGAGTAGACAGGGGAAGACTTTTTTATTTTTAGCACGGTGTATATACACTGTAGTTTACTAAACTCTGACTAGTTTGTAAATATGAGGACGACCTGAAACTGGTGCTTGTTCTTCGTTGAAAGAGCTCATGTATTGGAGTAAAATACAGTGCTTCTTGGGGGTAGGAAAGCATGTGTTCATTTAACCATTCAAATGTCCTGTAAAGGCTCCTCCCTGTCTGGCGGTGTGCCACTTTCTTTGTGACACGAAGGTAAGCTGACAAGAAAAACAGTTACTTTAACTGAAAGCAGTAAGAGAATTCTAACCAAATCCTGGTGCGCACCAGTTTATAAAATGAGAACACAGTTTAAATTTATTCCATCCAGTACAGTAGGCAAAAGTTACAGCACTCACTTGATTAAAATGAGTTCTTGGAAAGGAGCAGGAGAAGCTGTTAAGTGGAGTCTTATGTTACCAGCTGGTTTGGATGTTCTTCTAAGAGTACATATAGAAGCTTCCTGCATCAGTATTTTCATCGTGTGGGCATGTGTGTAAATGCTTTCAAATTCATAGCATGTGCGTTGCTTTTATTTCAGGTGTACTTGAAGGCACCTATGATTCTCAATGGTGTCTGTGTAATCTGGAAAGGCTGGATAGATCTACAGAGACTGGATGGTATGGGCTGCCTGGAATTCGATGAAGAGAGAGCACAGGTAAGACGGTCTGCCTGCTGCGCCTTAGACATTTGTTTGTCCTTCTGGAAGGAAACACGCAGGCAGGTAGCGATCACGCGTTCTAATTTACTTGTTTTCTGCCTTCACTTTGAGTACAAATTCCGAAGAAAACTTACACCATAGAAGTTCAGAAATATGTGATTGCAGCTAAACTAGTGTTTTAATTAGTTCAAAATGCTAGGGGCAGAAATCATCTGTAGTTTACAACTTTGTGGGAGATTTAGCACTATTACTATGCTACAGAGTAGTAAACCTTAAAGTATTTGAGAAGTTATGTCTGTAACTTGACACAATTTAACTGGCAAGTCTATTCTAGCTCTTTAAGTAGCTTTTTGGTGTATTACATATTTGGGGGGAGGATGAATAGGGGTTTTTTCACTTGTTCTCTGACAGTAGTGGACACTCTGCTCTGTTAGGGTATGGTAGCTTTTGAGAACTTCCTATCTACCTACTTCTTACCACTAAAGTGACTGTCTAGCAGCTGAATCTTTGGACACACACAAGAGCAGAGTAAACAGAGAGGAAATGACGCTTTAAACGCGTATCATATATAAGTTTCACTTACCCAGCTGTAGGGTTCCTTAATTTAGTCAGACTTGAGAAAGACCTTCTTTGCTTTTGAGACGTAGCTTGGTAACAAAGTTACTTAACTGATATTAACAGCTGCTGCACCAGCTTTGGGTGGGCTGGCACACAGATCACCTGCCTCTGCAATAGACATAAATTGGATGTAGTAACAGGAGTTACCAGAGCTACAGCTTACGATCTATATTTTGTGGTGAACTTGGCAGTTCATTTCTGTAGTTTGATGATTTAGAAGTGTTAGAACTATATGAAGGCATGGTCCAAAGTGCTTCTGAATACAAGGGCTTGTTAAGCATGCAGAGAAAAGGAGGAGGGTGAGCAGTTTCCTGCAGCCTTTTTTTTTTTTTTTTTAATATAACTCCCCAAGTTCTGTATTGGTACTCCAGCAAATGATTCTTAATAACTTACTCTGTATATAGCCATTTTCTCCGAACTTCTCTCTGAAGACTTCTTCTTTCACCCAAGACCATCATGACTTCCCATAACTTTTCTGAAAACTTGAGTAATTAATTTTGAACCACTGTTCAATGTCTCCTAAATGGTAACTGTAATTTTCAGCTTGATAGCATAATAAAATTGGAGCTCTTTCTATCTCCTTCCTTTTGTTCCATCTCGCGTGTGAATAATTGAACTGGTTTGTGTGGCACTGGTGGTTCCCTTTGCCCTTCTTTGTTACACTTCATGTGTGTCATACATATGGGTGATTTTTGCAAAAACCTAGTATTCACGCAAACTGTTTTTCCCGATTACCTTTACTTTCCCTTTGTGCCCTCTTGGGGGGGGTTGCTTCTGTCAGTTGTGCGCTGGAACTGATTTAAAGAGGGACACATTTTCTGTTTCTCACTGTCTGCCTCTCGTTCTCAGCGCTCACTTCCTTGGGGTTTCCCTTTTAGTCTTCTACAGCCATAGCTGGTCACTACCTAAGGAGTAGGAACCCTTTTATTCCACCTAAATACCAAGAGCACTCCTCTAGTCCAGGCATGCAGAACTGGAGGGCATATTGATTCTTTTGTTTCTGTTGAAGAGCTGGAAGTATTCAAATCAAACTTTATATGGAGATATGTGTAGTTGCAAGCTTTGTGGTGCCTTGCCTCTTCCTAACTTAAGAAAACAATTTGCATGTTAATGAGGTCATGTTACTGTGACAGTGTTCTGGGTTAAATAGAAATACTTTGTGTCAAAACAGTGTCTTTGAAATAGTCACAGCGCTGCATGCTTTCTTCAGGATACCTAGAAAGAGAGGGTATGCTGTTCTGAGAACAGCCACCTCTCATTAATCCACGAGAAGAGCCACAGAACCAAGCTTTTACTTGAATGCGCCTATCCGCTGTGGCATTCCCTCCTTCCAAAGCTGGGTGTTGGCGCATTGTGCTGGCTGAGTTCCTGTTGCAGCAGCGTGCTCCTTGGAAAGAGAGTAACTGCTGCAGACTCCATTGATTAGAAGGCCTTCAGACGATAATGGCTTACACAGCAAGGTCAAGTGTAGACCCCTGAGGACTGTGCAAGACAAATCCCAGGGTTTTTGATCTATGACTATTAAGTTTGATACATAACACTAAGTCACATGACTTCTGAACTGAATCAGGAGACTGACTTGGACGTGCACTCAGAAGGAGATAGGGTCACTCTTCCAAAATTGGATAGTTCCTGGAAAAAAAGGGGCACCTTTCCAGAAAGGAGGGTGGTAAGGTGACCTGTGGGTTCAATTCTTCTCTCTTTAATTTCCCAATAAATATTTTTGCATGCTCGTGGATTATTTTAGTTTCCCGATGCTGTCTTAACTACACTTGGGAATTCCTTTTTGTTGTCTTCAGAAAGTATTTGTGCACTGAACATGTGATTTATTCTTTTTTTTTTTTTTTTTTTGTGAGGGGTTTCAGTACTTTCTTGAGTTTTGAGCACAGGGTGCTGAGCTGGAAGTATTACACAGTGTGGATCTACAGAAATCTGCAGTCAATTACAGATCTGTAGTTGTTCTCAGTTTGTACTACTCAGTGATTATGAGGAGGTCATTGATCATCTGATTTGCTACAGTGGTAGTACCTAGGAGTTCCCAGCATCGTAAGGCACTATACAGAAAGGCACTACGCAGACACAGTTCTGCACTCTTGTATTTGATAGTATTGTAAACATTTGGGCAATCTTTTACATTCTTTAGTTTCCTTTTTCCTGTATCTGTCACTTTGCTTCCTTTTTAAAAACTGTTTTAATATTGCTAGTGGCAGTTGACCTAACTGCTGACTTTGATCCCAAAATAACACTGATGTCAGAATGGGTTTAGGTGTCTCATACTAGGCAGTGTAGTGCCTGTGGTACCCACTGTCTTTTGTAACAAGAGGTCCTGTTGGCATTCACACCCTCCGATACGCACCCTTTACTCCCACTTTCTGGAAGGCTTGCCTCGTACACATGTAACGCTCTTGCATTTTCCTGTCTCTTGCCACTTCTTAATAGCTAATATTGGGATCAGGTGAAATTTTTCTTTCCTGCCATGCTTTGGAAATTATACTGTCCTTCACCAGGCCAAAAAAATATTTTAGGAAGAAAAACCACTTGCAGAACAAAAAGTACTTTAATTCTAACTTTTAAGATGGTGTTCTTTCTATTTAATTCACAGCCTAGTAATGTCTTCCTGCTAAGCATTCGTACTTTTTGTTACTGGAGGCCCCAATTCAGCTGCTTGTTCAGACTTCAGTGGACTAACACACACAAAGCTCTACAGGCATACTTGAGTATCTTCCCCATCTGCTGAGGGCTGAGGTTTCCTTGGATTTGATATTTATCTTGAGTGTCGTTAAAAGACTGTTTCTGTCTTCAGTACTTTTGGATCTCTTCTATAATAGAGCATTCTTGTTATGTAGATTCAGTAGTTATAAATGGTTGTTCTCGTGAAGTCTTTTCCTACCAGGCTGCTGAGGGGCGGTATGTGTATGAGTGAGGGTGTGTTTAAGCTTCTCTCTTGTTTTTTGTTTGTTCTGGGTTGGGGGGTTTGTTTTCTTCTGTTCTCACATTGGTATGGCTCATGTTTTGCTTATTCTTCTTTTTTGTAGTAGATTCATACCAGGAACATTTTTATTGATTAAAACTAAGATGGATAAATGATTTGGTCTCATACAGCCGAATTCGCTAGGCTACAATTACTAGATTTGAGTGACATTTGAAAAAAAGTTTTAAGTTCCTGTTGTACAAGATCCTGATATGTTTGTTAATTTCTGGTACAACATATCACCAGGGGTAGAACAGAATTATTTTTTTCTCCTTAAATAAGTTCTGATGGTTCTTTTTTCCCCCTTTCTCAGGCATTAGTAAACCAGTGTTTCAGCTGTCAACATGTGTTCATTGTGGATGTCGACATACTGATTCTTTTCCTATGAGTTTCTAATTCAGTTTTTTTGGTTATGACCATTTCCTTGAAATATTCTGACTGAGGCTATATGTTAGCCTTTTGTTTCATGACCACTTTAAATGATGGTAAAATGCAAAAAAATCTTCTATTAAGAAAGTCTGCTTTCATTTAAGTTTGTTTTTTTTCCTTTTTTTTAAAAAGAGAGGGTTATAAAGACATACATAGCTTTTGTAACATAGAAATAAGGCAGCTTTTCTGTAGTCATCTGGGAGACAAGCTTATTTGTTTTATCTCTATCCTTCTGCATTATTAAGAACAAACTTACTTTCCGCTGTCTGACCTTGGTTGCTGTGCATTGCATGAACATTAAGGTGGCTATAAATGGGCCAAATTCTACTCTTAAAGATAGTAGGTAGTGTTAAAATGTTATCTTATTGGCAGCTTTAAACATTGCCTTTCAACATAGCTTTCTGGGGACCTGGCTGTGCGGAGTTATTGATTGACAGATGTTTGTATTTAACTGTGTTAGGCCACAAGAGGCACTCATTCACATCATTTCACAGAGTAGCTTCAGGCTGCACGATTGTGCCGACGGCAAAAAAGGCAATTTAACGTTCTCTCAGACTAGGGCTGCTTTATCTTAAATTAAAAAATGTATGCACTTAATCCCTTGCTATATTAAAATTTAGTTGGGCTCTCACCATGTTTATGTCCTCTAACTGTCAAGGTTAGGATTATTTATTTTTTAAAATTTTTTAACTTGGAAATAACGTTGGGGGTGTGGAATCATAAGCAGAGTTAGTAGTAATTATAGCTGAGGAGTTACGAGGAGGGAGAACCAATACAGTTTATCCCTTACTGTTTTGTGGAACCTCTTCAGACTTGACTCCTTCACCCTGAACGTTTTAAAATTCTGCTTGGGAACAGAGCCATCTATTTTCATTCTGGGCAAAATATGTGCTGAAAGGTCTCTTCAAGAGAAGTAATTTGTAAACCAATTAATAATAGTTTACATATTCATAGTGCTCTATTTAAAATGTTTCCTAATAGAAAATATGGTTTGAAGGAAATTTTTTTGAGCATTAATTTATTAAATCTATTCCTGCGCATAAGACATTGTTGAAAATACGCAATGGGGCGGTTGAAAACCTGCAGGTTTCTTCTGCGTTGTATGGGAACATGTACAGATTAGTGGAAAAATAACTTCTGCTTTGCACTTCCTTATGCATCTAAATTTAAATAATTTAAGTGATGCATGAGGATTGCGCATGTTCATACTGATGCACCTTCAGCAGCTTTTGATAAAAAGGAGGATTTGTTCGGTTTGTAATTTAGATAATACTTTTTTAAATGAAAGTGAATTAAATTACCATTATTTATATAATGATGCTAGTGAACTCTATCTAGATATACCTGTGAATACTGTCTTCAAAATGACTTTTATAAGGAGAATGTGTAGTGCCTCTTTGATATAACTTTTGAGAATGCCTTGCTTTAAAAAAAAAAAAAAAAAAAAAAGCAGCATTTTAAACTACTTTGGAAAAGCAGTTCTCCTTTGAAAATGTATTTTGGTAGTAGCTGCGTTGCGGCTTTGGTTCCCTCTACAGCAGTGATGAAGGTGAGTGTTATTTGTTAACATGTATTGGTATTTGCCGGAACTCATCTGTGTTCTGGCAGAGTCTGTAGGACACACTTGTCTTTGCTGCCAAGTGTTCCCAGATACTCAAAAGTGTGATCTGGTAGAAATGAGGGAAGCCTTGTGTGTCACTCTGTGTCGTCTGATTTGGTAGCAGGAGGATGCATTGGCACAACAAGCCTTTGAAGAAGCTCGGCGAAGAACTCGTGAATTCGAGGATAGAGACAGGTCTCATCGGGAGGAAATGGAGGTGAGGGTTTCACAGCTGCTGTCAGTAACTGGTTAGTACTTTCCCAAAACTTTAGATTGTTTCTGTTTGTTTGTCTGTTTGTACAATGTTGTGTATTCTCTGTTTGCTGTTCAATGTTGTCATATAAAAATTGCAGAATGCATTGTTTCTAACTCTTGTAAATTGAATTTCAAGTTTTTGAAGTTTTGATGAGAATTCTCTGATTATTATCCTTTTTTCCTTTCTGTAGATGGCCTTATCGGTGGGTACTTAAGCTGTAATGATATGTTTGTTCACAGAACTGCCATCTCTGTCTCTCAACTGATACTTTAATAGCAGAGAGGGATCTTTTGCCCCATGCATTTCTCATTAGTGCAGGAAGGGCTTCAGGAGCTGCAGGCACATAATTTTGTAGCTCCCTATCCCATATTTTGGGAAACGTCAGCAGTGAATTTAATCAGATGCCACAGTCTGCTTTCCTGTACAGGCTAGTTTTATTTTCCTCTCGCCTTTTTCTTACTGGCAGGGAGTCTTAACTCCTCCGATTCACTGCTGTAGTTCCTCCTGTCTTGTTCTTTGCTTCTTTAGGGCCCCACAGTCCTTGAATCTTGTTCTTTCTTGATGAGAGCAGAAATTACTGGGATCAAGAAGAGAGAAGCCAGAAAAAGGAATGGAAACCAGCTGCTCTGAGGTGTTAGAAAGGCAAGAGCTGTAAGAGGACGAGTAATACATAAGGAGAGTTGGCAAGTTAAGGCAGGCTGTAGATCAGGCAGAGAATAGGGAGAAAACAGAAACACTTAGAATTTCTTGCCCTTACTAACTCAGTTTCCTAATTCCTGCCTCATCAGTACAGCCTGACCGTACTGTAATCAAATGGGATCAATCTTCTGCTTCTCAGGTTTTTAGAAAATTCGATTATTGTTCTTGCTAAGCTACTCTTCTTCTGGCATCCTTACTGGTAATTGAGATGATTAGACAGACCTTTGTCCCTTCCAAATACAATTGGAAGACAGTGAGAATGAGAGGGAGAAAGCAGATGCAGAGAACAGTATCTCTCACTTTGAAGGGATGGCTACTGTGTCCTCCCTTGCCAAATGCTGGTGTAGCCAGGGCAGATGTCAGCTGTGGTGGAGGTGAAGTCCTTGCCTTGGAGGCCTTGCTGCCACTGGATCCCTGGAGCAACAGCTAGATTACCTGAATTATCTGCCTTTCTCTCAGCATGGCTGGAACCTGCTTGTAAGTGCAGTTTGAAAGGAAGGTAGAATTAACTTAAAGCTGTTCATGAAGATCTGTGGCAGCCTCCCTTAATTTTAACAACACAGTAGGAACTTTAAGCCCAGCCTTATGTGCTTGACCTCAATTTACTTCAAGCTTTTCTTGATTTATTTTCCTTTGCTGTGCCCTTCATCCCCACTCCTGTTACTACAGAGAAGAAGCCATGTGCTTACTGAATGCTGAAGGTTGAAAAAGAATGAGGCTTCCTGAAATAACTTCTGGAGTTCTGTGAGACTTATTCTTTCTCCCAAGTGTTGAAAACACTTATTTGCAGCTAGGATGCGCAAAAACTCTTTCAATTAACAGTGAGCTTGAGGTGATATCGAGCATCTGGGGCTTCATGACAGACATCAAAACTTGTGACGCTGAGACACAAAAAGCAACATCCCTAGCCAGCTGCAGGAGCTGGATTCAATAGCTTCTGAAGAGACTCCTGCTTTTAATAAGGCAGCAGGCAGTTGTTATTAAATGATGTCCTTATTAGCTGCCAGCACCCGTTGTCCCTTAAAACAACAATAGCCATTGTCCCAGCTCTAAAGCACTGGTGTAGATCACCTACAGAAAGGAAGAACAGGAAAAATTACTGACTTGAAATATCTTTAAACAGATGAAAAACATTGTCAAAAGGCACTTCAAATTTATGTGATGTCAAATACAATTTTTTAATAATTACAATATGTTTTGTTTTGCATGCTTTTTTTTTTTTTATTTTACTGTACGTGTAATATGTATGACCAAGAGATATTTGCCTCAGTTACTTGTAGTTTTATAATTGGGTTTTACATTTCAGTTTTCATTCGTGTGGTTGGGGGAAAATGTCCTGGTCACATATCTGGAATGTTTACAGATGAGTTTTTGCACTCTGGATCTTAAGACTGCATAAAAATCAGGATCCTTTGGGGCAGGGCAGGGGGGAGAGCGGAGATAGACTTCCAGTGCATTCGTTCCTCAGGAGGAATCATGTTTCCAAACCATTCATCGTTTCCCTGACTTCTACTTCAGTTGTATTCTAATGGAGCATTTGGGCAGAATCAAATGAACTTTAATCAGTAAGCACTTAGATAAAGGTGATCATCATCATCATCCAGAATTCTCAGTAGAAAGTAATGCATAAGTGTGCATTCCCATGTTTGTTTTTATGGCCTGTATTGAATTTTCCAATGCTGACATGCTCGGTCAGTGTGGAAATACAGTTTGTCAGTTGTAGCCTTCTGAGGATTGCATTGCTGACAGCTATAAAAACATCAGCCCAAACTGTATTGTTGACTGTTTGTGTCATTTCAGTAGGTCAGGTAGTATCTTTGGTTGCACTACAGAGATGGTACTTTAAGGCTTTTCTAGGGCAGCTAGAAAAGGTGGGTTCTAAGTGTGCCGAGTGAATTTTTGTCTATGTTACACTACACACAGATGAAGATCCCCTCAGTATAGTCTTTTTAATGTGATAGCTATACATCTTTCATCATTACTAAAACTTAAATTTTTTTCTTTCCTGCAAAGCTTGGCATGGACGGTAAAACTCAGGATTGCCAGACCTGGAACAGGATCTCATCAGTGTTAATGATTGTTTTAGAAATTGCAACACTGTATAAAATCGGGATATTTCAGACAGTAGAATTACAGCTAAAATGCCTTTAATAGAGACCAGATTCTGCTTCAGTGGGGGAGGGAAGGGGAATCCTGCAATATTCCACCCACTCCTACCCAAAACAGAGGCGCCAGCTCTTTGGAAACATTTATCCATCCAAAGCCTGGCAGCATATGAAAGCGATCAGATTCAGTTCTTTATTTATACAGCTTTCTGCGTAGAAAAGATTCCCTATTCTAAGTCTCTCTGTAGGCTTTTAAAACAAAGTGGTGTATACTTGCCTAGGAGTGATCAGCAAAGGCTGTTGAAAACACTTAAAATGGCTTGTACGTGGCAATCGGATACCGGAATGGTGATACTTTGAAGGGGGAAAAATAGCAAGTGCAGTAACAATTTAGGAATAATTGCTATACTCATTTTCATTTTCAAGTATCCTACAAAACACCCAAACAAACCACCACCAACAAAAAAAACCCCAAAACAAAAAAAACCCTCAGAATGCTGTCAGGTTTGTTTGCCTTCCTTTCATCACATAGTATCCCTTCCATCAACGACTTCATTAGCACAACAGCCTTTTATTTTAATGAACATATGCTTTGCATCCGAGGGCAGAAGCAGTAGTAGTTGGTAGGTTGTCCTTGAATTTCCAGAAGTGATCGTGTTTTTGTGCAATTACAGCACTCCCCTAGTGTAAATAGAGTGTGAGTGGATTGAGAAATTTTCATTTGACGTTTTCAGCTGTGTCAGAGTTGAACTGCATTCTGTTACATTTTTAACATACTTTCTGTTTTGAATACAAGACCGCTTTTGGGGTTTTCTGTCAACTTATATAGCTTGGTCAGGTCAGATACCGTAAATCCTGCCTCTCTGTTCAGGATTCTTTTGTTTCAAAGATGCTTTTGAAGTCATTGAGTGTTTTTAATTAATGCCTTCAAAATTAATAATGTATTCCAATGGATTTCACTCTTACGGAAACACTGAAATGCTGAGACAGTAAATGTTTAACAGTACACATGAAGAAAGGCCTTATAGCCAGTTAAAGACTATTGTAAAAATAAGTGATTGTATGAAGCTTCGTAAGTTTAGGAACGTGGAGCTACTTGGCAAACTTGCACTATTGAGTGGTTTCATACCAGGCAAAAGCAAAGTTTTTCCATGAGCAAGTGCTGCACCACAGGAGCTTGGTGCAAGGCCGTTACTTTAGGGGTGTATTCGAGAATGATGCCATTCGACAGGTCTATAAACTTGATGTATTTGTGCCTTTCCCTTTACCAAACTGCAGAAGAGAGTGAGGAGACTGAAGGTGTATCAGTAAGGCAGATGGTTAATTTTCACTATCTCTTTATCCCCTTGTGTCTTGGTTGAGAGAGTCAGTACTAGTGTTTTCTTCTGTTTGGAATGGTCATTTCAGTATGAACGACCAGAGTTCAGTGTCAGGATAAAAAGTGTTCAGCAGAAGTTGTTGTAAGGTTGCTGTCTAGATGTGCTTGAATCTCCCACTAAAAACTTTTGCTTTTTCTTCAGTATTTTGGCTGTAGCAGCATGATACAAAATGTGATACGTTGTCCACGATCAAAAGCAGCATGGCCAGCAGGGTGATGGAGGGGATTCTGCCCCTCTACTCCACTCTGGGGAGACCCCCCTGCAGTGCTGCCTCCAGCTCGGGGGGTCCCACCAGCAGAAGGACACGGAGCTGTTGGAGCGGGGCCGGAGGAGGGCACGGAGATGCTGGGAGGGCTGGAGCCCCTCTGCTGGGAGGACAGGCTGGGAGAGTTGGGGGGGGTCAGCCTGGAGAAGAGAAGGCGAAAAAGGGGAGACCTCAGAGCCCCTTCCAGTGCCTAAAGGGGCTCCAGGAGAGCTGGGGAGGGACTCTGGATCAGGGAGGGGAGCGATGGGATGAGAGGGAATGGTTTTACACTGAAAGAGGAGAGGTTGAGATGAGATATTTGGAAGAAATGCTTTGCTGTGTGGGTGGTGATCCCCTGGGGCAGGTTGCCCCGAGAAGCTGTGGCTGCCCCATCCCTGGAGGTGTTCAAGGCCAGGTTGGACGGGGCTTGGAGCAACCTGGGCTGGTGGGAGGTGTCCCTGCCCAGGGCAGGGGGTGGCACTGGATGAGGTTTAAGGTCCCTTCCAACCTAAAACATTCTATGAGTCTATGACTTTGAGAGATCTAAACATCCCCCAGTTGGTGGAATTAGAATACGTTGAAAGTGGTGGCCTGTCTTCAGTCCAGAAGAGCAGCAAGTGGGAGCCTCCTGCCAGCTGTTCACTGGAGTAGAAGGGACAAAGCTGTGGATTTCCAGCAAGGGGATGGATAAAGAGAAGAGGTTATCTTGTGTGTTGTTGTGTGCAGCTAGGGTTTTTTTCATTATTGTTTTCTGTAGGCAAACTATTAATGTCAAAATTTAAGTCATCTGAGTGTGCAGTTTGTCCTACTCTTGTTACTCTTTAGCTTAGCTAAGGATGTTCTACTGATGGCTTCACCTCAGGGTGGGTCAGATCTCAGTTTTCCAATAGAATATGTTCAACCATCGTTTCCAGAATGTCATATTTTTTCTATTTTCTGTTCATTTCCCGTGTTACTGCCATGCTCTTTATTTTATCAACTCTGTGAGTAAAGAGGCAGAGTGGTTTGCTCGTCCCTGAAACTGTCTAGTCTAGCAATCTTGTCTCTTTGTGGTCTTGTGCTAAATATAAATTACAGTAATGGCTAAGCAGAGCCATTTTAAGAAACTGCATGGAATTCCCATTTTAAAAAAACCTTCATTTTCAGAAGAAAATATAATAATCCAATATGGTCCCTTTTATTTTTCTTTTTTTCTACTCATCAAACTCTCTGACTTTTAAGGTTTTCTTCCTCAAAAATTAATCTGGAATTAATTTAATTACTACTTATTGTATGTACTGTCTAAACTGACAATGATATAAGAATAGTATAACCTTTAATACAACTTTTTGGATGTGAAAGAAAAAAAACGCTGTTAATTCTTCATATGTAGTGCTACTGCAGACTTTGTTTATGCTTGTGTGTATGTGAGCACATTTATATATTTGTTTATGTTCAGGATGAATACAGCATAATTTAGAAAAAAGCATTGAAGTACTATGGTATGTGAGGGCAGTACAAGTAGGCCAGTGATGTTATGACTAGATTGTTTCACAAGAACTTTAAATATCTGGTATTTGTGTAAAAGTGCTATGGAATGCATATATCAGAAAAACAATTTGTGCTGTACTGGATCAATGCTGACTGTAGTAGAGAGGAGATCAATCTTGCAAATCAGGGAATACTGTAATATAAGCGTCTTCTTTCAGTCAATGAAGGTTAGAAAGGGGCTGAGTAACAGAGGAATAGTGTCTGGAGGCAATCAATATTAATTATAAATTTATAACCTTTATACCAAGCCTTCAAACAATGCTTTCTAAAAGGCAGCATTTCAAGCTTCCTCCCCCCCCGCCCTTGGAAAGGAAGTTTTCATTAAAAAGTAAAATTTTAGTCTGTACTTGATGCTCTTAAGAGCGTACTGTGTTGCCGTGCTTTTTCCTTCCTCGGCTTGCTGTTCCCTTAGCCCAGTTACCATCGTGGTGTACCAGAATCTGTACCTTCATTATGGCTTTTCAACAACAGTGCAACCGTTGCAATGATTTCAGGCGAGAGGGTGCATCAGAAATCGGTCAGCAAATTATGGTCATGCTCTGCAGCAGCTGGTGGTGGGAGAGCAGACTTGGCACCTAACGCACTCGATCAATGCGTGTTTTTAGTGACGAGTACCCTGTTTCTAGGAGATAGATCGTTGGAAGCTTGAAATGAAATCTTGATAGAGATAGGTGCAAAGTGACTTTTATCTATGGCATTTGTCAAGAAAATTGCTTATTTTGACTTTCAGTGAGCTTAAAAGGCAATGAAAATGAAAACGGATGTAGGAATAAAAAAGAGCCTTGGGTTTAGAGTTCATAACACTCATCGTTCTACAAGGACTTCAGTCGATCGAGATCTCAGCAAATTTGGGAATGTTTTCCATTATTTTTCGTAATTTAAGTGCTGCTTGACATTATAACTAAGGAAAGACCAAGGCTACTTCTTCCTGGGTTCAAGTGAAAAGGAGAGGTGACTGCAAAATGGCCAGCAAACAGCGCAACTCCAGAGGCCGGAGCTAGGCGAAGAAGTCTCACGCCGATAGCTACGCTTGCTTGGAAGGTGGTAAAAACCATAACACCTATTGTCTGCCAGCGGCTGATAGGCACAGTAGGTCGTGATGATGAGGTCCCTCTGCTGCTGTAGCTAAAATAGTTTGGAGAAGTGAAGACTGAGAGGAGGGAGAGTCTCTTTTCAAGCCCCCCAGAGACCTGAAAGTGTACAGGGTGCTTCATGGGGCTATAACTGTGACTGAAGAAGTTTTATTATATATAAGCTGTCATTCTTATGATGTTGTTGTGGCTGAGTTCTGCTGACTTTAATTCTGAGAAGGCAGAGTTTTCCCACCCCTACTCTTCTACTGAGTAAGGGTAATTGAAATGGAGGCAGGGCCAGCATTTTAACCGTGTTCTAATCTCTGCTGGAGAGGGTGTTATTAACCGGCAGCTCAGAGAAGAGCTTTCCGCCTGTTGCTTTTCTTGATGTGGGTCTGCCTCAGTTAGCAGGACTAATGGGGAGGTGTGCTTGATTGTAGCTGGTCATTTTTCTGAGTATTGCTCCCTTTACTTCAAGGGTTTGTTGTTTGGGTTGGGTTTGTTTTTTGGTGGTTTTTTTTTTTTTTGTCCTGTGGTTGTATGCTTTTTAGAAAAGTATCTGCAATGTGTTCTCAGTTTGGTTTTTTTTTTGTTTCTTTTAAATCCTCTTGAGGAGGCTGACAGTCCTTCTAAGAGAATCCAAATGTTCACTGGTTAGTTTTTCATAACATAGCCTGATTTTATTTTTTTTTTTTACTTATTTAGTAAATTATAGATGACAGATGCCAAGGCACATAATGCATCTGCTCTGTCTGTTTCAGCAGTATCGAGTTGCCAGAACGCAATTAAAGAATTGCAGTGGAGTTGTCCATGGAGAGACTTTATTTTGACTACTCTTTGTGACAACCCTTCTTCAAATTATCTCCCTTTTCCTTCCGTCCTCTTCACCAGTGTCCCAAGTTACATATGCAGTGCGTATTGCTGTTCTTGTGACTTCACTGCCTAGTATTCAGAGCTCCCAATTTTGCCCGCTGTTTATTTTAATGATTCATTGAAAGGGAGGGCCATCTTCATAGCAACCCTGTCCATCCTTACTAAATTTACCACTGACTTTCCCAGTTCTGCTTTCTCAGAGCTGTCGTGTAAACCACACGGTGGGACTGCGTTATCTTTTCCCTGATGAACTTTTGCGCTAAAGGGAGTTGGTTTCCTTAGGTATGTCGGGGGCCTCTGAACATACACAGAAATGGGGTGGTTACAGGTGCTTTCTCAAAGCCAGCTTAAGGAGTTTGGTTAAACACTGTCAACTGCAGCATGGGTCGGGATTGAGTGGCTGGAGGAAGAGGACAGTGTCTGACTGCGTTGGCTGCTGGAGGAACTGCTTGTGTGCCGCCTTCCTTAATTGCTGTTAGTCTTAGATCTGTTTTACCTAAGCGCCCCAGTAACAGATGTAAATGCTCCAACATGATCCTTGTCCAAAAGAGTCACAATTGATGACACAAAACTGGGAGGAGTGGCTGACACGCCAGAAGGCTGTGCCGCCATACAGCATGACCTGGACAGGCTGGAGAGTTGGGCAGAGAGAAACCTGATGAAATTCAACAAGGGCAAGTGTAGGGTGCTGCATCTGGGGAGGAATAACCCCATGCACCAGTACAGGTTGGGGGCTGACCTCCTGGAGAGCAGCTCTGTGGAGAGGGACCTGGGAGTCCTGGTGGACAACAGGATGACCATGAGCCAGCAATGTGCCCGGGCGGCCAAGAAGGCGAATGGCATCCTGGGGTGCATCAAGAAGAGTGTGGCCAGCAGGTCGAGGGAGGTCATCCTCCCCCTCTACTCTGCCCTGGTGAGACCGCATCTGGAGTACTGTGTCCAGTTCTGGGCTCCCCAGTTCAAGAAAGACAGGGAACTGCTCGAGAGGGTCCAGCAAAGGGCAACAAAGATGATTAGGGGACTGGAGCACCTTTCTTATGAGGAAAGGCTGAGGGACTTGGGTCTCTTTAGTCTAGAGAAAAGAAGATTGAGGGGGGATCTTATTAATACATACAAATACTTAATGGGAGGATGCCAGGGGGATGGGAGCAGTCTTTTTTCAGTGGCGCCCAGTGATAGGACGAGGGGTAATGGGCATAAACTTGAACATAGGAAGTTCCATCTTAACATGAGAAGGAACTTCTTTACTTTGAGGGTAGTGGAGCACTGGAACAGGCTGCCCAGAGAGGTGGTGGAGTCTCCCACTCTGGAGACATTTGAAGCCATCAAATCATCTAATTTATTACGAAGATGACTAGTATAATACAGATATTACTGCCGCATACTCCTGATATGTCTTTTAGCCCATACCAGTTAGCCTGTGTTTAGGCTTGGGAAAAGCTCAGAGGTAACAGGGTGAGGTGCAAGAGTATTGCAGGGGATACTTCTTGGGTTTGTTTACCCTCAAGTCAAAATGATTTTGTTAGTGACTTTTCTCTTGTTTCTTAGTATGTTGTTACGCCTGTAGTATCAGCATTTTGAGTTCAGCGTGAATAAATCTAGAATAGCACGTTATAGGAGGCTTTGAAATGTGTTGTGCCAGATACGTTCCTGCAATTCTTTCAGTCCGTCATCATACCGTCTCCAGTGTTAGAGGTTTTTAAATGGCTTGTGGCCAAAAAATCCCTATTGCAGAAGATTTGCGTGGCTTCATGTGCTGAAAGCTGAGGGCGAAGTATTTTGGGGTATCGAAATTCCCGATGTGACCATCGCATTAAATATTCAATTTCAGGATACTTGGAAGGAAACTGGGAATGATGGTTAAAATACATTCATTTTAAGGAAAATTACAACTGTGGTAGGATCTGCTCACCATTTACAGGTTTTTCTCGCAAGCAAATATTTGTCATCCTTTCACTGAATAGCAGATGAATAACATTCGAAGTAGTGCTTCTTCAAACTTAAAATCAGCATTTGACTGAAAAATGAAATATGCTGAGATGAGATGAATAGCTACTGTTTTCTCATGACTCACTATGCGTGACTCGTGGCAGAATATTCCATTTCCCAATGGCAAAGATAGGTGCATCTTTCTTAATTGAAGCAAGTCTCCTTAATCTTTGAGAAGCTGAGCTCGTTAGTCACTGAGAGTAATTCTGATGCTTCTGCGTGGCGTCATAAGGTATGCATTTCAAAAATTAGAGCAGATACTGCAATTCAGAGAAATGATTGCCTATGCGGAGAATGTGAGACCCCAACTCGAGAGAGTTCTGGAAATTGCCATTTTTGCATCTGTAAAAGAGAACTTTTCGCTTCCTGTAATAGACTGAGGAGAACTACCAAATGCTACTGTACTGGGAGTCACGCTCCTTCTGCAAGGGAGTGTTAAGGACCTTGTGGCATTTCTTAAGAAAGTTGTGCTTTGCCCATTATCAGTGGACAAAAATACCACCCCGTGCCTGATGCTGTACAGTGTGCTTGCTGTCTACCTACAAGGTTATTTCTCCTGTCATTTGTGAGTGCTTTTATTTTTTTAGATACATACATACACGGTGTTTTTACACCGATTTTTTTTTTTTTTTTTCTTTCTTAGCACATAAAGCACAGTTGTAACTTACATACTGTGCACGTGAGCCTTGGCAGGGTGGTGACCGATAGAAGGAGCATGTTTCGGGTGTAGGTATTCTTGCTTAGTAGTTTAGCACAAGTAAAGGAAGGGTCTTGGAGTGAGATGGAGCTGTCATTCCAACATGTTGCTGTTGCTTGTGTAAATCCCCACTTACTGAGATGCAAAATTACACCTTTATCCACTTCCACTAGCGTACGATATTGTAATGAGTGCTTTTGGCACATTTGAGGGTAATTTGTCATGCCTTTTGCCTATCACTTGAAAGGGCGAATCTGGTAGTTGTTCAGTAGTGGCTTCTGCAGGCTCTACAAGTAGCAATGAGGTCATGAATCATGTGAATTCTTTCATATGTTTTGAAAGAAAAGGCCACTTTAGGCAAAGCGTAAATGCAACCATATGCCCATACCTTGGAGTCTTCACAGAAACTTGACAGTAAAATTGCTGTGCATGTGGTTTGTTTTCTGAAGAAGAAACTGTTTGCTTTTAGAGCAGTAGTATAGCAGCAATTAACTTGCTGGGTTTTTTTCTAGTTCAGTGTAAAAATGTTTATCGAGTACAAAATTGGTAACTAGATTGATATAAGCAAGATTTTGGTAATTCTTAAAGGCAGTGCACACCTTTGTTTCCTTTTAGAAGAAGGAGGCAGCAGTTAAAACCAGAAGAAATCTTCTTATAGTCTGTTCAGTAGGAGAAAAATACGCAAAGTGGAACTGTTACCTTTTGTTAATCTTAGCACAACTCTTAAATGAGCATGGTAGTATCTATTTAGGCTTGTTGAACAACTGTTTTGCTTTAAGAAAAATCTTTACGGCACGGTTTACTTTTCAGTTAAAGAAAAAAAAAAAAAAAGTGTGGGCTTTCCCTCTAACTTTTCCATAGTGATCTTGGTAGTCAAAGCTTGAATGATTTGGCTTTTGGAAATAATGTGAAAAATCTCAATTAAATGCCAGCTCCTGATATTCTGCATCTTTACAAAGCGGGCAGTTGGCAGAAGTTGCTTCGGGGCTGAAAAGGAATACGCCCTTTAGCACTTAGTCTTCGGGCGCTGTATGTGATTAGGGCTGTTTGTTTTAACGCGATTCCTCAGAAAGATTACTGAGAAATCTGTGGGTTTGTGCAGCGGCAGTGATGTCGGTTGTCATGTTCAGAGTTCTGCATGTAGAAAAAGCAGATTGTTTCCTTCAGTCAGAGTATGACCGGTGTAGCTAGAGCAGAGCGAGTGGAAGATCTAACCCCGAAATTTCTGAAATGCAGAAACCCAGCAACAGTACTGGATGGGTAAATGTAGCAGTTAGCTGTTGTGATATTTAAAATAGTGCATGTGTTTCCAAAGCAATAACGGCAATACGGCCGCTAAAGAAAGTGCGGGAGGGAATCGTCTTCTCTGGAAGCATGCTGATTACAAGTGGGATTTATTGGATGAACTCAGTGTGCATTAGAATGGGATCCCTGCATGTGAAAGGAAAATGTAACTTTAAATCAATATATGAATAGGAGAAGGAAGCAACACTCCTTTGTTTGGGTGAAGCTAACCAGTTGCGGGGGGAGCACGGAATTAGGCAGACGAAGTACGGTAGATAGGGGAGGAAGAAGTGGCTGGAGAAAGAGAAGCCCACGTTAGGGAAGATGATGTTGGCAGTACGTGGCCGAGGGCTCGGGAGGTGGCAGGCCGGGCTGGGCTGCCGTTGGGTCTGGGAGCGGAGCGGCAGCACGCTGCGCGCTGGGTGGCAGCCGCGCTGGCGGGAAGGCTTCCTCTCTGTCAGTAAATGTGACTCAGAAGAGCCCGGGGAACAGCGGAGAGCAGCGCTCGTGTGGCTGTTAGTCACAGTTTAGTTGAAGTACTCATATTGTTCACTGTGAGCACGTAAACGTGACAGATGCTTAAGCTGCGTGTTTCAGTGGTACCACTGCCTGCATTGAGCCCGTTCCTGCCTCTTTCAACGAAATACGAGAAGCCTTTCATTCAAAGGAGGGAAGCGGTCACTTGTTTTGCTTTTTTTTGGAGAGGTTTTTTTTTTTTGTTGGTTGGTTGCTTGTTTTTTTTGAAGGACAGAATGTGGCAGGTTATTGCTGCCGGTGGAATGAACGGAGCTGCACCAAACGATGCTTGTGCAGCAACGCCTTCCACCGGCGGAGGATGTGGCCCTGATGCTATTTGGGTTGCGTGATAGTTAGAGGCCGACATGCCAGCTATTCGTTCTGTAAACGCGAAATAAGTGTCGATACTAAAATGTCCTGAAAAACAGCTAGCAGATATTAGATGTTCCTGCATCAAAGTATTGCTTTAAAATTTATTGATGTTTTTAAGTATTTACCTGCAGTATTTGTGTGTGCTCCTTGAAAGCAGCCTGCACGTGTACAGGTAGAAAAAGTAGATCGCTTTTACTGTGACTGATAGTACTGTGACTCACCATCCTTAATTTCCTCTTTAAAACGCCATCAACTCAAACCGTTTAACAGAATCATTAATTTGAAGGAGAACGTGTGTTTTGGGTTATTGTTTGGTGTTTTTTTTTTTAAAGGGGTGCAATCATGAGTACCAGAGTTTTCTCAGGTTTGCATTATTGCTGACTTTACAGGTGCACCAAAGTGGGGAAAAAAAGCACACTGCAGTAAAACCCCAACTGTTAAGAAGTGTTAAAATGTGTGTCAATCTATAGATTAAACTGTGCTAGTGTGTTATCATGTTATAAGTCTCTCTATTCCAGAAAAAGCTCAAGTAAGTGTTTCTCACATAAAAATACCGAGGGGGGATTTATTTGGAAATGGTGTTAACAATCTCTGCCATCTCGCAGCGTAGCCTTTCTCCCCAAAGT
The DNA here is from genome assembly GCF_000708025.1 of Charadrius vociferus. Taxonomy (NCBI): domain Eukaryota; kingdom Metazoa; phylum Chordata; class Aves; order Charadriiformes; family Charadriidae; genus Charadrius; species Charadrius vociferus. The sequence continues at coordinate 378,482 of NW_009646734.1, forward strand.
CTGGATCCTGAAAACGTTTACAGAAAAAGTTAAGCGAAGGGAATTTCACAGGAAAGAAAATGTATTTTGGAAGAAGAGACACAAAATTGTTGCCTAACTGTTCTGGAAGTCTCCTGCTGATGCTTAAAGTGCTGTTGAGAAGCGTTTTGGCTGGATGGAGAGGCAGAGCCTGAGCTCTGTGCCCCTCCAGAGAGAGGACGGTGCCTGATGCTGCATCCGTGGCCCTCCTCTAAGATTCCTGTCTGGGGGATTATTGAACTGAGGGCGAAAGAATGGTTTTGATGTTAAAAATGAATGCATTGGTTATTGCTTGAAGCGTAAAGTTTCTGCCTTAGAATTGGTTATGGTCTTAGTCATGTTAATACAGTTAAGAAATTAACTAAACTGGCAAATTAATCATTTCTTTTGATCCTAAACGTGTGGTTTTTAATGCAGGCAAGAAGACAGCAAGACCCTAGTCCTGGATCTAACCTAGGAAGTGGCGACGATCTCAAACTACGTTAATCAACAGCGGCAGGCGTACCATGGGTCTGCACACGTGCATTGCTTCTACTTGGCAAAGGATTTAATAAAAGACCAGAAACTGTGATAACTGGGTATACTATGGTCTGTTTCCTGACCTGCGGCAGTCAGAATCACCATGAACTGCCATGGTTTGCACTATGTTTATGTTATAATACCTGCATTTCCCATTTTAAGCATGTAGCCAGTGGCAATTTGAAATTTTGTTTTTCTATGCAAACTTATTTTTGTTGGCACTATTTTAGTGAAATGGAAACTTATGCAGCTATAAAACCAGTTTTCTCAACTGTAATAAAAATTGTCACTTAAAAATAGGTCAAGATATTACAGATTTAAAATGTCTTTTTTTTGGTTTTGTTATTATTTTTTTTTGTAAACTGCTGGAAGCCAATGCATTCCAAGCTTAATTTTTTTAATATGGGCTTTTGGAATTTTGATTGTCCTTCTTGTGCTCCTGCTTTATTTTAGATACGCATTCTTATCTTTCTTTCAGTTTTCTTCTTTTCTAAATTTGCAAGACCTTCTTAAAACTGCTGACATTATTTTGCATTATTTCCAAGCTAAACCCAGTGAATCAGAGCTGTTGGAATCAGTTTTCAAACTTTGTGGGTTTGTAAGCGTTACAGTTGCAGTATTCTTTTAACTGCTAACAATTCATCGGTTCCACTTTTAAATGATAAAAATCTTAAAAATGTATATTTTCATGCGTTAATGCATTCTGCCCCGGTATCTGTCTTAGATTTTATTCTGTACCGAGTGAGTTTGGGTGGTTATTAAACCCCTGTATATAGTACCTTACTGAAACTCATGGGAAGTCGCAGGCTGGCTTCTGTTTTATTCAGGGATTTTTTTAAATAGTTCTTAAAAGGGATACTGCAACTCTACAATCGGATTCAACAGCGTGTTCAACTGGGGACAAAAGTGATCAGCTGCCAAGGTGATATGTATTAAATCATGTTTAAGATAGCTGCTTTAAGTATATTTTTTATCTTAGGCTTTTTGTAAAGTTGTGCTGAATGGTGAAAAGTCGAGATGAGGTTGTGTGCAGAAAATCTCATTACTGTGCATAGGACACTTCTATTCAATCTTATGCAAATTTAGACTACATTGCAGTATGTATTGCATTTTCTAACAGGGTAAGATTCGGGATGAGTTTAATTTGAATTATCTTGGGGTTTTTTCGGGGGGTGGCGAATGGACTAGTTCCAAATTTTTCATTGCATCCGATATTTGCAGAAAACGGATTGGAAATGGGATGTTATTTGGCGCTGTTAAAATGTGGTGCTTCCTGTACGGCCTGATTAATTAAATGGCACTTAAATACCTTTTCAAAATAGGTGATCTGATTTCAGTATTTTACAAACCCTTTTGAAGGTAGAAACTCTGTACGGTTAGAACAGTTACATCTCTATTAAATTCTATGATTAAGGTAATTATGTTCCTCATTAACGGCAAAACGATGCAAAAAGAGGTCTTGCAAAAATGTAAGCAGATGTCAGTGTGAAGGAGAATCTTTGTATGTCGATAATATGAATATTTAACATTCACTTAACAATGTCAATAACTGTAAACTGTGAGAATGTCATCAAATAGAAATATTTTGATACTTCAATTTAAATGTGATTCACCCGAAAGAGAACCTTTTTCACTCTGTGGCCACGTATTCCTCTTGCTCTTCTTCCCCCAAAGAAAGAATTTTCCTGAAGTGTTTCTGCAATGAGTTATTTGAGGGACACCCGCAGGCATCCGCACGCATCCCTGGCCTTGGATCTTCTCTGCCATCTGGGTATTTTTGATGGAATAGTCTGAAGATTTATTTTAAAAGGTTTTCCTAACGTTTCAGACGGTGGTTTTAAACCATGAGTACACAGGAAATGATGCGATCAGATATTAACGTTACTATCTTTGTGTAAATACTGAACTTTCCCTATCATCATTTAGCATTCTGCTGCTTTCGATATCTTAATGCTGGCATTAAGATCACGAGCCCTTCCCCTCCGCTGGTTAGCGCAGACTTTTTAAAGTGCATTTTAAGTTATTGATGCAATTTGATATTTTTCATAATTTCTATTTAAACTGAAGTTGCATCATCTTTCTTGAATTCATCTCCCGTAAGAGTTGCCTTAAGCTACGAGATTGCTTTTGCTACTTTTTTTGTGTTGTACGTTTAACTTTCATAATAAACTTCTGTGTAGTGAAACCCAAGTTGCTGTAAAATGTTATTCCTGACCGCCTGGTAGTCCTCGCTGCCACATTCCCTTTTTCTGGGGTAACTTTCCAACCTGCTGCCAGCGCAAGGCTGCCTGGATGTCCCTGGGTAAAGCAATAGTGACATCCAGTGGTCACTTGGACTAGGCACTGTCCGGGAGGGTGTTTGTGGCGCTCAAAACTTAATATAAGGGCGTACGTTGGGGAAAATGTGGGTTTTGCTGCCCCAAAACTCTTCTGTTTGGTTTTTTGGTTTGTTTTTATTTGGGTTTTTTTATATACAAGTGATGTGCCCTGCTTACTCTGAAAGCACATATCTATTTAAGTACCCCGAAGAAGTTTTCTTTCATAATCCCCGTGCGCTGTAAGAGTTGCGCGCGCTGGTGGAAGAGCATCGTTTATGGGCACGTTTTTATAGCGGCCGTTAAACCGTGCTAATTACGCTGCTTTGGAGGAGGAGGAAAGCAAGGTGGTTCGCACGTTGAAATTGAGGAAATGGGGAAATGTGGTAAAGTACGGTGGGGAAAATATGAACGTTACGTGCTACACCTGAAAACCTCTGCTGAAGCTGCTAAAATCTTTGGTGGTATAACTCCCAAGTACCCGACCCCGAGTGGCAGAGGTGGGTACGCGCAGCGATCGCGGCGACTGAGACCTGCGGGCTGCCTTGCGAGGGTTTGCCTGCAAAAGGACAAAGCGCAGCCCTATTTCATCCTCTTAAAATCGGGCTGAGAGCGGATCGGCGAGCGCCCGATAAAATCGGAACGCCTTCCTGCGTGAGGCGTCTTGGGCAGAAGAGGATTTTGGAAATCCTTTCCTTCGATTAGCATGACATGGGTTCGGTTCGGGAGGAGGGCTGGAGGTTATTGGGGTGGAGAAGGATGTGGGTGACCTGGAGCCCAACCGGAGCAGGCGAGGGATGGTCGCTCCTGCCTGGCTTTCCCAACCTCTTGGGGCTACACGGCCTCTTCCCACCGGGAGAGAACCCAGAGTATCGCCCGTTCAGTCCATTTTATTGACGTTCCCAAAACGGCAATGAGGGGGTTTCCTACTGTCTTGTGAAGGATGGGGCAGCTTTGGGCTGTCCTGGGCTGCGCTCCCTTCTGAAAGCGGGGAACTATGGAAACGAAACCGTGGCTGCAAACGGCGGTGTTTCTGTTCCTGCAGACCCGGGGGGTTCGTCTGATAACGCGCCCTGCTCAGGTAGGGGCTGGGAAGTCAAACAAAGGAGACACGGGGTTTGAGAACACCAAAATTGCAGAATCTTGGCAGGACTTCCATATTTTTATGTATTTTTTTTTTTTGGCCCACCATTAGGTCAGGACTTTATTACAGATGTATTTAAGAATCCATCCTGTCTGCGTAGAAATAGGGCCGATTTCTGCAGAGTTTAGGTTATTTTCTTACCGCATTTCCAATGCAAATAAGAGAATGACAGAAACGGCTCCGAGGACGAGGAACGGCGGCGGAGGGAACATTTGCATCGGCACCGCTTCTCATAACTCATTTGCCTGACATCCTGTCTCCGTGCCGCCGCCGCCTGCAAATCCCAGGGCGTGCATATTCATCAGCCGCTGCGCCCCTCCGAGCCGCTCCGGCTTTAACTAACTTCATTAAATGGCTTTCTCAATTACAGGTTGAGATACGTGAACTTCCAGGATTGCCTCGGGCTGGGTTCCTAAAGCTCGGGGAGCGAGGAAGGGGGGGAAAGTAGCGCAGGAGAGCCTGAGCGCTGGGGGGAAACGTGCGGGAGGGGACGGAGTGATGGTTCTTGCTTAGCCTCATGCTTGCTGGTCCTGGTGCAGTTTGGCACAGCTGCTGAGACTTTTGCTGGGTCTTTGCTGCTCCCCGGAGCTCTTCTGATGAGTAACTTGGTGTTTTCCAGCCTGTTAGACTGGATGATGGTGTCTTGGGGGACGTGGGTTTTCCCAGCGCTCCGCTTTCCCTTGTTCCACAGGCTGGAACTGTCTTTCACGAGGAGCGGTGGCCTTGTCACCTCTCACCCTTTGCGATCCTCTCTCTTTCCCAAAGCAGGCGATGAGTTAGCTTGAAAACAGAAAATAAATGGAGCGGGAGAAGAGATATGAGGAAGAAATTCTTGGCTGTGCGGGTGGTGATCCCCTGGGGCAGGTTGCCCCGAGAAGCTGTGGCTGCCCCATCCCTGGAGGTGTTCAAGGCCAGGTTGGACGGGGCTTGGAGCAACCTGGGCTGGGGGGAGGTGTCCCTGCCCAGGGCAGGGGGTGGAATTAGTTAATCTTTAAGGTCCCTTCCAACTCAAACCATTCTATGAGAAGTTTTCACCCCAAAAGCCTCTCTGCCTTCCCCAGCTGTTCTCTGCTGGTTTGCTGAACAAGACCATCCCCATGAGCGCCCCCTCAGCTGTGGTTGCACTGCGTTGGCTGTCCATACCCTGCTGAAGTCCGGCAGAATGCAGCCAAAGGGTTGTAAGGCACTCTGAGGGTGGTGAGGCACTGGAAGAGGTTGCCCAGAGAGGTTGTTGAGGCCCCATCCCTGGAGGTGTTCAAGGCCAGGCTGGATGTGGCCTTGGGCAACCTGGGCTGGTGGGAGGTGTCCCTGCCCATGCAGGGGGTGTTGGAACTCGGTGATCTTTAAGGTCCTTTCCAACCTAAACCATTCTATGATTCTATGAAAAACAAGCTGTGTAAGATAACGACCTACTTTGGCTGCTGGTTGCACTTGGCCATTGGAGCTTCTTGTGGAAGTGCGCTGCGGATGCAGCACTGGGCCGGCGCGGTGGTACTGCCGTGGGGATATTCCAGGAGGATTTGGGGGCTTTGGCACTTGGTGGCAGCGATGCAGACTGTGGCTCTTCAGGCTGTGCTCCTCAGCGAGACCTCAGGCACATGGAGCTGAGGTCCGTACGGGGGGGCCATAAGCCAGTTGGTGGGAGGAGCCGGGCAAAGGTGGATTTAACAGCAGAGGTGGGGTGGTTTGAGCCTTGAGCAGCAGAGGGGACCCACCGTACTGAGGGCTCATTGTTAGCGTGGCGGTTCTGGGTGCCAATTAGTGGATTTGGTGAGAGAAGCAGGAGGGGTATCCCTCTGTACGAGCAAGGATGCTGGCGTCTGAAGCCCCTGCATCCCGCCTGAGCCCCTTCTGTCCCACCTGCCTCCTCAGCAGGAGATCTGCTCTCGAGTCCCTGTTCTCCTTGTCCTGCTGCGGCAGAGCTGAGCCCTTTGCAGAACTATATTTAGGTATTTTTTAGAATCATAGACTCATAGAATGGTTTAGGTTCGAAGGGACCTTGAAGATCATCTAGTTCCAGCCTCCCTGCCCTGGGCAGGGACACCTACCTGCCCCTCGCTGCCAGCCTGCAGCCACCCGGGCAGCCTGTCCCCAGAGCCGGGAGCCTGTGCGGCTGG